>NC_071504.1:4856636-5179047 GCF_028408465.1 Anastrepha ludens
TCCCACTGAGATTCTCCATATAGATATTATCGAAATTGCAGGGGAAAAATATATAACCTGCTTAGATAAATTATCAAAGTTTGTGAAATTTTTTCGAATAAAAAATAAATCTGTTCTACATATCCGAGACAATTTGATAAAACTTCTTCATTTCTACTCTGTCCCGAAAACGTTGGTAATGGATAATGAGGGCAGTTTTATTAGCCCAATCACATTGAACTACTTGGAGGCCTTAGGAATAGAAATCTATTTGACCCCTCCTCAGAAAAGCGAAGTAAACGGTGCGGTGGAACGCGTCCACTGTGCCATAATCGAAATAGTTCGATGTCTTCAAGCCGAATACCCCGACTTTTCTGTTAATGAAATCATTAACATAGCTGTTGACAGATATAACAATACAATCCATTCGGCAACGAACAAGAAACCATCTGACGTCTTCCTTGGCAGGATTAACAGAATAAAATATCAAGAACTGAAGGACTTCAAGGATATTGTTAATAACGATATCAAGCACGAACTCGCCAGGAACCAAAAAAATATGCTAAATTGGCACAACAAAAAAAGAACTAAAATTAAAACATATGAACCAGTCGAAATCGTTTTCAAGAAAGACAAACAAATAAAAAAGAAAAATAAACCTATTTATAAAAAAGAAACCGTAGGGAAAGACAATAATATAACAATCACCACTACTAACAACAGAAAGATTCATAAATCTCATCTGAAAAATTGACAATTTTCGTTTACTAGGTTGAAACCATGGTTTACAAAAGCAATAGTGGACATATACGAATACAAAAGCCCATTGGTGACTATAAAACAGGGCACAGGAAAAATATCAAACGGTTACTACAAAATCATACACGCCATCGACTTGGACGATTATGAACGTATTCTCAATGACATTAAACCCATTATACGCTATCAGACTAGCAGAACAAGTCCTCTAACTCCGCAACTCGACTACCAAATTTCGCAAATCGATAACCTTGTAGACCAGTTACGGACTAGAAACGTTAAAAAGAACAAACGATCAATCGATTGGATTGGCTCAGCCTGGAAATGGCTCGCGGGTAATCCAGACGCAACCGACTGGGACGAAATCGTGACTACAACGAATGACCTCACAGGAAATAGCAACAAACAGTACACGATCAATAACTACTTAATTAAAACGACTAATAAAATACTGGATAATTACAATAGAATACTTGACGAAATCGACGCAAACGATACAGTTAGATTCGAACAATCTTTATATAATAAGTTAGGATTAATAAAATATGAAATCTCGCAAATAGTTTTAGCTACTCAACTTGCAAAAAAAGGTATAGTTCATTCTCATTTATTAAATAAAGCAGATATAGCCAATATAATTTCCCAAACCGAAACTCTACCTTTCAAAAATGAATTAGAAGCTCTCAGATACGCAGAGCCGTCAATGATAGTCAAAGATTCGCTTCTCCTATACGTCATATCCTTGCCACAAACCGATGATATTTTGTATAACAAAATTCTCATCCGGTCGACAGTAAAAAATAACAAACAAATTTATCTTCAATTTAATAATTTTTTTATTGCACAGGAAGGAAAATACGGCATTCGTGAAAAATGCATGATCATAGACGACATAACAATTTGCAAAAGAAATCAATTAGAACCTTTGGATGAAAACCATTGTATTCCACAAATCCTTGCGGGAGGGAAAGCAACTTGCGACTATCAAGTTCGAAATGATCCTGTAATAGAATTAATCACAGATGGAACAGTCTTCATTTCTTTCCTTTATCATAAATTTTTATAACGAAACTATTACTATAGGCGGTATAAATTATACAAATTGGCAAACTACGTGTCACCAAATCCTACCTCCTATACTCTCAAGCGACTTAACTGAAAAAGAGATAAAAATAGATTTAGAATACCTTCACCAACTCCATCTGACGAATGTAACAAAATTAAATTACATCTCATCCAAGTTTATTATGTCAATAAGTTACAGTTTTTTAGCAATATTTCTTGGACTTGTATTATTTATAATACTCTATTTCCACACCAGATCAGCTTACCACAGAAAATTTCAATTCACTCCTCCAATAATAGATTTCAAACCAATCGCAATAAGTAAATGCTAGATTATATCATCTTTGTTTATTTTATCAGCGAGACGCTGATACTTAAAAAGGGGGGAGTTAACACAGTCAATATTCGCTGCTCAAAAAAATGCAAGAACAGCAAATTCACATTTTGTGCGAACGGAAGTGATCGCGACAAAATGTGAAGAGCCCTACTTATCTGTTCCATTTGCAATTAGCCAATATTTACTTACTTCCAGCAACAACTACAACAATAGTAATATTGAATTACACAAATAAGAATTTAGTAAATAAGCAATTTTATTGTAAATTGACTTACTTCCAGCAACAACAACAACAACAATAGTAAAAACCATGAAAAAGCTCCTCATAAAAATATCTGCCGTTCGGAGTGGGCTTGAAACTGTAGGTCCCTCCATTTGTGGAACAACATCAAGACGCACACCACAAATAGGAGGGAGGAGCTCGGCCAAACACCTAACAGAAGTGTACGCGCCAATCAATTATTTATTTTTTTATTGTCATATACCATCATTTATGTATATTACATATAGAGTATACGTTCATTTATGAATGTATGTAATGAAAAACCTCATGAATTACCTTCAGAATTTATAAAAAATTTGTTCGCGACGCGCGTATACATATGTATGTATCTACGTCGACATCACAAACCTTTTGTTCACAACGCAGGCGCAGAAATAAACGCTCTGCGTATTTATCGTGACTCGCCATCAATTCTCGGCGCAAATTTTTTTTTTTTCATTTTAAATTTTTTTAATTTTTTAATGTAATCGTAAAAAAATTGTAATAAATTTTATGTATCCGCTTATCACATCAAAAATAACAAAATGGTAAAAAACTAAGCAGTTGAAGAAATAAACGCACCGCCTATTTTTCCTCGCCACATGTTAGATTCGATTTCGATTCCCGGCGCAAACTTTTTTTTATTATTTTTTTTTTAAATTCGTTTTTTTTAATGTAATTGAAAAAAAAAATTATGTAATACATTTAACATATTCGCTTCTTATTTCAAAAATACGAAAATAGTAAAAATTTAATTGGTTTAATGTATTTATCCTCCCCACGTGACTAGCCATCAATTCTCGGCGCAAATTTTTTTTTTTTCATTTTAAATTTTTTTAATTTTTTAATGTAATCGTAAAAAAACTGTAATAAATTTTATGTATCCGCTTATCACATCAAAAATAACGAAATGGTAAAAAAATAAGCAGTCGAAGAAATAAACGCACCGCCTATTTTTCCTCGCCACATGTTAGACTCGATTTCAATTCCCGGCGAAGACTTTTTTTATTAATTTTTGTTTTTAAATTCGTTTTTTTTAATGTAAGTGAAAAAAAACTTATGTAATAAATTTTACTTATTCGCTTATTATTTCAAAAATACGAAAATAGTAAAAATTTAATTGGTTGAATGTCGAGGTGAGAAATGTGTTGTGTGTTGAGGTGAAACATGTGTGGTGTTTCTAATTTTTGTGTGGGCAAAAGTCAGTGAGGTGTCTATAAACTCGGTGTGCTAAATTTCCTTATTACAAATCTTTCAAATCTCAATTGTACTAAAAAAAGCTCCCAGAAACATTTGCACCTTCTCATTGCATTAACATTCTCTGGTTCTAGTGGATAAAAGTTTTACGTTATTTGTTATTAATTTCATACCTAATGTTAAGGTAAGTCAACATCAACTTTTTAACGACTTTAACGATAGTATATTACAACCCAAGGCCAGAAAGTTGGATTTCTTGGCGGGTGTGAGATGGTAGCCGAGACGAAGCCGAGCCGGCCACGAAAGTCTTGTAATCCGCTAGAGCGCGCTGCGGCTCGAGAAGGCCTCAAAAGTCGCTCTTCCTGGAGTCAAATGCGGTCAGAATGAATAGGCTCCTACAACGAATTATTTCACTTCTCCATAGAAAGACCTTGCTTATAATAAGTTGCTTCTGCATTACGTATTCAACAAAATAAGTAGGTTGGTACTACTTACCTTTGCCTTCTTTAATAGTGACTATAAAATAAAAATATTCGATCTGTGGGATGTACGTACATACATATACAGGGTGGTCATGTATAAAGTGCAAATACCATTGAGACCATCGGCCCGCGACAGATCAAGGTGGCGCTCTTAGGGGAGGCCCATATCCAGCAGTAGATGCCTACCGGTTGAGATAATGATGATGATGATACAAAGTTGGCAGCTGACTCGTAAATTTTGTATAGTCGGTTTTTTTTTCATTTCCGACAAAAAGTTTGACAAAAAATGTTCCGGGTATGTATCGTAATCCATGGTTTTCGTATTTTCACTTTATCCAAGACCTACCTGTGTAATAATCATCAACCAACTCTTATAATCTGTATCCTGTAACATTGCGTTCTTACCAAACTTAACTAAAAAATATTTAAGGTTATCATGTCTGGAGGACCCTCTAGAGACAGAGATGTAGGGAGAAAATGGGAATCCGGTGCGTCAAAAAGAAAAAGAAAGGCTGAAACGGTTGTATACAACCAAGCTCTGAGTTCCAGTATGATGAAATTTCTTAAAAAGCCTTCTTCAGGTGCCACTGCTTCAGACTTATGTGATGAATCTTTATTTTCTGAAACAGAATCAGCTACATAGTTCAATGAAACTTTTAGTCAAATTTTTGATACAACTTTACCTTCAACATCGAGTGAATCTGCTGTGACCCAAATTTCCGAATCCAATAAAGAGTTGGAAAGTGAGTATATGTGTGAGTCAGAAAATCAAGAGCAAGAAGTTAATTTAAGCGAGCCCTTAATAGACCTAGATCCGGGGAAGTGGGTATTGCCATTAAATGATGCGCAGCGCCTTCTCTTAATTCAAAACGTCCCGATCAAGACCTAGAGTGATCTGATGAAAATTACCCAAAAGACCAAAGTAAAAGAAATTTTTCTAAATTTCATTATACTAGAAAATTCAGTAACGGCGAAACGCAACATCGCAGATGGTTACCTTACTCCATATCTCAAGATAAAGTTTATTGCTTTCCATATAGACTTTTTTCACATTTGCAGACACAGATAGTAAAAGAAGGATGTTGTGATTGAACAAAGTCAAGGACACATGGAGTGCATGATGAAATGGACGGAACTCTTTGAAGGAATCAAACACGGTAAAACAATATATAAGGATAACGAGAGATTGATTAGGGAATCCCAAAAGTATTGGTATAATTTGTTTGAAAGATTGATAGATATAATAAACTACTTGGCCTCACACAATTTGGCATTTAGAGCTCATCGAGAATCCTTGAAATTGAACAATAGTAAAAATTCTGGCAATTTTCTAGACTTAGTTAAGTTGTTATCTAATCAACTTTATCTGAGCCACGACATCCAAAACGAATTAACTACTTTAATGTCTAAATTAGTTATTAACGAAATTATACACAGGGTTAAGCAAGCAAAATACTATGCCATCTTGCTCGAATATACCAGGGACGTAAGCCGTGTTGAATAAATGTCAATAATATTAACGTCGCAGAAACAACAGAAAATATGTACAACAATCAAAACAGAAAATATGTACATATGTATGTACATCTGTCTTTAATCTCTTTTATCAAATCCAAATTATTTTGATGAGAAAATATCATTCTAATATCCCTCCAGAAAGGCAAACGCGCATACACACATACATATGCATATAATTACGCTTACAAACTTTCAACTAGCGCAGAATATGTGCATATAAAACTGCGCATCGAATAAATGAGTGATTTAGAAAATTTCATTAGTAATTGTAGTTTAGCGCAATCGTAAAAGACGTGTCGTGTATGCAGTACATCGTCCCATATTTGACTCAGGGTCAAGTCCCTTAGATATTTTTCTTTATATGTAAAAAAGCCATCAAGGCAATGCATATGAATATGCATTCATATATGTATGTATGTATTTAATCTCTTCAGTCAAATCTGAACTACTTACATACACATATTGATGAGAAAATATTCCAATATCCATCCAGGAAGCCTAACGCGCATACTCACATATGTATGTGTATAAATATATGTACAAACTACCACCATTCTAACAAACCCAGAACACAAGCTTCTGCGCACACTTGACAGAGAACGTAAATTCATAGAGAAGGCGCAGTCCCGGCCCGTTCCTCCTAACAAAATATGGGTAGGAAAGCACAAGTTAACAGTAGGAAATTAATTAATATGGCTGCCGGAGAGAAATGAGAGGGAGAGAGTGATACGTAAATGTAAAAAAATGTAGTTTACATTAGCTTACATTTGCTTGCGTACAGAACATATTTGTTCATTTGATATATCCATATGATTTGTATGCATGTGTACAGATTTGGTCTTTTTATGAAAATTGCGCGTAATTGTAGTATGCATACAGCTATGGTCAAACGTTTAGCGCACTTAAAAAGAGTTCAATATAATGCTCGATTAAATGATATGAAACCAAAATAAATCCAGTTTTTTTAACTAAATATATTTAACACTTTATTATAAGACAAAATAACTTAAAGTAGACAGTTTTCCCTAGAAAAAATATGATAGAATAGAAGTAATTCTTATTTGGTCATAGTGGGATTTGGACAAAGACTTAGCGCAGTTTTGATTTCTGTAAAAAATATGAAATATTTGTAAGAAATGAGAAAAGATTGTTGACTATTATTATTTAACATATCAATATTTGGTAGAATAGCCGTTATTCTGTATAACTCCTTCACGCCTGCGTGGTAAACTCTCTATTAACTTTTGGCACCTGCCCAAAGGAATAGAGTTCCATGCTTTCGGTACACCTTCCCAAAGTTCATCGATATTTTTTAATTTTTTTTGTCCAACCATCGTCTTCACATCATTCCACAAGTTTTCGATTGGATTTAAATCCGGACATTGTGCTGGCCAATCGAGCTGGGTAATATTTTCCTGCGAAAGCCAGTTTTTGACCACTCCCGCAGTATGTTTGGGATCGTTGTCGTGCATAAATATCCAATTTTTGCATGTTTGACTATTGCCATCTCATAAAGTCCATCCGTAATGTATTTACGAAAAAAAAATATTCCAATCGCCCATGGCCACTGCAAGCTTTAAGGTCATTAGGAAATTATTTGATATTGATCAGAAGAATTCGAATTTTAAAATTTGCCCAAAATTGACGGAGGCTCTTATTTATCCAAGCAATTGTTATAATATAAGAACAATTTCGCAATTCGTGCTTTCACAAGTTTATATTTTTTTTCATTTCAGGAAATGTACAATAAATACCTATTATTTATAGTATTGTAATATATATATACCATATATGAGTAGTTAACTTACTTGTTGGTAAAAATAAAAAATAGAGATTAAAAAAACTAGTGTTTAAATTTTCTTAAGGATAATAATATTTATTTGGTAAAAAGAACTTAAATGAACATATACCAATAATTTAATTCGACAGGATTTCCCTACAAAAGCAATATATTCGTTCAGCAAAATCAAATGAATACCTGCATATGAAAAATCGTTCATATGGACGTGCAAAAGCAAACACGCATATACATAAATACATGCATACAAAGTTCCATAGCCATACATACATATGAGTCTGCGAGCACTTGCGACAAAAAAAATATTTCGATTTGCTATTGCTGTCGAGAATTTAGAACACATATTTACATACATACATATATTGATGCATACATATGTACGGAGCCGCGGCCACTCGACTTGACAAAAATTCAAGATTTGCCAAATATTGGCAAATAATTCAACGCGAAATATTCCAATATTGACTATTTTCGAATTGTCGAGAGAATTGGCATATGGGCGGCTCGTTTTATGAATGAAAGTACTTGCTCTTAGAACTATGAGCTCGAATTTATCAATGAATTTTTTGATGATGAGTTTTTGTTGTACAGTACAAGAATTGAAACTGTTCGGCGCCGCCGCGACTGTTCAGCGCTATGTCAACTAGAATGATGGCCGCTACGCCTGCGCATAAGACTGCATTTTGTTCTTGTAGTCGCTAGGCTTAGAATTTTAGTTTTGGAAGCATACACATGTAGAGGCATAAAGTAAGTATGTGCGGTTATATGTAGGTATATACGAATATTCATTGTTTTGCTTAGAATAGAAACCTTTACGTACATATGTACTTTGTCCCAACATATGTATTCATATGTATATGCATACATACATACATATGTATATGTACGCGAATACCGTTTAGATGAGTTTTTTTGCATATGTTAGGAATATGTTTGCATACGTTTGTCTATTTGCTTTTAAATTTTTGTATGTAGATACATATGAGCTATGTTTTGAGGCAGGTCAAGATTTTTTTCTGCCCACATGAATATGGATGGTAGATGTTATATCTATTTAGTATCTTCTTCCTCAATCTCGTTGATATCGAAATCAGTGTCGTCATTCAACCACTCCGTAATCTCGTTATCATTATATACATCAGGGGATATTTCAAGAAGAAGATCAATTATTTTAGTTGAGCTGCTGGGCCGTAGCATCGCAAGAGGCAAATCATCGTCTGAGTCCCATTCTTCGTCATAAAGAATTTTGTTAAAACATTTTCTGAGCCCGCGTTCATCCACATTTTTCCAAGCATTAGACTATAAAAAAGCCACATCTTTTAATGTAAAGTTTTTTAAAGATTCCGGGAGATTGCTCGTTGGGCTGGACAAAAGTAGAGACAAAAAACTCTTCCGATAGTTTGTCTTTAAAATTCGGATAGCATTTTGGTCCATTGGCTGTATAAGAGCCGTGCAGTTTGGTGGCAAAAACATAACATATGTATATGTCCTTATCGACATCCGACAGTGATTGGGGATGGCAAGTTGCATTGTCTAGCAGTAAAATGGCTTTGGCTGGTAAATTCTTTTGCTTTAAGTAACGCTTTACTTCTACGAATGAGTTTTCAAACCAATTTTTAAAGATTTGCTCTGTCATCCAAGTATTTTTGGTATGGGAGTACCCAAGAGGAAGGTTTACTTTTTTAAACGCTCTGGGGTTTTTGGCTTTCCCTATCATGAACAATGGAAATTTATGTTCTTCGGTTGCATTACAGCAAACTAGAAGTGTTATTACTTTTCATTATGCAATGCAAGGGTTTTTTCTGGAAGTTTTCTCCAAAACAAAGCAGTCTCATCTGCATTATAAACCTGAGCATACGTAATGCCCACTTCTGCAATTTTCTTTCGCAATTTTTCAATAAAGGGTTGCACAGCAGTAGAATCATTAGAAAGTTTTTCGCCAGATATTTTTAAGAATTTAACTCCATATCGGGAGCGAAAATTACTAAACCAACCATTACTAGCCACAAATTCCACACTTTGTCCGTAAATTTGGGAACAGAATTGTTTGGCCTTTTCTTTGATGATTTCCGAGGAAATCGGTGCATTGTTTCGTCTTGCGTTTACAAACCATTTATACAAGTGGTCTTCCATCTTTTCAAACTCCGCAGGTCGCATAGTTTTACGCTTTCAAAGGCCACATTCTGTTCTAGCAATGTAACTGCAAAATATAATCAAAGGAGTGTAAACTCTTCTTACAAAATGTTTTCATTTTTTACCTATCAATCTTTAATCCACTTGATTTTATGTCCGAAATTGTAGATTTACCTACATTGTATTGCGCAGCTAGCTGTCGAATTGACTGTCCTTCACTTAGTTTCTTAAGAACTTCTTTTTTCTGGTCTATCGTTAAAAACGTATGTTTTTTCTTAGCTGGTGGTGCCATAGTTAAATTTATACAGTCCACAGTTAAAGAAATGATGGAGTTAATGTTTGAAATTAGCTACTGAACTACACGTTACGCAAATATGCTTATGAATATGAACTAGGAGGCTGACGAGCACTTAAACGCACTATTCGCAGTTAGCAGGGGAGTCCCCTTTATAAAATAAAATAAAAATAACGGAATTCCTTTTTATTTCAGCATATTCACTGGAAAATAAAGAAGTGTCCGAATTTTAGAGGTACATAATTACGTGGTGTCCGGATTACAGAGACTTCAATAGAAAACGTTTTGGTATCCGGATTACCGCGCTGTCCGAATTATCAAGTGTCCGAATTACCAAGATTAGACTGTATATGAATATACATATATATGGATATAAAAATTTAAAAAGGACACATATTGTTGAATAATAACCTTTGATGCAAATGAATGGTTTACAAAGCCAATTTTTTATGTGGATATTTTGAAATTATTTTGATAATGCACTTAATATCAATAGGTACAATTAAGTTAATTAGATACTTAAAATTTCACATTCATGCATGCATATACTTAGAATTAATTTATTCATCTCACAAGAAATAATGCATTTGCGCATGCAAAATGCCTACGGGAAATAAGCATGAAAAAGAAATGTGATTTTTGCATACATACATACATACATATGTATATTAGAAATATGTTTGCATACGTTTGTCTATTTGCTTTGAATTCTTTATATGTAGATCTGTATGAGAGGTGTATGAGCTGGGTTTTGAGGCAAGTCATGTTTTTTTCTGCCCACATGAATATGGATGGTAGATGTTATATTAATTCAACACTTTGCTGAATAATAAACCTTGATGTAAATGAATGGCTTACAAAGTTATTTTTTGTGTTATGATATTTGAATAATTTTGATAATAGACCTAAATTCAATACAATTTAGTCAATGAGATACTTAAAATTTCATATTCGTGCATGCATATACTTAGAATTATTATTATTATTATTTATTAGAGAAATATGAAATATAACACTAACTGATAGAGCACTCTAGCTACTTAGGCCTACGGTGCTATTGCGTTACTTAGAATTAATTTATTCATCTCACAAGAAAAAATCCATTTGCGCATGCAAAATGCCGACGGCAAATAAGCATGAAAGAAAAATGTACAAGTCTGCTGTTATTTTCTTTTCCCTAACATCAAATCATGGCATTTTACATTTCAATGCAAACGCTATATTTATTTCTGTTGACTACGCTCCGCTATGTTGACTACGCTCCGCTATGTTAACTCTCTTATGTTAATTTCCTACCCTCGTTTTGATGTGTTTTGACATTTAACCTGTCCATTCGTTCCTGCGCCTTCTCTATGAATTTACGTTCTCTGCACTTGACACAGGGCATGTAAAGAACAACAACCATTCGCTGTGGCCGCCTACTCCTTACCCTTCAGGAAAATACGGTATATCTACAATACATATGCGGTTGTTCACACACGATTCGCTAAAAAGGAATCCGCGCGCATTCAAAGGCACAGCATTGTGCCGAAAATTATGAATTATGAAGCGAAAACAAAACTGCCCCATAATATATTGTACTTAGATACCTTTTTAGATCTTTTGTATGAAGTGTAACTTATTATTTGGTATATGAATACTTACATACATATATTAATGTCGAGTGTTAAGTGTTACAGCTTTGAAATAAAAAGTACATACATATTGATTGAAAAATTTTCGTTACAAATTTTGAGACATTGGTCTCCTTTGTTATGAACAATACTGCACATCAACACAACTCGCAGAAGCTTCAGTGATTTCTTCAATATTAAATGTTTGGCACTTTGTGCTTCATGCGAAGGCTGAATGTCTGCACAGTAGCCTACAAAAAAACCGCACTCTTATTTTACAGTAAGTTTATTTCTTTGCTGCTAATATGCATATGCTTTTGTGCACTTTTAGAAGTGAGCGCTGTGCTCGCGCATATATGTAAGTTAACGGCAGACCACTTACCCCATTACAATGCTAAATGTAAACACAATTGAGAAAACATATTTTGCATCTTACAAATCCGCCAGCTCAGCATTATGCTGCTGCGTAATAAAAATTAATTGAAAATGAAATTGATATCTTCTTTGACCAGGCTGATGCAATGCCAAACCATCATTGTGAAACACATAGATTTAAGTAAACAAATTGTAAAGATATAAATAAGGGAATTTATAGAATAAAGATTAGTTTTTACTCCGTCTTCAACTGAAGCACGTTTTTTTTAAAAATGTTATTCCAGTAAGGAAAAACATAATTGGCGCCCAACGTAAAGGGCCTTGTTCTCCACTTCCAGAGCGTTTAAAAGTGATCGCAGTGCGGGCATCGAGCTCCGGTTCAACTAAGCAGCTTCAGCGAAGTTACCAACAGCGACTCAATAGCAAAGAACAATAACAGCAACAATTTTGCCATTAACACCATCAGCGGCTTGGCTTGCAGCTTTTGCAGCAACTCCCCGTGATAGAAACGACAAGACATTTTTGCCCGATTTGGCAGCGCTCCTTGTAGCGGGCATTTTCCTGGCGCAGCACGTTCTTCGCAGAAGAGGAGACACAAATGCACCGAAGATAAAAAATGATATATGTAAGTTATACCATATACATATAATAAGTAAATGGGGAATACTCCCAGTGAAATAAAATATTCAAAATTATTATATTGTGAATATTGTAGTGGGGATCATAAAATTGAAAAGTGCCCTATATTATTTAAGAAAAATTTTAAGAAAAGTGAACAAAAGAATAAAAAGTATTCAAAATAATAAAATATAGGAATGGCTGATTTAACAGTTGATTTAATGTAGTGGGGATCATAAAATTGAAAAGTGCCCTATATTATTTAAGAAAAATTTTAAGAAAAGTGAACAAAAGAATAAGATATAAAAATGGCTGACTTAACAGTTGATTTAATTACAAGATCGATTGCGGAGAGCACAATAAATTTAAGGCAGGAAGTTGAACGATTACGATCTCAAGTTGAGATAGATACTCGTAGGGTGACGGATTATGTGACTGAGTCTATTGACGAAAATATACAGTGCCAAGAATCTCTTGATGTTGTTAAATCCCTTCCAGATTTTTCAGGGAAATTAAATTCTTACGTTAGTTGGAGGGAGGCAGCACATAATGCTATGAGCCTGTATATAAGGAAAAGTAGAAGATACTTTGCAGCCCTTACTATTTTGCGAAACAAGATCACACAAGATGCGAATGACACGCTCACCAATCATGGTACGGTGTTGAATTTTGATGCAATAATTGCGCGATTAGATTTTGCTTATTCAGACAAACGGCCAATACACATTATAGAACAGGAACTGAGTGTCTTACGCCAGGGATCAATGACAGTTGTCGAGTATTATAATTTGGTCAATAGAAAATTGACCTTACTCATAAATAAAACAATAATGACTCATAGTAGCTCATCCGATATAGCCAAAGAACTTAATAAAAAGAATAGGGATCATGCCTTAAGAATATTTGTAACTGGTCTCAATGCACCTTTAAGAGACATAATATTTTCTCTCAATCCTCAGGATTTGCCTGATGCTTTGGCAAAAGCACAGGAACTAGAATCAAACAACCAAAGGGCATTATTTGCTAAAAATTTTGCAAATGAAAGAAGCAGAGCTAGGACAACAAATTATCCCAATAATAATTTGAGGTTCCCAACAAGGAATAACGTACCAAAACCAGAACCAATGGACGTAGATCCATCTGACTCCAGGTCATACAATAAGAATTACAACCCTTTTGGTCAACAAGGTGGCAGATATTTTAATCAGAATAACAAACCCCAGACAAGTAGTTCAGGCAATGGGTTAAATACTACTCAACAAAGTTCAGGGTCTCAGAACCAACATATGCAAGGCTTCAAGAGACGAAGAGAAAGTAATAATAGCTTTCGACCGCAAGGAAAAACTCCTAAAATAAACAATTTAAATGAAGAACATTTTTTAGGGAAAAGGGGAACGACCTCCCCTACATCATAGTTTATGATAAAAAACTCAATAAAGGATTGAAAGCACTGGTAGATACCGGAGCAACTTCTTGTTATATTAAGCAGGGAGTATATCAAAATAGAAATGAATTAGCCATTTATAAAAGAGTGAGAACTGTAAATGGTTATTCTATTATAAAATATTACCATATAATAAATTTATTCGGAATTCGACAAGTATTCTATGAAATAGATAATTTGGATTCGGACATCCTTTTAGGATATAATTTTTTAAAGAAAATAGAAGCACGTATCGATATACGTAGCAACAAAATAATTTACAAAACAAAATATGAGAACGAAAAGGTGGATGAAAGTATGAATGTTAACATCCATAAAGAAAGAGTAAACTCAGAGAAAAAAGAAAATGTTAACCCCTTGGGACAAAAAGGTCCTAAGGCGCCAGCAGATGATAGTACCTGCAACAAAAAAGAAAAGTATGAAAATAAAAATGACAAAAAAGAAAATTTTAACCCCTTGGGACAGAAGGATCCTAAGGCGCCCGCCGAAGAAAATACCGGCAATAAGAAAAGAAAAAATAATAAAAAAATTAATTATAAAATAAACACTGTGGATCAGAAAATTTCTACAGCATATACCGAGGGATTTACCGATAAAAGTATGCCATATAAATGTTTGTCTTTGGCACCTGAAGATCCTAAAGCAATAGCTGATGAATATTCAGGTAATATAAGGGATAACTATTCCATGAAAACTGAAAAAGGTTCAGATCAGGCAGTCAATGAAAGTTTTGATGAAAACAGTGAAGACTCTCACTTAGTAAGAGCTTATAAAACTCCAGAAAGGAGAAATCAGGGTAAAAACCTTGAGGAATTTAGAATTTTAATAAAGCAGAGAATAGTGGAAAAACACGCAAATATTGATACAAGTTTTCCGTTTAGAACAGATGTAAGAGCGGAAATACGAACAGAAAATGAAAAGCCGATATGGAGTAAACAGTACCCATATCCTCTGTCTGTGAATTCTTTCGTAAATAAAGAAATTGGAAGATTATTGAATGAAAATATTGTAAGGCCTAGTAAAAGTCCTTATAATTCACCCATTTGGGTGGTATCAAAACAAGGTACTAACGACGACGGGTCACCAAAATTTAGAATGGTGATAGATTACAAAAAGTTGAATGCTCATACTATTCCCGATCGCTATCCCATCCCGGATACGAATATAATTTTGTCAAATTTAGGGAAATCAAGATACTTTTCAAGCATTGATTTGGAGTCAGGTTTTCACCAGATTTTAATAACGGAAAATATGAATTTTTAGGAATGCCTTTCGGTCTAAAAAATGCTCCCAGAATATTTCAAAGAGCAATATATTGCGTGATCAAATAGGAAAAACATGTCATGTATATATGGATGATATAATAATTTTTTCAGGAAGTTTAGAGCAACATATGAAGGATTTGCAAATGATAATTGAAATATTAAGAAGCGCTAATATGAAAATTTCTCTTGAAAAATCTAAATTTTTCAGAACTGAAATAGAATTTTTGGGTTACATTATAGCTCAAAATACAATTAAAACAGATCCAAATAAAATTGAATTAATGCTTAATTACCCGCTACCCAAAAGTTTACGGGAATTAAGGGGGTTTTTAGGTGTTACCGGTTATTACCGGAAATTCATTAAAGATTATGCAACGATTGCAAAGCCATTGACAAAATACTTATCCGCAGAAAATGGCAGAGTCTCTAAAAATATGTCAAAAAAGGTATTAGTGAAAATTGATGAAGCAGGGGTATCTTCTTTTAAAAAGCTAAAGAAAAGTTTAGCATCAGCAATGGAATTGACGCAACCAGATTATTCAAAAAAGTTTGTGTTAACTACTGACGCATCGAATGTTGCAATAGGCGCAGTCCTTTCTCAAGAAAATAAACCCATTACTTTTGTTTCCAAAACTCTTAATAAGACAGAAAGAAATTATGCTACAAATGAAAAAGAGTTGTTTGCGATTGTATGGGAACTGAAGAATCTTCGTAATTATCTTTATGGAGTAACTAATCTTGAAATTCACACGGATCATCAACCGTTAACATTTGCATTATCTACGCGCAACCCGAATTCTAAAATGAAAAGATGGCATGCTTTAATTGAGGAGTTTTCTCCAAAATTTGTATATAGGCCAGGCAAAACGAATGCTGTGGCTGATGCATTATCACGCCTTGAAATAAACAATTTGTCAAGTGAATCAGAACACTCAGCGGAAAGTAGCGAAAATGATCAAATACAGGAAACATACAAACCTGTAAATCAATTTAAACAACAAATTATATTATGTAAAAATAGGTTCACTATACATGAAATGATAGAAATTTTTGGAAGAAAAAGACATTTGATTGAATATGATACAGTTGAGAATCTACTTACTATTTTAAAAGAATACATAAAACCTAAATTGGTAACAGCAATACACTGCACAGTAGAGGATTTGTATGAGATACAGCGACCTCTAAAAGAAACATTTCAAAATAAATTTGTATATACTAAGCTATTTCCTATGGACATTCCCAATAGGGAAGATCAAGCAGGTATAATTGAGCAAACCCATAACAGAGCGCATCGAAATTACAATGAAAATATAAAACAGATAGAAAAACTATACTATTGGCCAGAAATGAGAAAGAAAATGAAGGAATATGTACGCAATTGCATAACGTGCAATAGGAACAAATATGATCGACATCCGAAAAAAATTCCAATAAAAGAGGCTCCAATTCCAGAAAAAGAGGGAGAGCAGCTTCACCTAGATATTTTTTATGCTCAGGGGTTGAAGTTTATCACATGTATTGATGCTTATTCAAAATTTTTAATATTAAAAAATATAGAAGACAGATCTAATATTGAGGAAAAGGTTTTAGAAATTCTTCAAACTTTCCCAGATGTGAAACGAATAACGTTAGATAATGAGCCAAGTTTTACAACACCTCAATTCAAATCGTTAATGCAGAGATTAAATATTGAAATATATTTTTGCAATCCAAGGCATAGTATTACTAATGGACAAATTGAAAGAGTTCATTCTACGATAATAGAGATAGCTAGATGTATAAAAGAGGAATACAACATAGTAAGTGATTTAGAAACAGTTCTAAGAGCTGCACAACAATATAATATTACAATACATTCCGTTACAAAATTCCGACCAACAGATATTTTTCATAATAAAATAGATCATGAAAAATTACATGATACTCTTGAGCAGGCGCAAAAGAAAATGCTTGCGATTCATAACAAAAATAGATTAAATAAGGAATACCACTCTGGTCAGGTAATATATGAAAAAATTGTAGGTGAAAGAAATAAGTTAAAGCCCAGATATAAGAGACAACAAGTAAAAGAGAACTTAGCAAATAAGGTAGTAATTAATAACAGAAACAGAATAAGGATAACATTAAAAGTTAAAATTTTTATTTCAAATAAAATTAATGATTTAATTGAAAATAGCAATAAACAACTAACGACAAATTCTGAAATATTTAAGGAAATACGACGTTTAACGAATTTAGTAAACAGTATCACAGGAATTTCGCATGAAAGAATAATACGTAAACAGAGAATTAAAATGATAATATATGAATTACAAAATATTTTGCAAACTATTACATTAGCAAAAGGAGGAATATTAAACTCACATATACTTCATACAGATGAAACAAGAGAAATAATTCAGAACGAATTACAAGCAGTAACCTTGACAGACTTATTAGACGTTTCAACATTTAAAATCATACAAAAATCAGATCTAATTATATTGTATATTAAATATCCCAAAATAAATAATATTTGTACGTTATTTGAAGCCAGACCAATATCACAAAATGATGGGAAATTAATAATTGAGAATGAAGTAGCATTATGTAATAACACATTTATATCTATTGAAGAATGTAAAATTGAAATAAGTAATATTTTTTGTAAGCAAAAATTACAAAATACATGTTTTATAAATTTGTTAAATAAAAAGCCAGCTAATTTCACTAAAATCAAAGAAAATAATAAACAAATAGATAAAATAAGAGATGGGGCTATATTAGTTTCAGGGAAACATACAGTTAATAAAATTGTAATAAATGGTACATATTTAATATATTAACTTTTAATACAAGTGTGAATATAGATAACAAAACATATGAAAACCCCAAAGGAAAAATTGTAAAATTTATAAAACAAAATCATTTTAAAAATTATGAAATACTTCAATTTGTAAACTCAAATGACGACACTTTAAAGTTCACTAACATAAATTTCTTAGAAAAAATTGGAAATTCGTATATTCAAAATCCCAAATCAATGTCATTATTGACCTTCATGTCACTGGCAATAATAGCATATACAGTTCATAAATTGATATTGTTTATACAAATGAAAAAGCAAGAAAAGTTCCAAAGAAATCAAGAAAAATTATATTTTGAGTTGCAAAATAAAATAAATATTCTATCAAAAAAAAATCGTTGAATCGAGGGCGATTCATTTTAGAGAAGGGGGAGTTAACGGCATACCACTTACCCCATTACAATGCTAAATGTAAACACAATTGAGAAAACATATTTTGCATCTTACAAATCCGCCAGCTCAGCATTATGCTGCTGCGTAATAAAAATTAATTGAAAATGAAATTGATATCTTCTTTGACCAGGCTGATGCAATGCCAAACCATCATTGTGAAACACATAGATTTAAGTAAACAAATTGTAAAGATATAAATAAGGGAATTTATAGAATAAAGTTTAGTTTTTACTTCGTCTTCAACTGAAGCACGTTTTTTTTAAAAATGTTATTCCAGTAAGGAAAACATAATTTGTATGCATGAATGTATGAACGTGCATGAATGTAGTAACAGAGAATGTTAATGCAATGAGAAGGTGCAAATGTTACTGTAAACTTTTTTTAGTACAATTGAGATTTGAAAGATTTGTAATAAGGTCATTTAGCACACCGAGTTTATAGACACCTCACTGACTTTTGCCCACACAAAAATTAGAAACACCACACATCTTTCACCTCAACACACAACACATTTCTCACCTTGACATTAAACCAATTAAATTTTTACTATTTTCGTATTTTTGAAATAATAAGCGAATACGTAAAATTTATTACATAATTTTTTTTTTTCAATTACATAAAAAACCAACGGTTTAAAAAAAAAAAATTTATAAAAAAAAGTTTGCGCCGGGAATTGAACTCGAGTCTCACATGTGGCGAGGAAAATTAGGCGGTGCGTTTATTTCTTCGACTGCTTATTTTTTTACCATTTTGTTGCTTTTGAAATGATAAACGGATACATAAAATTTATTACACATTTTTTTACGATTACATTAAAAAAAAAATTTAAAAACGAAAAAAAAAAAATGTCCATCGAGAATTGATGGCGAGTCACGTGGGGAGAATAAATACGCAGAGCGTTTATTTCTGCGCCTGCGTTTTGAACAAAAGGTTTTGTGCATGCGCGCGACGCGAATAAATTTTAATAAAGTTCTGAAAGTAATTCATGAAGTTTTTCATTACACACATATGTACATAAATGAACGTGTACTTCATATGTAAATAAATGATGGTATAAGTTAGATCTTTTTAAATTAAGATCTTAAAAAAAACAACTAACGCGAACTTTCCTCGAGAAAGATCGCGGACAATGTTTGAAATAAAAATGCCTTCCGTTATCAAAACGAAGTTTATTCTTAAAAGTTCAAATACAGAGTGACTTAATTTTAGACAATAGGTTAAACTTATCAACTACCTGAGCCATAAGCTGTCTATTCGGATTTCCATGGAATTTTGCGAAAGCATTGCAGTTTATGCTTTCGCATTGTAAGTCAGACGCTGCAGTTTTATGAACGGAAATGCGTTTTCAATTTCGTTTTACTTTTGTCTGGGAATATGGGCAGCGGATGTCGTCAACACACTTGTCAACGATATTCGCTGACAACATAGTTTTTATAACCGCGCGTGTAAACTAAATATTGGGAAACAAATATGAATATGACTTGAATTCATGTGTGCCAAGATTTATCAAGAGTTTTCAACATATTTTGTGTTAACTCTTCCCCCTTTAAAAACGATTGTCCCCAATCGTTAGAAGTAGGGTAGGTCATCAATTTTTTGTGGCTTTGGCTCATATGATTTCGTTCTAGCAACCGAAGATTGTATAAATTTCATGTTAGGATCTATGGTATGGATAATTACCTTTTCTTTATTTCTTGTAAAAAGCTTTATCAGGATAAGACAAATAGTTAAAAGGTTGAATAATGCATAAGTTGTATATTTGGTGATTGCAGAGTCTGACCTAAGCTCATGGATACGCTTGGTATTATTAATATGCAAGTGGTTTAACATTTCCAAGGATAATAGGTTTATGAATTCATCTTCAACCGGCGTTTGCTCAATTGTGGGTGGTGAAGCTTCCAAAAGTGGAGCTTCCCAGTTTCTATAAAATTTGTCATTTATTTGCAACGTAACATTGTGGAATTTGATTAAAAATGTCCCATTAACTGTTTTATTATTTATTGTCCCGATAAAATCATTGAGGAGGATTACACCTGGAGAAATATTTTCTATTTTAGGTATATGGTAACCGTAAGAAATTGGACAAGATGAATTCATTCCGTTTAATAGCGGTGGGATGCAAGTATCGTTGGATATGTTTACCAATTCGTCATTCTTACAAATCTTAAAATTTTTCGTTGTAGTACACTCATTTTTTATGCCAAATATTTTATTATTTTTCTTTAATATTTCATTAAACTTAGTACTTATGATTCTATTATTTTTCTTTATAGGCTTAATTATAATATTATAAAATTCTTCTCTACTAGTGAGCGGGATAATAATAACATATGAAAGTTTTTTCTGATTGTACAGAACCTTAATGTTTACAAATTCAAGAGCTTCTTCTATGGATGTAAATACAATATTGTCATTTGTTATTTTTTCTAATGCCACTTTTATTTCTTTTTTAACTAACAAAAATGAATTTATAATATTTTGTTTTGCCCATTGTATAGCATATTTAATGTTAGTTATTTCTTCTTTTGTAAACCTGAGCTTGATTTGCATAGTGAGTGCAGCCTCGTTTACGTAATCATTATTGTTCTTCATAACCTTGGATATTTGATTTGTTATTTGAGTAAGTTTTTCTAGCCTTTCTGTAAAAATGTCGTTTATAATGATTTGTTGGTTATTGTTTTGGATAGTTTGATCTAATGCGCATTTCACCATTTCAAAGTCGTCGTGATCCGGAGATCCGGCAATGTATTTCCAGGCAGTACCTATTATATTAACACTTATAACGAAACATGATTTTTGTGACACTAAGCGAAACATAAGGTAATTTTGACCGAAATCGTTACTTTTTATGTTTTTTATTGTTATGTTTTTTTTTCAGTTAAAATGAGGTAAATAATAAGGTACTACAATAATTATTAAGCATTTACAATGAAAAAAAGTTTTTATTTTACATAATTGACATGTCAATCATTAAAAAAAACATGAAACTGAAATTAAAGAAACCTATAAAGCTTGAATACAAATTATAAATTGAAGCATATTGTAGAAACTCAGTCTAATCATGTGAACGACATAACATTTTTACATATTACTGTACTTTACTCACTTTTCAACAAATCTTTCACAAAGCGGCACATTCAAAGCAGGACCGGATTTGACAGCTACCGCAGATTGGCACATTGCATCTGAAGCACTTGTTGTGCACACACGGTAAATCTGACCGACCGAAATCGAACTTGGGATGTGCACAAGACAATAGCGTCACGCCAACTAAATGAAAACCTGTTCAGTGGCGATGGTAGGGGGAGGGAGGAAGGTAGGAGGAGGGGCAGCTGTCAAGGTCAAGCAGTTTAGCCACTATTCCAGCACGAAATTCACTATCGGTCATTTTGACCGATGTTTCGTTATGAGTGTTAATGGCTCTTTTTTTCCTGGATGATTCCACAGGTTCGATGGTTTCTATATTAGGATATTGTGAATTTGGGATATTTCATGCATTAGGAGTGGGAAAAAGAGATTGGATTTTGGGATGATTTGTCTGATTTGGTCCTGTGCATCGTCAACAATGGATCTGTACTTGTCTATTTCTATGATGTGGATTAGTTTAAATGTACCGTCCTGTATTCTCGCTGGTCCATTAAAAATAGTCACAAGGTGTGACATCGTATAGTTCAAAATTTGCATATCGGTTGCAGCAGAGAAGCAAATTGTCAAAAAGGTGCTGTAATAAGATAAAATATTGTTTAAATTTTTTATGTTACTTTTGTGGACTATTTTTCCAGACTCTGTAGTTATTGTGGTAGATCTATTTTCTTTGACTATTTCTTTTCTTAATTTAGGTGATAGTTTGGTCCCTATGCGTTTATTAATTCTTACATAAACGATTTCTCCCGGATCAAACTGTTTGATGGGCTCTCGGTTTTTGTTATGAATCCTTAGATCAGTTGCCTGTTTATCTTTTAGTCTTTGAATGTTGTCCTGCCTTGCTTTTACGTACGTTTCAGGGTCAGTACTTATTCTCCGTCCGAAAAAGACTTCAAGTGGTCTTTGGCCCGTTGTGCTGTGTATTGAATAGTTGTATTCATAAACTGCTCTATTTAACAATTCTATAAAAGTAGTGTAAGTGCGTTCGGTTTTAAGACAACGCATAATCTCCGTTAAGGTGGAGTGAAAGCGTTCAACTTGTCCATTGACCGTGCTCGTATAAGGAGGAGCTTTGTAGATTTGTATTCCTAGTTGGTCCTGTAACATAAAGGTTATTGAAGCTGAGTTAAATGATTTTTCGTTATCGAAAACGATACATTTCGGAACGCCGAATAGGAAAATAAGTTCTCGAAGGGGTTCTTTCACGTCCTCGACGGCTCTTGACTTAATGACCTTGACCTGTGTATATTTTGAAAATTTGTCTAAGGCTGTAGGAACGAGTTGGTTCTCGGTTGTGTAAACGTCCACATGAAGAATTTCCCCAGAGTACGTCGGTATCGGTGTTTCTTTGAGAACAGGTTTCGATGGATGCCTATCGTATTTATTCTCCTTACATACTATACATTGTTTGACAATTCTATTAATCTTGTTATTCATACTAGGGAAGTAAAATTTTTCGAGAATTTGTATTTTATTTTCTTTGGCATTTCTATGTGCTCTTTTATGTGTACCTATAATTATCTCATCCTGTTGGCGTTCATCCTTCACATCCTCCACTTGAACGCTTGTGAATCTTACTCGAATTTTAGCAAAATGGAGAGGATAAATTTCTTGAATTTTTCCCATTAACGATTCTGGAGCTTTAATAGCATTTATAACAGATGAATTGAGGTATTTTTTCAGAATAGAAATTAGCTGTTCGGGAGTATAATCTGTCAAAACTATTGTATGTCTGTGAATAGTAGGGAAAACTATTTCAAATTTATACGTAATGGTTAAATCCGGATCAAAAATAATTTGATTCTTGAATGCATTTACAGGTGTTTCGACGCTGCAGATAAGGTTTTGTACTGAACTGCTGTCACTTTTAGTCATTTCTGACATAGTATGGACTCCCGATTCTAATGGAATTCTTGACAGGGCGTCGGCCACAACATTACTTTTTCCTGGCTTGTAGTGAAGCTCATAGTTATACTCCTCGAGTATAGCCTTCCAGCGCTTCATTTTGCTGTTATTGTTTTTATGGCCGAGCGCATAAGTAAGCGGTTGATGGTCTGTATAGATCTTTACTTTGGCGGAACCATACAAGTAATTTCGAAGAGAGTGTAGGGCCCAGATGATGGCGAGCATCTCCTTCTCATTTGCCGCGTAATGCTCTTCCGCTTTACTCAATGTCCGAGAAATAAAAGTTATGGGCTTATCCTTTTGGGAAAGGACAGCTCCAAGCGCGAAGTCCGATGCGTCTGTCGTGAGTTCGAATTATTTGTCGTAGTCAGGGTATGATAATAAAATGTCTTTTGAGACTAGGGAGTTTTTTATTTTGTTAAAAGCCTCGTTTGCTGCGCTCTCGAGGTTTATCGCAATTTTAGAAGATTGACGTTTTGACACATGGCCTTCTTCGCCTCTTAGCATTGTTGTTAAAGGTTTGGCCAATTTAGCGTAGTCTCTTAAGAACCGACGATAGTAGCCGGAGAGGCCAAGGAACGATTTAAAGTTTTTCAAAGTTTTTGGTACAGGAAAATTAACTATCGCCTCGACTTTCTTTGGATTAGTTTTTATGCCGGTTTGTGATATTACAAACCCCAAAAATTCCACTTCCTGTTTGAAGAAATGGCACTTGTCGAGTTGTACCTTCATATTGGCGTTTTCCAATGTTTTGAAAATACTTTCGATGTGACGTACATGCTCTTCTTCTGACTTACTGTAAATGATGATGTCGTCTATATAGACGTAACATATCTTTCCGATAAAATCATGAAGGATGTCGTCTAACGCACGCTGGAATACCGCGGGTGCGTTCTTTAAGCCAAATGGCAGACGGGTAAACTCGTATTTTCCATTGTTTATGGAAAATGCGGTTTTCTCTACGTCCGAGGCTCTAAGTGGAATTTGATGGAATCCACTTTTGAGATCGAGCACTGAGAATACCTTGCTATTGCCTAGCTGAGACAGGACGTCTGCTATCTCTGGGATAGGATATCTGTCTGGTATTGTCAGTGAATTTAGCTTTCTATAGTCGATCACCATTCTATACTGCTTATTCCCCTGTGAATCTGGTTTCTTATTCACAATCCAAATTGGGGAATTATACGGCGATCGTGATGGTCGAATTATTCCATCACTTAGAAGTTTACTGATTTGTTTTTCTACCTCACTTTTAAGCGAAGCTGGATATGGGTAAAATTTACTATAAACAGGAGTGTCCGTAGTAGTTCGTATTTCTCCAGTGACTTTTGTCGTGTAAGTTAGTTTTTCGTCGAGTTCCGAAAAGAGATTCGGAAATTTCTTTACTAAAGTGTCTACAGTTTCCATTTGGTAATCGGTCAAGTGCTCGTCTTGTAGTCCGATAGAGTTTATACTTTGGCTACTAAGTTGCTTAAGTTGAATTTTGATTCTGTCGCGGATAACCATGAAGTTTTTGTCAGTAAAAATGACTGCATTCAGGTCTCTCAAGCTGTCGTTTCCCAGTATTGCATGGAAAGATTTTAGGGTAGGCATGACGTAAAATTTGAGCTTATCGTCTAAATTGAATAAGTTAACATAAGTATGCGATTGAATTTTTATGTCTCCTGCAACTGATTTTGCGAGGAATGGGGTGTCGTTAGGTATTTCTTTTTTTACTAACCTCGGTTGGACATAGTTTTTACTGGAGCCTGTGTCCACCAAAAATTTTAACACTTCTCCGCTCTTCGTTCTACATTCGAAGTATGGTAGCGAAGAGCTGGTTATCCTAAAAAATGTACGTCGCTTAATACCAATTCTTCGTCCCTGTTTTCTGATTCTATGGAATCGACGTATTCTGTCAATGTCTGGTCGTAATCGTCATTTCCTTCGTAAGTGTCTTCGCTGCCTGCGTCAATGTGAAATACGCGATGGGTTTTGTTAGGCTGGATGTTCCTTTGAAGGGATGGTTGGGGTGGTCTTTTCCCCAGGAATTGATTTGCCTGAGGTCTGTTCGCGTAATTTATTTGTTGGGAGCGAATGCTTCGGTCGATATCCATCGGCTCTGGCGGTGGTAGTGGTTTGGGTGCTAAGGGTCTAGGTGGGGGTTGTCTTGGCTGGTTGCTATTTGTTGGTACTTGTTCGTAATTAAAAAGTCTTGGGTTATTTTGGAATCCAGGTATGTGAGCTAATTGGGGGTAAAAAGTCTGTCTTTGTCTTTGATTATTGGGGCCTCTCTGTGGCAAAGGTGGTGGTGAATAGTAAGACTGCTTCCTTAGTGGTAAGTCGTTTTGATTTTGAGCATAATGAGTTCGAAATTTCTGATTCTTTAGTTTGAGACACAAATGTAGAGCTTGCGGAAGGTCCGCATCTCGGTAAGTAAGCTTAAGGCTTCTTTTCCTGTGTCCAGACTACCTAATTTGTTGAGGATAAGGGATAAATGAGAGTACACTGCCTGATAGAATTGTTGTACTGTAGAGTTGCCTTGAACGAGTCCTGTCATCTGATATTCCAGTTTTGACACATCTCTCTTATCTGCGTAATGCAGTGTAAGGCATTTGGCGATGGCTGTCCAGTCCAACGGCGTGTTGTAGGACTCTAACGCGATATCAGCGTTTCCTACGACTTTGTTCCTAATTATATTTAGGATTCCATAGTACTTTGCTGTTCCGCGTAAGGGCTCATAAATTCTGAGTATTCTTTAAACGCTCTTCCTCCAAGAGTTAAACTCCCCTGGTCTGCCTGAAAATTCCCTTAAGCATTTAAGAACGTCGGGAATTTTGTCGAGGTCGCCTAAACTATCTAGATGTTGTGTTTCTATTGTTTGGTCTACCATGTTAACAAAATTCGCGTTAGGATTTAGTGCGGCCTGCACAATTGTTGGTGCTTGACTGCTAAGGACTTCTAAGGTTATCTGTGAAACTAGTTCTCTTAGATCTGAAAAATTTATTTGGCTTTGGGTTGGAGGATTGTTGGAGTCGGATGGGTCCTGAGGATTTGGGTTGGCTGTGTTATTTGTGCTTAGCCTAGCTTTTCGTACCAGATTGCTTGGGTTTGACATTTTTCGAGTAATAATTTCCCGTGAAGATTTACTTCAGCTTTAGTTTTGACAGTAAATGTTTTTTCCTTTTTAATAATAAATTAAAGTCTGCGATTATTACTTTCGCTCTTTCTTCGTTTTAAAATTTACAAAATTTGCTTTTCAATATTCACCAACTTATTTTTCGATTAAATTTCTGTATTTATAATAAATTTCTTTCAAGCTTTGTTTCGGCTTTTTGTTTCTATTTCAATTATTCAAAAAAAATTTTTCTAAACAATATCAATATGTCTTATCTCTTAATTTTATCCTTTCTTTCGTTTCAGGATTTATAAAATTTTTCTTTTACTATTCAATGATTTATTTTTCCACAATATTTCTTTAAAACAAAAAATTAATATATTTTAACTTTCACAATAATTAAAGCTGCCGATGACATTTGTGCTGCTGCTGGTTGTTGTTGTTGATGTCTTTGCAAAGCTAGGGCACGTTGTTGATGGTGATACACTTGTTGCTGTTGTTGTACATGTGTCAGGAGATTACTATGGCTCGGTGGTTGTGGTGACGCTATTGTTGTTGTTTTTTTTTAAGTTGATTTTTCAATTGTTTATTTAGATTAGAACGCACTGCATTTATATTGAATAGTTTTCACACCAAATAACGTATTTTATTTAAAAGTTTATGATTATTTTATTTTTTTATTTTTTATTATCATTAAATTTACTTAGTTTTAAAACCGTTCCGACTGCGTGAATTTTTTCCGTTTTGTTTGTCACTACTAAGGATTCACTTACAGTACACTAAACGAACGGGTGCCTGCGGACGGACACGTACAGGCTTAGGTTCCGTGGTATATCTTTTATACCAGGCTGCTCGGTTTCGCGGCTTTGCTAACTTCGAGTTAGCAAAATACTTTGCTCGTTTTCGCGGTTTTGCTAACTTCGAGTTAGCAAAATAATTTGCTCGGGCGCCAGTTAGATCTTTTTAAATTAAGATCTTAAAAAAAACAACTAACGCGAACTTTCCTCGAGAAAGATCGCGGACAATGTTTGAAATAAAAATGCCTTCCGTTATCAAAACGAAGTTTATTCTTAAAAGTTCAAATACAGAGTGACTTAATTTTAGACAATAGGTTAAACTTATCAACTACCTGAGCCATAAGCTGTCTATTCGGATTTCCATGGAATTTTGCGAAAGCATTGCAGTTAATGCTTTCGCATTGTAAGTCAGACGCTGCAGTTTTATGAACGGAAATGCGTTTTCAATTTCGTTTTACTTTTGTCTGGGAATATGGGCAGCGGATGTCGTCAACACACTTGTCAACGATATTCGCTGACAACATAGTTTTTATAACCGCGCGTGTAAACTAAATATTGGGAAACAAATATGAATATGACTTGAATTCATGTGTGCCAAGATTTATCAAGAGTTTTCAACATATTTTGTGTTAACTTATATGATAATATACATAAGTACATAATATGTATGTACATGTCAATAGGAGGTATTTGCATTCAGAAAAAAAGAACGGTTTAAGATAAATCAACACTTATTTTATATTGTATGTCAATTTATAGTTTATGTATTCGACAGCATTTACATACATATGTATGTATGTACATTTGTATATGAAAAACAATAATGCACAAGCGCAAGAACATCATCTTCCTTTCATACATATGTAAATTATCTTTTGCTTAAATAGCAAAAGCTTTTTTAAAAAACATTGTGAGTCTTCGTTGCACACCGGATCAAAAACTGATCCGAAACTTTATTAATCTTCATATTTATACAGAATCTGAAGCTTAAATCTTAGGTTAGTATGTCTTAATTCTATTGAAAGCGGACCATACGTGATATGTGACATGTTTGACATTTTTGCTAAGGTAAGCGCTTATATTTATTGTTTTCTTAATTCTATTGAAAGCGGACCATACGTGATATGTGATGTCCACTTCCTTCATTAGCAAAGTGTCAATGACATGTTTGACACTTTCGCTAATGGTAAGTGCTTATATTTATTGTTTATTTTTTTGGGAAGTGGCTTGCGCTATTAATCTATGGTTAATTGTTTACATACTGGGTTAGTGGTGTGTGGTATAGGAGGCGTTAACTCCCCCTCTTCTAAATCGAAGCGTCCCGTCTTCGAATATAAAGCTGTTAAGTGATTAATTCTGTCTGATAATTGCAATAATAATTCTTCTTTTTCCTTTGCATTTTTTAATTTAATTTTTAGATTAATGTATATGATAAATTTAAAGACAAAATATGCAGATAATATTATTACAATTAAAGTGGTAAATGCCCACCAAACAGGATTTCGTTTTATTTCTTGCTTTAATGGTGTGAGTATATTAACATTGTTTAGTTTTAAATCAATATTTTTTGTTTCAATGTATTTATTTACAAAAAAAGATTTTAATTTTCCTTCCCTTAAATATCTTAAAATTTTTCCTGTAGGATTTTCATATTTTCTGTTGTCAATTATAACATCATCTTGAAAAGTTATCAAATAAACTCCTTCTATAGTGTGATTATTAATTTTATGCTTTCCTGATGCTATTATAGCACCATCTTTTAATATATATTACAATATTTATTGATTCATTTGCTTCATTTATTTTTGTGCAGTTGGCATGTTTATCATTTAACATATCGGACAAACATGTGTTATTTCCTTTTATCATACAAAAAGCATTATTTAATTCCTTTTTACAAAATTTGACTGAATAAAATTTATCTCCACATTTTATTATTTCATTTTCAATCAACAATTTTCCATCATTTTGCGCTACAGCTATTGCTTTATACAATTTACAAACATTTTTTACTTTTGGATACTTAATGTAAACAACTATTAAATTACTTTTTTGTACAATTTTAAATTCCGAAAACTTTAATGCTACCTTTGTGAATTATTCTGTTTCTGTTTTGTATTTTAACTTTATTTCCTAAATCTTCTACTACTACTTGCTTTTCATATTTGGGTTTTAATTTATTTCGTTCCCCATATACTTTTTCATATATAATTTCACCCCTATGGTAATTTTTTTGAAGCCTTTTCTTGTTGTGATATTTTAACATTTTTTCCTGATTATTTTTTAATATATCCCTTATATTCTCATGCTTCTCTTTATTAAACAAAATATTACAAGGTTGTTTACCTGTTACTGAATGTATAGTTTTATTATACTGCTGCACCGCCCTCATAATTGATTCGAAATCGCTAACTAAACTGTGTTCCTCTTTTAAACATCGAGATATTTCTATAAGTGTGGAATGAACCCTTTCTATTTGACCATTACTCGTACTATGACGTGGTGTGCAATAATAGATTTGTATGTTGAGTCTTTCCATTAAAGACCTGAATTGTATCGTACTTAAACCTGGTTCATTATCCATAACTATAACATACTTTTAACATCTGGAAATGTTTGCAGAAGTTCCAAAATTTTTTCCTCCAAATTAAGCTTATCCCCAATATATTTTACAATTAAATATTTAGAATAAGAATCTATACAAGTTAAAAATTTTAATTTTTGCGCAAAAAAAAATATCAATATGGAGTTGTTCCCCCTCTCTTTCCGGAATAGGTGCCTCTCCTATCGGAATAAGTTTCGGGTGCCTTTCATATTTATTACTGTTGCATATGTTACAATTTTTTACATATTGCTTGAACTGTTTTATCATCAATGGCCAATAATATTGTTGCCTAATTTGGGCCAAATTTTCCCTATAATTTCTATGTGCCCTATTGTGAGTTTGCTCAATAATCGCTCCCTGATCCTCTCTATTAGTAATATCGTTTGGGAACAATTTCGTATGAAAAAATTTTACAGTTGGAAATGCCTCCCTCAATACGTTCTTTATTTCGTAAAGCACCTCAGGTGAGCAATATATTCCCGTAACCAACTTTGGGTTAATATATTCTTTTAAAACTCCAACAATATTTTCCGGTATGTCGTATTCGATCAAAAATCGTTTATTATTAAAATAAGAAATTGTCTCTAACACGGTTATTTTCGCCCCGTTATCTATTAAAATTTGTTGCTTAAAATGATTTAATGGCTTTTTTGTTTCATGAATCTGATATTCATTACTGCTTTCAGCAGAATGTTGTGTGTCCGCTAACGAATCACTGGAGTCACTATGTTCTTCGGAATTCGTCAAATTATTAAGCATTTGTCTCGACAATGCATCAGCAACGACATTGGTTGCACCTGGCTTGTAAATAATTTTTGGAGAAAATTCTTCAATAAATGATCTCCATCTCTTAATCTTAATATTCGGATTTCTTTCCGAAATCGCAAATGACAAAGGTTGATGATCAGTGTGTATTTCCAGATCACTAACACCGTAAAGGTAATTACGCAATGCTTTCAAAGCCCAGACTATTGCGAACAACTCTTTCTCATTTGTAGCATAATTAAGCTCCGTAGAATTTAATGTTTTTGATATAAAGACAATAGGTTTCCCCTCTTGTGACAATACTGCACCCAAAGCTACATTTGATGCATCGGTTGTTAAAACAAATTTTTTGTTATAATCAGGTTGTGTCAATTCAACCTGTTGAGCCAGTAAATTCTTCAATTTTTCACAAGCAGCCACTCCGTCTTGATCTAGACTAACTATCTTTTTCTTTGACAAATACTGGGAAATTTTTCCGTTTTCCCCCTGCAAATGCTTAGTTAATGGCTTTGCCACAACCGCGTAATTGTGTATAAATTTTCTATAATAGCCTGTCAGCCCCAAAAATCCCCGCAATTGACGCAATGTCTTTGGTATAGGATAATTCTGTATGGCTTCAACCTTTCTTGGGTCCGTTTTGATTATATTCTTTGCCACTATATATCCCAAAAATTCCACCTCTCTTTGGTAAAACTTAGATTTTTCAGAGGATATTTTCATATTTGCCTCCCTTAATATATTAATTACCAAACTCAAATGTTTTTTATGGTCTTCCAAATTTTTTGAAAAAATTATAACATCGTCGACATAAACATGACAAAACTTTCCAATATATTCTCTTAATACATTATCCATAGCCCGTTGAAAAATACTTGGTGCATTTTTCAATCCGAACGGCATTCGTAGGAATTCGTACTTCCCGTTATTTACCGAAAATGCCGTTTTCTCTATATCACCTTCTTTCATTAATATCTGGTAAAACCCAGACTCCAAATCTATTGTAGAAAAATAATTAGACTTTCCCAAATTCGAAAGTATAACCTCTGGATTAGGCATTGGGTACCTATCAGATGTGGTTTTTTCATTAATTTTTTTGAAATCGATGACCAATCTCAATTTAGGACTTCCGTCATCATTTACTCCTTTCTTTGGAACCACCCATACTGGAGAATTGTATGGACTTTTACTTTCCCTAATTATATCCTTTTGCAACAGGCTTTGAACCTCATTATTAACAAAATCATTCACTGACATTGGGTAAGGGTATTGTTTTGACCAAATTGGCCTTTCTTCAAAAGTTCGTATTTCCGCCTTTACGTCGGTACGAAAAGGTAAATCTAAATTAACATCACTATGTGTTATTGAAATTTCCTCAATCACCTTATTTTGCAACCCTTCGATCGACTCCCCTTTCCTATCTACTTCAAAGGATATCTTTGAGGAATCCGACCTTAAATTATTCAATGAATTTCCAATTTGGGAAGCTTCATTCTTATCTTGATTTTTAAATTTTTTTATTTTCGCGGTATCTACCTCAGCAAAAGTTTTAGGAGTTAAGTTTTCCGATATATTTTTTTGCAAATTTTTATTATCTTTTTTGTTTCTAGTATAATTTTTGGCAGGCCCCTTCTGACCTTTTTTCCCTACTAGTTTCTGATTAATTTTCTTCACACCGTTTTTGGTATTTCTTTCATTATTTTTCCCTTTGGGTTTATTGATAACATCTTCGACAGACGTTTCAGGACCTTCTTGTCCCGAGGGGTTTGGTATATCAAAATCATCAAGAAAATGAATTTTTTCTGTTTTGTTATTACCATAGATCAACACCCGATTTGGAATATCAATCTTGGCCTCGATTTTACTCAAGAAATTGATTCCAATTAAGAGATCACTTTCTAAATTTTCAATCTCGTAAAATCGTTCCTGAACATCAAATAAATTGATATTATGGAAAAAGTTTATGATGGTCGAACCATGAATGGTTCTTACCCTCTTCTTATTTTCTAAAACATTTTTGTTTACATAGAGCCCGGCCCGTATATATGAGCTTGTTGCTCCCGTATCAACTAAGATTTTGAAGATTTGCCCCGTCTTCCTATCCGTCTTGACAATGTAGGGCAAATCAGACCTTACTCTAAAAAATGGTTTTCTCCCATGTTATTAATTCTTTGCACCTTCTGTTGAGGTTGCGTACTTATTTGCGCACTATCATTCGACCTCTTTGGCACAGCATTTGCCTGATAATTATAATTGGTCTGCCAATTATTTCTATTGCCTCTCACCTGTTGCTGGTACGTTTGTACCGGTTTGGGCCTATTTGTGATCTGTAATGATGGATCAACGTCCATTGGCTCTGGACGATTTTGTTTGACCTCATTTGCTTGGGTATTCCTTGGTGGATACCTTAAATTGTTCAGAAAATTCGCACCCCTACGAACGCCCTGAGGAGCGTTTCTGTTTATTGTAATATTATTATTACTATTATTATTACTCCTTGAAAAATGCAATGCGAATTGTGCTCGCATTTGATTGGCATCGAGCTCCTGCGCCTTGGCAAGAGCATTTGGTAAGTCACGTGGTGCCAACGTGAAGAGGATCTGGTCCAACGGAGGGTTAAGACCTGTAATGAAAGTTCGAAGAGCTGTTTCCCTGTTTTTGGTATTAAGCTCCTTTGTAATTGCGGAATTCGTTCCGTGCGTCATTATCGTTTTGTTAATTAATAACGTCAGTTTTTTATTGACCTCGTTGTAGAACTCTATTAGGGTACCAGGTCCTTGCCTAAGCACACTCATTTCCTGTTCTATTATGTGACACGGCCTCTTATCAGCGAAGGCAAAATCTAGCCTACTCAGAATTGCATCGAAATTAAGAACCGTACCGTGGTTCGTTAAAATATTGTTAGCGTCCTGCGTAATTTTGTTACGCAAGATAGTCAAGGCAGCAAAATATTTTTTGCTTCCCCTAGTATACAATGACATTGAATTGTTAGCAGCCTCGCGCCAGCTAACATAATTGTTGATTTTTCCTCGAAATTCAGGAAGAGATTTTATGACATCTAAACTTTCCTCACAATTGATCGTTGAATCTATTGATTCTGTTGCATATTCAGCAACATTGTCGGAATTACTTAAAGCCTGCAACTGACGTCTAACTTGTTCTACCTCGCTACGCAGCGAGGCGGTGCTAGCAGCTATAAGTCGCGACACAACATCCATATTGGGCGTGCTGTTGTTATTATTCACTATAGACATATCTGCAAATCTACTTCTCAACTCTTCCAGCTTTATTTTTGGTAAAATTTGAAAAATTTTTAATCACTTCTTTATTTTTTACACAATTTTTGTGGTTTTCTTTACACTTTTCACAGTAGTGTAATCTCTCGTAACCTAAGCTACTAGGTCTATTGCCCATATGCTATATTTATTCTTAATTAATTAATAATTTACAACTTTTAATTCTTAAAAATTATTTAATTTCTTACTCATTATTGGAAGATCCCTTCAGGTCCAACTTGGTGTTTGCTTGCTAAAGATGTTTGCATACAGTGATTTCCCTCTATTGAGTGCGTTTTTCCTCCTTTGCTTTTTTCCTTGTAGAATTATTATATTTTGTAGAATTGCTCGATATTTTGGTTTATTATTTTTTTAGACTAGGATACTTTTTGGTTTTCTCCTTTTTTAAATTTTTTCTTTTTGTTTTATTAGGATACTTTTTGGTTTTCTCCTTTTTTTTTTTTTTAATTTTTCTTTTTGTTTTATTAGGATACTTTCTGGTTTTCTCCTTTTTTTTTAAATTTTTCTTTTTGTTTTATTATTTTTTAGACTTAGGATACTTTTTAGTTTTCTCCTTTTTTTAGTCTTTAAAAAATTTTTTTTCTCCCTTTTCCGATTTAGGGATACTTATTTATTTAAATTGTGCACTGCCTTTTTACAGGCTACTATAGTACACAACTTTTATTTGGTCCACCAGAACTTAAATCGCTCCTGGCAGGATCGCCAATTATCTTTTGCTTAAATAGCAAAAGCTTTTTTAAAAAACATTGTGAGTCTTCGTTGCACACCGGATCAAAAACTGATCCGAAACTTTATTAATCTTCATATTTATACAGAATCTGAAGCTTAAATCTTAGGTTAGTATGTCTTAATTCTATTGAAAGCGGACCATACGTGATATGTGACATGTTTGACATTTTTGCTAAGGTAAGCGCTTATATTTATTGTGTTCTTAATTCTATTGAAAGCGAACCATACGTGATATGTGATGTCCACTTCCTTCATTAGCAAAGTGTCAATGACATGTTTGACACTTTCGCTAATGGTAAGTGCTTATATTTATTGTTTATTTTTTTGGGAAGTGGCTTGCGCTATTAATCTATGGTTAATTGTTTACATACTGGGTTAGTGGTGTGTGGTATAGGAGGCGTTAACTTGTACATATGCATGTATGCCCAATAACCTCACTGACTTTTCCCCACACAAAAATTAGAAACACCACAATTCCACCATAAAATGAAAACACCCCATTAAAAATTAATACACCATATTTCTCTTCACCAACTTTACTCCACTTGTTTTTTGTATAATTTGCAAGTACATACATATGTCATAGAGGTTAACTGTTAGTCGAATAAACAAATGCGCCAAAAAGAAGGAATTCGAAAGAAAAGTTGGCGTGTATCAGAACGCAAAATTTTGAAAGTGGGTCGCTCGTGCTAAGCAATTTTCGATAGTTTTGTGTAAAAAATTTAAAATAATTAATTTTTAAACAAAATGCCTAAAGTTCGGAAGTGCATAGTTCGCGGGTGCAGTGAAAAAAACAAACAAATGTTTCTTTTGCGTCGGGATAAGGCTGTAGCACAGAAGTGGTTGGAAAATTTACGTTTGGAGCCAACTGCTCGTTGCACGCCTTATACCACATTCGTATGCAGGAATCACAGAGAACGTTAATGTATAGAGAAGTCTCAATGACAGGAACGTATGGAATTTCGAGGGGTACTCGTCTCGCGAAGACAATTTCACCATAGACACATTTTTCAACAAAAATTAACAGTGAGGTGCTGAATTATGTAAATTTAGCAGCAGTCGATAAGAATTTGTTGGTGATTAGAAGCAAAGAATGTTAGGTAGCTTTTTAATATGACCTATATATTTGAATTTCTCCAAATCATCCAAGTCTGTCTGTCTGGTGTCTGTAAAACTTTGTTGAATTCCCTTCAACTGAATCAAAATCCTCTATAGAAAACGCTTCATTACTAGGCGCACAGGAAGATGGCATATGCAAATGTGAATTTGTGAATTTATGTATATACATTTGCGCATATGTATATGCTGTGTGTATGTGTGCTCACCAGCCACAGCTCAAGATAAAACGGTAAAACTTCGCAAGAAATCCAGCGCGCACTCATGGCGCAGCGCATATTCATAGGCACAGCATTGTACATATACACATATTTACGTACATATATTGATGCATACATATGTACGAAGCCGCGGGCACTCGACTTGACAAAAATTCAAGATTTATCAAATATTGGCAAATAATTCTACGCGAAATATTCCAATATTGACTATTTTCGAATTGTCGAGAAAATTGGCATATGGGCGGCTCGTTTTATGAATGAAAGTTCTTGCTCTTAGAACTATGAGCTCGAATTTATCAATGAATTTTTTGAAGATGAGTTTTTGTTGCACAGTACAATAGTTGAAACTGTTCGGCGCCGCCGCGACTGTTCAGCGCTATGGCAACTAGAATGATGGCCGCTACGCCTGCGTCTATGACTGCATTTTGTTCTTGTAGTCGCTAGGCATAGAATTTTAGCTTTGAACGACATACGCATTTTGAGGAATAAAGCGAATGCCCTGTGTGTGCGGTTGTATGTACATGCATATGTGTATATTAATAAGAATTGTTTTGCTTGAATTCAATTCACATATTTATATTTGCATATGCCATCTTCCTGTGTGCCTGGTAATGAAGCGTTTTGTATACAGAATTTTTTGATTTGATAATTGAACGTACATATATATATGTATACATAGTTAGGGCATCAAGTGTGCATATACGCACATGCACATGTCGATGCATATGCAGAAGAAGTTGTTTTAGCATTTGCAGGAATTCGATCATTCGAATATTTACTCCCTAATTATTGCATGAAATATGATAAGGCGATGCTCGTGAGGTAGGCCATGTTGCTTCAGTGCATACATATGCGTGCAACACTAACTATATTTATTAAAGATGCAATAGAACTTAGTTGTCCCATATATGTATGTATGTATGAAAATACGTTCCTTTGAAGTTTTCTTTTATTTATTTTAAATTTCAAAGTTTTGTACTCTCTATAAAATGCATACATATATGAATTATTCCCTGTAATATACATACATATGTAAATTTAAAAAAATTTCGTTTGGCAAAGGAACAAAAAATGCATATTCAAATGCACATAAATATGATAAGGCAATGCGTCGTGAGATAGGTCGTTGTTGCTGCAGTGGGTTTTTTTTTTTTTTTTTTTTTTTTTTTTTTTTTTTTTTTTTTTTTTTTTTTTTATCCGAAGGGGGAATCTTACATAGATACCGTCAATATAGATGGCATGCACGATTCATACTGATCGCTAAGGGTGCACCTCATTCGGGACCACGCACAGTCAGTATTACTACTAAACTGGACTTGCGAAACAGTACACCTACGTACTAAACCCTAACTCCGACCTCTGTAGCTTTAGTTTGCCCTGCGGTACCGCCGTTTAAGCATTGCATCGCAGGGCCAAGCTGGCCATTATGGCTCTTCACTTTTATCTCTTTCTCCGTTTAGCCTTCATTATTTCTTTGTCTTCTTTCTTTACTGCGTTCCCATTCCTTTTTTCGCAGTTCCTGTAACGCATTTGCGGACCATTCTCTCATCTTGGCCCACACCAACTTCGACCGCAGCATGTGATCTACAATGTTGCCCGGGGTTATTTTTTCTTTTATGATTTCTTCAATGCACATTCTTTCAGATGCGTATCTCGGGCAGGAGAAGAAGACATGTTCCACGTTCTCACTACCGTTGCCGCAGAACGAGCAGTCAGCTGCGTCCTCGTGGCCGAGTCTTTGGAGATACTCTCTATAGCATCCATGCCCCGTCAGGAACTGTGTGAGGTAGTAATCTGTGTCACCATGTCCTCTCTCAACCCAAGCCTGTACGCTTCTGATGAGTTTATGCGTCCATCTCCCTTTTGTCGCTAGGTCCCAGCGATTTTGCCACTCAATTATGCTCCCCAGTCTTTCTTCTTTACGCTCTTCCGCCGTTAATCTCCTGTTTAGGCTTTTGGCTTTGTCGTACACTCTACCCAGTTCAGAGGCCATTATATCTGGTGGCATGATACCCGATATGACACATACTGCTTCAAACGACACTGTCCTGAAAGCACAGGCAACTCTAAGGGAAATAAGTCTAAAAACTATTTCCGCCTTCTTCGCGTATGTTTTCTGTATCAGGGCTTTACCCCATATGGGTGCTGCATACATGAGCGTAGACTGGGTAACTTTAGCCAGGAGCGCTCTTCTACTCTGAGTGGGACCACCGATGTTGGCCATGATTCTTGACAGTGCCGCCGTCACCATGGCTGCCTTTCCGCATGCTTTTTTAATGTGCTCCTTGAAGCTTAGTCGGGCATCGATCATTACACCCAAATATCGTAGTGCCGCTTGTGTTGTGACGTTAAACCCATCAATGTTTAGTGTGGTCGTTTCTAACTTTTTTCTACTCGTAATGAGAACTGCTTCTGTTTTTTGCCCTGCTAGCTGTAGTTTAACCGCCGTTAGCCATTGTTTGACCTTCGTTGTGGCCTCGCTGCAGATACTCTGAATCTGAGGGATTGTTTTGGCGACTATGGTTAACGCAATGTCGTCTGCGTATCCTATTATTTGCACTTCCCTCGGCATTGGGAGTTGCAGTACCCCATCATATAGTACATTCCATAGGATAGGGCCCAGCACAGATCCCTGCGGTACTCCGCCCGTCACTGCATATCTTTTAGGGCCTTCACCTGTATTGTACAGAAGTACTCTTTCCGACAGGTAACTGTTTATAACCCGTACTAAGTATGCTGGGGTTTTTTTTTCTTCAAGAGCCTTTATAATATGTGGCCAGTCTGCCGAGTTGAATGCGTTCTTAACATCCAGAGTGACAACTGCACAGTATTCTTTATCACCATGCATCCACCTGTCACCCTGAATAGCCTTGCTTGCAATGTTTGTCACCCTCCTGACGGCGTCGATGGTTGAACGACCTTTTCGAAAACCAAACTGATGTTCGGATAGTTCAGCCGGCACTTTCTCCAGATGCTGCTCCAGGCGCGTGCAGATTAATTTCTCCAAGATTTTACCCATAGTATCTATCATGCAGAGTGGCCGATAAGAACTTGGGTCACCCGCTGGCTTATTCGGTTTCTGAAGTAGGACTAGTTGTTGCTTCTTCCATACTTTCGGAAACATGCCTTCATTTATACACTTGGTGAAGTGTTCTGCAAATGGCTTTGCATTGCGCCTGACAGCTATCTTCAGTGCCTTGTTCGGGATGCCGTCAGGTCCTGGTGCCTTAGCATTGCCGAAACTTTCCGTCACCAAAATCACCTCTGCTTCACTGATTGTGACACTGCGTTCTGCTGCGTGGGACTGTGTCTGGCTTGGTTGCATGTCTTGCTTTGGAAAGAGTGTACGTACAACTTTTTCTAAAAGAATGGGGCAAGTTGGTGCCTGTCCTCTGCCTCCTTTGACCTTGGCCATAACGAGTTTGTAGCCATCGCCCCACGGGTTTTCGTCCACATTCTGGCACAGTTCTTTAAAGCTGGCTGCCTTGCTAATTTTAATGGCTTTCTTTAATTGTTTCCGCTTCTTTTTGTAGTTCTCGCGGAGCCTGCAGTGTTCTGCCAACCCATAACTCCTTTGGGAAAGGCGCCTTGCTTTTTTGCATTCGCTTCTTAGGGTGTTGATCTCCTCGTTCCACCAGTATACAGGCTTTCTGGGAGCGCTCTGTCTTTTCCTGCACATAGCGGCATCGCAAGCTCTGCTAACATATTTTACTAGCAGCTCCGCCTGTAGTTCCACATCGTTGGTGTTAGTCGGGTTCTCTTCTAGCATGATTTGGAACATTTCTTCATCAAGCGTCTCCACCCTCCAGCCCTTATTCTGTTTTTTCTGTACGGCTTCTTTTCCATGCGAAAAGTCCACCTGAATGGCAAGGTGGTCACTGCCTGTGTAGAAATCACACACTTGCCAGCTTGCTGATCGTACTAGCGCCCTGCTGGCGTAAGTGATGTCTATTATTGATGCGCGACCATTCACTTCAAAGGTGTTTTTTCCCCCAGTGTTTAGCAGAACCGCATCAAGCAGTGAGAATGCCTTGATCAAGGCATCTCCCCTTTGATTGGTGTATCTGCTACCCCATTCCAAGGCCCACGCATTGAAGTCACCCGCAATTACGTTTGGTGTGGTACCACGAGCGTTTTGCACAAGTTCATCCAGCAGGTTTTCGAACTCTGCTTGCGTCAGTTTCGGTGGCGCGTAGCAACTGTAGAAATATATGCCACTTATTTTTGCTCGGGTATAGTAATCACTGTGGGTGTGCGGTTTGTCCTGCAGGGTATTTCCTCCACAGGCCCAAATAGCAGCTTTACTTTTCCTGTCCGAGACCCACGTTCCGGCGTTTAGGTTTTTATGCTGGTCGCTGACTAGCACAACATCCACCTTATTTTCGTATACCCTTTGTTTTAGGAGCTCTTGTGCAGCCTCGCGATGGTTTAGATTGATCTGCTCAATCCTCATTTTTTGGTTTTAGTATACGCCGCTTGATACAGGGGACATTTTCTGCTTCCAATCTGATGGCTTGTATCTTCTCTTCCATTCCTTTTACAAGCTCCGCAGAAGGGCTTTTTTTCGCATACTTTTGCTTGGTGACCCTTTTCTCCACATTTGAGACAGTTCTGACTTCTGTCGTCTTCGTTTGTACACGCCCTCGCTAGGTGTCCATACTCCAGGCATCTGTAGCACCTCCTCAAGTCAGGCTTTTCTCTTATTCGGCATACCGTCCAGCCGATTTTGAGTTTTTGTTTCTCAAGCAGTCGCCTTGCGTCCAGTGCTGGTAGGCTTATCACCGCTGTTTGCGTGCCTGCATACGCCGCTCTAACGCTTTTTATTGCGTTTGCACTAAATAGGTTAAGCTCCTTAACTTGCGTTCGTATTGCCTCACCTATGTCCTCTTTGGTTGTGATTTCATCTAAATCACGGATCTCCACCAACATCTCGTGGGTTAGGACCTTGATTTGCGCCTGGTCACCTAGCACCTTACCAATCTTCTTCTGGTAGACTCCTGTATTGGCCATCTGCTCTTTTTTCAATTGAAGCAGGATTTCGCCTTTGGCCGTCTTTCTTATACGCGTAACGTTTTCGCCGAGTTCCTGCAGGGCACCATCTTTTTTAACCGCCCTGAGAATGTCACTGTATGTCATTGTTCCGGCACGCGCAATGACAATCGCATCCGGCCTCGGGGGTGGTTTATTTGCCACTTTCTTCTTGGCTGGTTTGCGCTTGACACTCATCCAGCCATTTTCCATAACCCCGTTTGTCTTCTTGGCATTACTCTCTCCTTTGGCTTTTTTGTCTGCACTTGCTGACACTTTGTGTTCTTCTTCGTGTGTAGTCTTGCTTTTTTTGGGTGGCGTTTTTCTGCCCGGCTGCTTATCGTCGCGTGGTCTTTTCGGTGTGCCTTCAGCCATTACACTTCCAGGAACGTTTCGCTTGGCTTCCTTGCTTTTCGCTTCTTCCTGGGCTCTCGAGTGTAGCTTAGTGATCTTTTCGAGGAGTTCCCTTATGTTGTTGTTAATCGAGCGTTGCGGTAGACGCATTGCTTCAGTCAACTTCCCAATCATCTCACCAAGAAGCGTTAAGGTATCATTACTCGATTGTGCTGCTTTCTCATTGCTTTCTTGCAGCGCAGGTGGCGACGATTTTGCTCTCTCAGGCCTTTCTACACTGAGCGTCTTGATAGGACTCCGTCCCAGCTTTGGTGCACGCTTAAAGGGATCAGCCCCCGTGATTATACGGCCTTTGGGGGTCTTGTACTCCTCAGTTAGGTCCACTAGTAGATCACTCGATCCACTTGCACCTGGTACCTTTCTGTTAGCCTCTTCCAGGCTTTCATTTTCGCTGCCCATAATGGCTCCATAAATATTACTGCTGTTGTTTGTGTTTCTCAAAGATTTTTCCATTCTTTTTTTGTTTACCAGCGCATCGTGTGTAGGGGGGCGGGCCGAAATAAACAGGAACGGGTATACCCTTGGGGACGGTGCCCCTACCCCAGTTCCCTGAGGCCTGTTCTTCGCTTTACCGGTCCCGGAAAACACGGACGGACCGGAGCTCACCCGGGGCAACGCATACTACTACCTCTGCGTCCAATACACACTCCCTGACTAGGGCCCGAAGGGGCTGGTCACTGATATACCCCGCAGCTAACACCTCGGCAGAGCAAGCTCACATCACTCCCTTCACTTCAACAACAGAGATGGTTCTTGAAGTGATGAGAGACTCCCAGTGCGCCACGGCATATACCGGTCAGTTAGCAGCCGCACCTAACATGGTGAACAGACGCTGACCAGGAAGCCGTCCACTATGGAAACCGCCGCGCCTGGATTTTTTTTTTTTTTTTTTTTTTTTTTTTTTTTTTTTTTTTTTTTTTGTTTTGTCACCGGGAGCCTCATCGGATGGGCTATCATTTAGCCGCCTCCTCCGCTTCTGGCCGCTCATTGTCGGGGATTGCTTATTCGTTTAAACTTATTTCGCAACTAACCTGCTACTACAGGCATTCCGGCTATCCGCAACCTGCCGACCCCCACGGTAGCTTAGAGCCCAGCTTAGTCGTTCAGCCCAGGGTGGAATGAACAACGGCCGTGAGCTTAGAGCCCAGCTTAGTCGTTCAGCCCAGGGTGGAATGAACAACGGCCGTGAAGTGAAACCGCGAACACTATTTCACCTCGCTTAACTCGACAGCGGGGAAGTTCTTAACAGGGCAGATTACAGTGAATTATGTACAAGTACATTGGCTCTGCTCAGTTTTTGGTTTCTGTATGAAATCAAATTGACGAATGCCGACGGCATTTTGCAAGGCATTTGCTTGTGCATTTTTATGTTCCCTTGGTAAACGAAAATTTATTCAATTTGTATTTTCAAACAAAGGTGATGAAGAAAAAATGATTGAATTTATTATATGCGCCAAATCAAATCAAAGTAACTTTAATATTTTGATTTAATTTAAAAAAATACATTATAAAACGACCTCTCACATTTTGGTATGTGCGTTTTAGTAAATTTAAAACTAAACAAATTTGATGAAAATTTTTACTAATTTTTTGAGTCGAAATTAATTCATAGCATACAAGTGTTTTGGTATATCGACATATGTATTTACATTTGAACATGCATTTATTTGTTCCTTTGGCAAACCAATTTTTTTTCAATTTACATTTTATTACAGGGAATAATAATATACATAAATTTGTATGTATGCATTTTCTAGATAGTATAAAAGTTTAAAATAAATAAAGGAAAACTTCAAAGAAACGTATTTGCATATATCGGACAACTAAGTTCTATTGCATCTTTAATAAATAGTGTTGCACGCATATGTATGCGCTGAAGCAACATGACCTACCTCACGAGCATCGCCTTATCATATTTCATGCAATAATTAGGGTGTAAATATTCGAATGATCGAATTCCTGCAAATGCTAAAACAACTTCTTCTGCATATGCATCGACGTACATATGTGCATGTGCGTATATGCACACTTGATGCCCTAACTATATATATATATATGTACGTTCAATTGATCAAATCAAAAAATTCTGTATACAAAACGCTTCATTACCAGGCACACAGGAAGATGGCATATGCAAATATAAATATTGAATTCAAGCAAAACAATGCTTATTAATATACACATATGCATGTACATACAACCGCACACACAGGGCATTCGCTTTATTCCTCAAAATGCGTATGTCGTTCAAAGCTAAAATTCTATGCCTAGCGACTACAAGAACAAAACGCAGTCATAGACGCAGGCGTAGCGGCCATCATTCTAGTTGCCATAGCGCTGAACAGTCGCGGCGGCGCCGAATAGTTTCAACTATTGTACTGTGCAACAAAAACTCATCTTCAAAAAATTCATTGATAAATTCGAGCTCATAGTTCTAAGAGCAAGAACTTTCATTCATAAAACGAGCCGCCCATATGCCAATTTTCTCGACAATTCGAAAATAGTCAATATTGGAATATTTCGCGTAGAATTATTTGCCAATATTTGATAAATCTTCAATTTTTGTCAAGTCGAGTGCCCGCGGCTTCGTACATATGTATGCATCAATATATGTACGTAAATATGTGTATATGTACAATGCTGTGCCTATGAATATGCGCTGCGCCATGAGTGCGCGCTGGATTTCTTGCGAAGTTTTACCGTTTTATCTTGAGCTGTGGCTGGTGAGCACACATACACACAGCACATACATATGCGCAAATGTATATAAATTCACAAATTTACATTTGCATATGCCATCTTCCTGTGCGCCTGGTAATGAAGCGTTTGCCAGAGAACGTTAATGAATAGAGAAGTCTTAATGACTGGAAAGTGTTCATTTTCGAGGGGTACTCGTCTCGCGAAGACAATTTCACCACAGACACATTTTTCAACAAAAATTAACAGTAAGGGGCTGAATTATGTAAATTTAGCAGCAGTCGATAAGAATTTGTTGGTGATTAGAAGCAAAGAATGCTAGGTAGCTTTTTAATATGACCTATATATTTGAATTTCTCCAAATCATCCAAGTCTGTCTGTCTGGTGTCTGTAAAACTTTGTTGAATTCCCTTCAACTGAATCAAAATCCTCTATAGCAAACGCTTCATTACCAGGCGCACAGGAAGATGGCATATGCAAATGTAAATTTGTGAATTTATATACATTTGCGCATATGTATGTGCTGTGTGTATGTGTGCTCACCAGCCACAGCTCAAGATAAAACGGTAAAACTTCGCAAGAAATCCAGCGCGCACTCATGGCGCAGCGCATATTCATAGGCACAGCATTGTACATATACACATATTTACGTACATATATTGATGCATACATATGTACGAAGCCGCGGGCACTCGACTTGACAAAAATTGAAGATTTATCAAATATTGGCAAATAATTCTACGCGAAATATTCCAATATTGACTATTTTCGAATTGTCGAGAAAATTGGCATATGGGCGGCTCGTTTTATGAATGAAAGTTCTTGCTCTTAGAACTATGAGCTCGAATTTATCAAGGAATTTTTTGAAGATGAGTTTTTGTTGCACAGTACAATAGTTGAAACTATTCGGCGCCGCCGCGACTGTTCAGCGCTATGGCAACTAGAATGATGGCCGCTACGCCTGCGTCTATGACTGCGTTTTGTTCTTGTAGTCGCTAGGCATAGAATTTTAGCTTTGAACGACATACGCATTTTGAGGAATAAAGCGAATGCCCTGTGTGTGCGGTTGTATGTACATGCATATGTGTATATTAATAAGCATTGTTTTGCTTGAATTCAATATTTATATTTGCATATGCCATCTTCCTGTGTGCCTGGTAATGAAGCGTTTTGTATACAGAATTTTTTGATTTGATCAATTGAACGTACATATATATATATATAGTTAGGGCATCAAGTGTGCATATACGCACATGCACATATGTACGTCGATGCATATGCAGAAGAAGTTGTTTTAGCATTTGCAGGAATTCGATCATTCGAATATTTACACCCTAATTATTGCATGAAATATGATAAGGCGATGCTCGTGAGGTAGGTCATGTTGCTTCAGCGCATACATATGCGTGCAACACTATTTATTAAAGATGCAATAGAACTTAGTTGTCCGATATATGCAAATACGTTTCTTTGAAGTTTTCCTTTATTTATTTTAAACTTTTATACTATCTAGAAAATGCATACATACAAATTTATGTATATTATTATTCCCTGTAATAAAATGTAAATTGAAAAAAAATTGGTTTGCCAAAGGAACAAATAAATGCATGTTCAAATGTAAATACATATGTCGATATACCAAAACACTTGTATGCTATGAATTAATTTCGACTCAAAAAATTAGTAAAAATTTTCATCAAATTTGTTTAGTTTTAAATTTACTAAAACGCACATACCAAAATGTGAGAGGTCGTTTTATAATGTATTTTTTTAAATTAAATCAAAATATTAAAGTTACTTTGATTTGATTTGGCGCATATAATAAATTCAATCATTTTTTCTTCATCACCTTTGTTTGAAAATACAAATTGAATAAATTTTCGTTTACCAAGGGAACATAAAAATGCACAAGCAAATGCCTTGCAAAATGCTGTCGGCATTCGTCAATTTGATTTCATACAGAAACCAAAAACTGAGCAGAGCCAATGTACTTGTACATAATTCACTGTAATCTGCCCTGTTAAGAACTTCCCCGCTGTCGAGTTAAGCGAGGTGAAATAATGTTCGCGGTTTCACTTCATTTTTGACAATTCACACTATTCGTAGCTCGTGAGAATTCTCTATATTTAACGTTCTCTGTGTAAAGAATGTAAGAAAAATGTAAAAGGAACGATGCGATTGCCAATTACGGTAAATTTTTTCTTTGATTTACCGTATAACTCGATGTCGCGTGCGACATTGAAAAAGAACATTTGTTATCAGTGAGTCGAAGGTATTTGTACAATTTGCATCAAATATTAGTAGCAAATAGATATTTTTATTGCTAATTAAATACCCAAAACTTTGCTGGAAAATAATCAGCGCTTTGCTCTTTTTACTTATTTAAAGCTTGTAGCGTGCGACATCGTAAGTGTAAAATGTACAGATTCAAAATAAATGTTCGTTCGAAAATATCTTTATTTGTATATGTAAATACAAAATATAAAATTTTTGAATGTAGATGAGTAAAAACGGCGGCCAGAAAAATAAGGCGAACTGTAAACGGTGGAGAGAAAGGTTAAAGGATGATGAAACAAAATTACAACACTATAAATTAAGAAACAACGAAAGAATGCGGAGAGCTAGACAGACGTGGAGAGCACTGGCTGAAGGCAAAGAAGATATAATTCAAGAAAAACGGAAATATAATCGCATACGACAACGAGAGAGGCGCCAAAAACTCTTAGAAAATGGAATGTCATATGCACGTCAAAGCCAAAACGCATCTTACGAATGTAGACAAACCTTGGCGAAAGCTGTTAAAAAAGTGGAGAAAGCGATGCCAAAAGACATGCAAGAAGGCTAAAAGTTCTTGAAGTCCTGGTAAAAAAATATAAGCAGTTTGAAGAAAAGAAAAACGTTAACCAATCCAACAGAACCGTACCAAAAAGCCTAATTAATGTCATCAATGCTTTTTATCAGAATGATAATATTAGCAGAGAATGTTAATGCAATGAGAAGGAGCAAATGTTAAATGAGCTTTTTTCGAGTTCTAATTTATAGATTCATAATAAGGTCATTTCAAATTCAACTTTGCTCACGAGTGGCGAATTGCAGATATTTACCACGCGAGTGGAGGGTTTCTATATTTACTTACCACGCTAGGACAAGAATTCAGATATTTTCTGCGTTTACCAAACTACTGAGGAAGTTCATAAGATTTTTCGGCACACTACTAAGGAAATCGAAGCGAATAAATTTGCGATTAAGAAGGCCTCGCGGCAGTTAGTTTGTGGTGCAGAAGCTAAAGTCGGCGGAATTATTCGTTTTGTTTTTTGGCACGTATATAATTCAGGTTCAAGTCCTGAAGTCATATTTTTTTTCTTGCACATTTTTTTTTTACAATTCAAACCAGGAAAGTTTTGTAAAATTTTTGAGTTTATTTTAATTAAAATTTCTTTAAAATACTGTTTTTTTTTGTATTTTATAAATGGAAATTTCTTTTCGGTATAAAATAGTTCATACTGGATATGACCTGACTTTTATATAAATCAATCAAAACAGAAAGTATGTACATATGTTAATCTCTTTCATCAAATCCAAATTATATTGATGAGAAAATATCATTCTAATATCCGTCCAGAAAGCCAAACGCGCATACACATATACATATGCATATAATTACGCATACAAACTTTCAACTAACGCAGAATATGTGCATATAAAACTGCGAATCGAATAAATTAGTGATTTAGAAAATTTCATTAATAATTGTAGTTTAGCGCAATCGTAAAAGACGTGTCGTGTATGCAGTACATCGTCCCATATTTGACTTATTTAATAATATTTAATCTCTTCAGTCAAATCTGAACTACTTACATACACATATTGATGAGAAAATATTCTAATATCCATGGATGCATCCAGAAAGCCAAACGCGCATCCACGCATATGTATATAAATATATACAAACCTTCAACGAACGCAAAATGTATGTATATAAAAAACAACAACTGCGACCGTCTTCTTGTCCGTCAGTGAAAAGATGGAATATGTATACCCTATGAGCAAAAAGAACCGGGAAGGTGATGTTGACTGTTTCCTTCGATTGCCAAGGCATAGTCCACCATGAGTACCTTCCAGAGAGATGCTGTGTGTTGCAAACCGCCGGAAATGTGAACAAACAATTCTCAGATTTTGCATGATGATAACGCGCCATCTCTTTGATCAAAGAGAATACAAATCGGCCTGCCGGGGGTGTTTGTAGGACTGGGTTAAACGTTGGCACTTGTGTGTTGCTTCAGACGGGTCAAATTTTGAAGGAGATAATATAAATTTGCCTTAAATTTAACTCTGTTTTGTTTAATTTAAACATTCCAGGTACTTTCTGATCATAAGGTACATATATGCGGTTTTGCGGACAGCAATGTGTGATTCGCTGGAAGTCGCATTAACTCGCGACTGTCGCACAGTTAGAAGACATATTTACATACATATAAGGGTGCATACATATGTACGGAGCCGCGGCCACTCGACATGACAAAAATTTAAGATTTATCAAATATTGGCAAATAATTCCACGCGAAATATTCCAATATTGACTATTTTCGAATGGTCGCGAAAATTGGCATATGGCGGGTCGTTTTATGAATGAAATTGAAATATGAGCTCGAACTTATGAATGAACTTTTTGTTTTTGTTCTAAATTGTTCAGCACCGCCGCTGCGACTGCGTCTACGAATGTATTTTGTTTTTGTAGTCGCTAGGCTTAGATTTTAGCTTTGGGCGACATGCGCATGTGAGGTATGCATGTATGTGTTTTTGTTGTGTTCTAGAACATTTTAGAATGTGTGGTGGCAAAAAGGCCATCGCGTTGTGCCTGCTGTTGCTTTTGCGTCTATCAAAGTATTGTGTTTTTGTAAGTACAATATTAGGAATATCGACTGGTGAAAGACAAAAGTACACGGAAGCAAGAAGGGAGCGCTGTGCTCGCGCATATGTACATATATGTATGCTTGAATGTATGAACGTGCATGGATGTAGTAACATATGAATACAATTATTTTGTAGGAAGTTTAGAAGGCAAGTAGGTATATATGTATGTATGTATATATGCTAGGACATATAGTCGGTATATATGCATACATAGAGCAGAATTGTTTTTGCACTTGTTAGGAAGAAACTCGTTCACTAGTGCGCATGTGTATTTGATTTCTTGTAAGAACGTGATGTGGTATGACATGTGTACATACATAAGTCAAGGTTATTTGGGCATACTTGCATATGTGATATGATGTTCTTGCACTTGTGCATTATTGTTTTTCATATACAAATGTACATACATACATGTGTATGTAAATGCTGTCGAATACATAAACTATAAATTGACATACAATATAAAATAAGTGTTGATTTATCTTAAACCATTCTTTTTTTCTGAATGCAAATACCTCCTATTGACATGTACATACATATTATGTACTTATGTATATTTCATATACCATCATTTATTTACATATAAAGTATACGTTCATTTATGTACATATGTGTGTAATGAAAAACTTCATGAATTACTTTCAGAACTTTATTAAAATTTATTCGCGTCGCGCGCATGCACAAAACCTTTTGTTCACAGGCGCAGAAATAAACGCTCTGCGTATTTATCCTCCCCACGTGACTCGCCATCAATTCTCGATGGACATTTTTTTTTTTTCGTTTTTAAATTTTTTTTTTAATGTAATCGTAAAAAAATGTGTAATAAATTTTATGTATCCGTTTATCATTTCAAAAGCAACAAAATGGTAAAAAAATAAGCAGTCGAAGAAATAAACGCACCGCCTAATTTTCCTCGCCACATGTGAGACTCGAGTTCAATTCCCGGCGCAAACTTTTTTTTATAAATTTTTTTTTTTTAAATCGTTTTTTTTTTGAATGTAATCGTAAAAATATTTGTAATACATTTTATGAATCCGCTTATCATTTCAAAAGTAACAAAATGGTCAAAAAATAAACATTCGAAGAAATAAACGACCGCCTATTTTTCCTCGCCACATGTTAGACTCGAGTTCAATTCCCGGCGCAAACTTTTTTTTATAAGTTTTTTTTTTTTAATCGTATTTTTTTTAATGTATATTAATTGAAAAAAAAAAATTGTGTAATAAATTTTACGTATTCGCTTATTATTTCAAAAATACGAAAATAGTAAAAATTTAATTGGTTTAATGTCGAGGTGAGAAATGTGTTGTGTGTTGAGGTGAAAGATGTGTGGTGTTTCTAATTTTTGTGTGGGCAAAAGTCAGTGAGGTGTCTATAAACTCATTGCATAAACGTGGAGGATCCAAATTACGCAGCATAATTATCATGGCCCCCTTTGTAAGACGATGAGGAGGAATTCCTGATGGGTCCACGGAGTTAAGAAACTCAACGGGATAATGAACATGTGTCAATGGAATGATAAGTTTTGACAGTTCCTCGTAGTATTTCTTGAATTTTGGAATTAATGGGATTTACATCGTCATTCTTAGGTGCCAAAATTGCCCTTTCTCGAAGCCATCTATAGTTTGTGTGATTGGCTGAAATATTTGGAAATACCCTTTCTATCAAAGCATCGACTGATAACATAAGTTGACAAAAACCTGGAGGAAAAGAAATTAAATTTGGTGGTAAAGAAACTGGTATTTTTTCATTGCCTATTGTAAGTAGTTGTTCAGAAAAAACTTCTGCTGAAGCATTTCCTCCCAAATGTGCTCTCATATTTGTAGAAAGAGTCAATTTTTGAACGTAGTCCCATAGGTATGACGATTTTAACCAGGCATTCACTTCATCTGCGGCGGTAAGCTTTCCCAATAAGAGAATGCATTCAATTCATCAATACCTCTATCGTTGATAATATAAATTCGTTTCTATATCAAATGGTCTAACCCCCATTTTTCTCTAAGTTCATATTTTTTCTAGGAGTACTAAATACTAACTTCATTAAACTTTTTACCAATTTTTGGTATTCGACCATAAATGCGTCCAGTAATATGCAGTATGAAAAATCCCATTTGTACAGGAGGTGTCACGCCCCATTTCTAACTATCACCAGTTTTCATGCAGGTGTTAGGTATTCTTACCGAATTTCAGTTGTCTAGCCCAAATACTTCCGGAGATATGGACAATGAAAAATTGCATTTATATGGGACGTGCCAAGCCCCCTTTTTCGTTTTTCTCAGTTTTCTTGGAGGTGTTAGGAATTAACCTCATATAACCCCTTCCCAAATTTCATTGGTCTAGACTTAATACTTCCAGAGATATGGACTATAAAAAATTCCAGTTGTATGGGAGGTGCCATGCCCCCTTTTTCGTTATACGCAGTTTTTCTGGATGTGGTAAGGATTAATGTCATATAACCCTTACCAAATTTCAGTAGTCTAACGTAAATACTTCCAGAAATACGGACTGTTAAAAATTCCAGTTGTATGGGAGGTGCCACGCCCCCTTTTTCGTTATACGCAGTTTTTGTGGATGTAGTAAGGATTAATGTCATATAACCCCTTACCAAATTTCAGTAGTCTAACGTAAATACTTCCAGAAATACGGACTGTTAGAAAATCCATTTGTATGGGAGGTGCCACGCCCCCTATATATATCAAAATATTTTATAGCCTATGACCATCCCGGTAAGGTATCCAGTTCGTGTTTCAAATTTGGTTACGATCGGTTTATGCGTTTAGGACGCAAGTCGATCTATAGATACATACATAATTTGAATTTTATATATATAGATGTTCTTATTAATGAACTTGAAGTGAGTGACATCATCAAAGCAGAACATTGTAACACGCGTTACATGCCGTTGATATCCAGGCATGCCCGTTATGATGCATACCAGATGGATAAAATTCGAGCAACTGTACTTTGGCACTATTATAAGCATTAAGTATTTTTATTACTACGGAAAATTGGTTATATTACACTTCCAGGAGGAAGACAAGGATTTCTCTTTATTTCAAGCATTTAACATTTTGGAAGCGAAACCTTTACTTGAAAACCTTTGTTATAATGCCAGGTTGAAGCTTATACAAAAACATTCTTCAGCGTCATCAACAGGTTTACTTGGACCTCGCAACCACCTTTCTTCGTTTACGCTTCAACTTTCGCATACACTTCTTATGCCAGTTAGCTCTCATTTTTATTTCTTCACGCGAGGACGATTTAAGAGAGATGAATCAATAAGCTTTCCATTTGTATTGCTCTATGTAATTGGAGTTTGTAATTCTTTTATATACATATCCTAAATCCCTAAAAACTACTCCTACGCGAGCGGGGCCACGGGTTAAAGCTAGTTACTCTTATATGTAAGAATTTACCTGTTATGCAAAAAAAAAAACACACTAGTAGCCATCGGAAGCAAAGCAGCACGGCAGTAGCAAACCACTTCATTTAGTATTTTTACAAAATTTTTACATTGGATTTTATTCGTTTTGGTCACATTTTATTAGCTTTTTTTAATCAGTAAAGAAAACTTTCTTTTGATCGTTGGCACTGTGACCCTGTTGCGTTTTCATTTTGATTTGTTTTTCTTGAACCTTTGCCTGCGATTGAATTTTTTGATGTCCTCGAACCATTTTGTTGATATTTCTTTTGATAACATGTTTTAATTAATAAATTTTTACAACGTGGTTGTTCCACTTAACAATATTTATAAAATGCGATAATAGTTCGAAGAAACAGGGCACTTTTATAACGCGGTATTTACTATTACGTTTTTGTTATATCCGGAATTATTTGCAATTCCATTTTTGTAATCAACTCCTCCTTCCGCGTTTGTGTGTTGCTGCATTTTAAACAAATTAAACATTTCTTAAGCACATTATTTTTTCACCGAACCGACGCTGACATGAGTCAAATGAGTCAGGAATTACTGAAAGTAGGTGGTAAAAAAATACCCTACAGGAATGATATAAAAGAATTAACAATTTCCAAGAATAGTTTGCGCAAAGTAACGCAAACTATGACGCTTTCAAACATCATGCACTCATGTATGCGTATGGTGCACGAAATATATTTATATATACATTTTGTATACATATATTTTTATAGAATACTAGCGTACCCTCGCCCGCTTCGCTAGACGATAAATTCAATGATTTGCTGAAAGAGAATAAAATTAATACGAAACAAAGCAAATTCTTTGATACAATTTCATTCGAACTTTATTGTAACACTTTTTGGTAGACAACGTTTTTGGTTTTTTCATCTTTCGCGTGAATAATGACGATGGTTTGCCAACTCGTGAGCAAGCTACATACAATTGTCCATGAGAAAAAATTGGGTATTCTAAATTAATACCGCACCTCATCTTGATCAGTAATAGTGTCCATTGACTTATACGCAACTATGTCACCAGGTATTTGATCTAAAATAGCTGAATTTATATCATTGACGTCCTTATTTTTCCCAGTTAAAATTGCTCTTTCGCTGAGTCAATCATGGTTTTTGTAATGTTGAACTATGTTTGGAAATACACTCTGTATCAATGCCTCTTTAGACTGTGCAAAAGTGCAGAAATTGTTAGGCAATGTTATCATTCCTGTTGTTTTTTAAAAAAGGCTTATTTTTTTTGGTTAAAAAGTGTTTTTTGAAGTTTTGAAAAACATTGTGCTCTAACAAATTTCTTCTCAGTTAATTGCTGAAAATTAAATATTTTGAAAAAACTATTTTTTTTAATTTAAAGTTTTTGAGAAAATTTTGTTCTTGAAAAAATTTCATACTTTTGTAAAAGTTTAAATTGATTTGTTAAAAAAGATTTTTTTCCGCTTTGAAAAACACCCCCTCGAAAAAATATATTCTCTATTAATAGTGGAATATGAAATGCTTTGAAAACACCATTTTTTTTAAATTTTGTTTGGTTTTCAGAAAATTTTGTTTTGAAAAAATTTCATACCCTTGAAAAAGTTTTATTTTATTTTATTGTTTAAAATTTTTGAATTTTTTTTTTTTGTAATTTTAGAAAAACACCTCTTCGAAGAAATTTCTTTTATCTTTTTGAGGAAAATTTGGTTTTGAAAAGATTTCATGCTTTTGAAATTTTTTTATTTTACTTTATTTCTTCAAAATTTTTGAAAACAATTTTTTTTTTATAATTTTCGAAAAACACCCCTTTGAAAAAATGTTTTCTATGTGTCATAGTGGTATTCCATTAACTTTTAGGATTATAGTCTAATACTTACAAATATCTACGCTTTCACAAATAGCAACAATAAACAAATTTCCTCAAAACCAAAAAATTTACTTTTTTTCTAAAAAAATTCTAAACAAACAACGTAATAAATTTAGAATTTTGTGTTCACGAAAAACAGTATTGTTTTTATTGTATTAACTGAAAACCAAAATGTTGCAAAAAATCAAAACAAAACTAAATTATGTTTTTGTGTTCATTTGGTCCATATTTTCCATAAAAAGTTGATATGGTAAATAATATGCAGGGTCTGATACACGCAAATTTCCATTGACCATTATAGTGACAAAATTATCGATTACCAATTCCAACAGGATTTCAAAATCAGAGTTGGAATGAGTTGTTGTGTGGTGTACTTCTGAAAAAATGAGAAATAAACAAAATAAATCTAAAAATTCGAATTCTAACTTTATCTTGTGTATGTTCTTATTACCTTTGAATTTTTCCAATGAAGCACAATTCATTTTAAATTTTCCAAGAATTTTTTTTTATCATTTCGCGTTTCTTTCCTTTTTCATTCGATTCCAACATTTGTTCATAGCCGAAAACATCGTTTGCAAACGCATTCATTTCCATATAGAATTGGTCAAAGAAAGCATTGCTCAATTGAATTGAAACATTATTTTCATAAATACTTAGGACCTTAACTAATGCACCTTGGTACATACCTAACGCAGATATTCATCGCGACCTTGACATCGATACTATTGATGAAACAATACAAAGCGCTAGCAGAAGACACATAAATAGACTATTAACGCATACAAATCCTATGATGAGAAGACTACCAAATAAAGAAAAATCTACCCAAAGTCGGCTTAACCGTCAAACACCAACAGATCTTGCAAAATCCTTGTAATCAATTGTCAACTAATCGTATATGTCATTGTTTGTTAACCACTTGTTTTTAAATAATATTGTATATATTTCTTCTAAATGAGCTTGGGGGCATTGGCCCTTCAATATCACTCTCATTCAATCTTTTTGTAAATCAAATTACTTATTGTCTAACGACAGGTGTAATATTTTATGGAAGAAATAAAATAAAAAAAAAAAAAATGTTCATTCGAATCATTTGAAATTTCTGTATACAATAACGAAAAATTCAAAAAAAGTTGTACACATAAAATGAATGTCGATTCGAAACTTACTTTAATCTAAGAATCGAGCAAGTTTTGTTTTGTACAATATTTTAATTTTTTCTTTTTTTTATATGAAGAAAATATTTAAAAGAAATTTTTTTTTGCTAAAAACCTCCCCCTAGTGGATCCCTATAATATGAAAAAAAGAACGAATAAAATTGGCCTCGTATCGGCCCAAAAAAATGCGTACAAACGAACATCATTTCATTTTTATATATATAGATGTTCTATTAATGAGCTTGAAGTGAGTCGCATCATCAAAGCAGAACATTGTAACATGCGCTCTCCATAATAATATCTGCCGTTGATATCCAGGCATGCCCGTTATGATGCATACCAGATGGATCAAATTCGAGCAACTGTACTTTGGCACTATTATAAGTATTAAGTATTTTTATTAATACGGAAAATTGGTTATATTACACTTCTATCACAAATGAGGAATTACAATTTCACCACACCTGTCTACAACGGTTCTTATATTGTTTGTTTACCTTCTGTTAAGTGCTGACTTTTTGTGAAAGAACGTGGTTTAATATTATATTATATGTAGGAATCATAGCAACCCAAGTGTTAGAGCTAGCTAAGCCTTTTTAGTAGCGTTATGTTAAAAGAAAACGATTCCTTTGCTTCTTTTTATTCGACTATTTATTCTCAAATGTTTGTACAAGACTGACTAACTTAATATACTTGGTGTGTGACATATTTATGCAGAACAACGAAGAACGGATTCCAAGGAATAACAGAAATAAAAAACATGATAATTACATAAATTTCTATGTACCGGCACGACATAGTGATACATAAGAAAAATATGTATGTGCACACATCTGTATGTACGTACATATGCGCTTGCATGCTACTGTTTATTTGCAGGTGCCTTAGGGCAAATCATCCGCGGCTCCGAACACCCTCCCCCCCCGTTGAAAGGTCACGGCTTTCAACAGAATCCTTTACCGGGAGAACACACAGTTTGTTTACGGCTCGACGCTTTATGCCACTAGATGTTCGCAAAAGTGCCACTCGTACGGCACCATCTGCTCCAGGGATAACTTCAATTACTCGTGCTAGAGGCCACTTCAAGGGTGGTGAATTTTCTTCCTTTACGACATCATTGACTTGAATATTGGCTTGAGGCGTAAGCCATTTTGCGCGTTGCTGGAGAAGAGTGAGATACTCTTGAGTCCACCGCCTCCAAAAGACTTGTTGTATATATGTTACACGTTGCCATCGATCAAGGCGCGAGTAATTTAGCGCCGTGAGATCCGGTTCAGGAAGAGCTGTCATAGGACCACCAATCAAACAATGCCCTGGTGTTAGGACATCCAAATCCACTGGATTTTCTGAAAGAGGGGTTAGAGGAACCGAATTAATCACAGCACAGATTTCACATACCAATGTACGCAATTCATCAAACCCAAGAAATGATGAGCTAGCGGAACGATGGAAATGTTGCTTGGCTGTCTTTACGGCTGCTTCCCACAAACCGCCAAAGTGCGGGGAGCGAGGGGGAATGAAGCGCCAAACGAAACCATTACTGAGGCAAAAGTTGTGAAGTTTGCTGCGGTGTTTTTCACTGAGAACTAAGTCTCGTAGTTCCTTAAGCTCGTTCTTAGCGCCTACAAAATTCGTTGCATTGTCAAACCAGATACATCTTGGTATTCCACGCGTGGCTATGAATCTTTTTAATGCGTCAATAAATGCACCCGTTGAAAGGTCTCTTACCAACTCCATCCAAACAGCCTTTGTAGGGAAGCATATGAACACGCTAACATAATATTTTTGTGGCGATTTGTTGCGCACTTCAGGCTTATAATAAAACGGGCCGCAGTAATCCACACCGGTGTCTATGAAGGGCCGCGAAGCCTGAATGCGTTCCTTGGACAGATCAGCCATTATGTGCTCGACGAGTCTCGGTCTTGATTTGAGGCAGATAATGCATTTTTGTAGAACGCGAGCTGTTGTTTTCCTGCCACCTATTGGCCAAAACTGCATACGAATAAAGGCGAGTAAAGCTTGAGGACCTGCATGGTGATGCCTACTATGAAAATAGTTGATTATTGCGTACGTCAGTGGATGATCCTTCGGTAGAATGCATGGATGGCGCGATGAAAAGCTAAGCATCGAATTTTTTAATCGTCCACCGACTCTAATAATTCCGAAGTCATCAAGGAATGGCGGTAACGAGGCAATGCTGCTCGAATTAGGGACGCATTTATTGGCTTGCAATACAGTGTACTCCGGCCACAATTGCGCTCTTTGTACTATGCGAATAAGAAGTTGAGTTCCCTGATGAATGTCTTCAGCCTTAAGTTGCGATGACCTTGGCGATTTTTTGATGTTAATAAATTTGCTGGCATACCCAAAAATTCGCTGCATTGTTCCGAATGAGTTAATGTATTTGAATGAAAGGGAAATGTCCATATGATTATTTGCAGAAAGCAAAACCCTTTGTCGAATTTCGGGAAGTTTTGGTTGTGGTGAGCACATGCGTGGCCAGTTGTCCTCCGCTTCTAGCAAAAAGGGTGGGCCGTGCATCCAAAGTTTCGATCCTAGAAGTTCCCGGGGTGTAGCTCCCTTCGATAAAATGTCAGTCGGGTTCATTGCTGTAGGAACATAGTGCCATTGCATGCCCTCTGTCAGTTGATGTATGGTGGAAACCCGATTGGCGACAAAAACGTTAAACCTTGACGGTTCTTCTCGCAGCCACGAAAGGACAGTGGAGGAATCCATTAGCTGTGCGAGCAATGTTGCTGCACAGAGTTCCAGCTTGGGTATGGTGACGGTCTTTAGTGGAGAGAGTGGGCCTTTGAACATAGTAGGTGAACTTGTATGTTGTTGTCCTTGGTTGATCGCGTGTAAACACACACTTCAAGGCTTGCATCGCAAAATGCATGGATTTCTCTAATAGCTTCAGACTGAAAAACGTAACGAGGAAATGATAGATACTGCATGTCTGCAAATCCAGTGCGAAAAGCAGACCAAGCAGTGTCTAATGATTGTGGCAGACTCTCATCCCACTCGAGCTTATCTCTCCACATTCGTTGCAGAAGAATCTTCGCCTTGGTCAGCGTGGGCCCCATTAGTCCAAGGGGATCTTAACATCGAGCTAGTGTAGACAAAGCAGAGCGTTTGGAGTTTTTTCCGAATTCTCTTTGTGGTACAAATGAAAATAGCAATTTGTCCTTGTGCGGGTCCCAGACAAGCCCCAGTGCTTTGGTGATGTCACTGCCATCGTCAAACTTAAGAAACTTTTCCTTGTCTACGTCAGGAATATCACGAAGGATCTCAGGACTATTAGAGCACCATTTGCGTAACTTGAAGCTTCCTCGGGTAAGAAGGCTAGTTGTTTGCAGTTTAATGTTGAGTACTTCTGCCATTGAATCGCCCCCAGTTATCAGGTCATCTACATAGAAGTCCCGAAGTACCGCTTCTGCTCCAATGGGATCAGTCGCGGATTCGTCTGCTGCGAGTTGGTGCATGGCTCGGATGGCTAGAAACGCTGCAGGCTTAGTTCCATACGTCACCGTGTCGAGCTTATAGATGCGAAAGTCTTCTTGTGGAGATTCTCGCCACAAAATACATTGGAGCATGTTGTCCGGTGGAGTGACGCGAACACACCTATACATCTTACAGATGTCTGCAGAAAGTGCTATAGGAAAAGTACGAAATCTAATGAGAATATGAAAAAGCTTCGGTTGAATAGTTGGGCCTGCCATGAGTAGGTCATTTAACGAAAAACCTGAGGTAGTGGTTGCAGATCCATCAAAAAACCACCCTCAATTTTGTTGTACTACTGTCATCCTTGATAGCGCAATGATGTGGCAGGAAGTACTTGCATTGTTGTACAACCTCGTTGGAAACCAGCGACATGTGGTTGAGTTCCAGATATTCCTTAATAAACTTACTGTATTCTGCCTTTAGATCAGGGTTACGGGCGAATTTTCGTTCCAGACCTTGAAAGCGTTGACGAGCTTGTAAATAGGAGTCTCCTAGGGCATCCATGCTGCGTTTTATGGGCAGACGAACAGAGTATTCACCTGATGGCAATCGAAAATAATTTCCCTGGAAGTGGGCTTCGCAGTCAAGATCTTCTTTGGAGGCCTTAGAGACCGGTTCGAAAATGTGCTCGATCTCCCAAAACCGACGTACTAAATAGTCCAGCCGAGTGCTGGGAATGAGACCACTGGAGGATTTCTGCCTCACGACGAATGATGACAGGTTTGGAGTTTGTTGCCCACCTCCAGATAGCACCCATCCGAGACGAGTTTTCTGAAGTAGTGGTAAACCAGATCCTAAGCGTATCTGACCCACACAAAGTAGATCGAAGAACAGTCCTGCTCCGATGAGCAGATCAATACGCTGTGGTAAGTTGAACCCAGGATCGGCTAGTGGTATATTCGACGGAACACTCCACTCGTTGGTGCTCACGGAGCAGCCAGGCTGATTGTCGGTGATGGTTTTCTCAACAAGGGCAGTGATGCTTGTTGAAAAATCTGAAATCCGCGACTTAAGTACGAGATCGAGTGAGTAACCTTCCGTTGGGAAGTTGGCATCTCCAATTCCAGAGACTGTAGCAGAAGCTTTTGTTTGGAATAGCTGAAGTTGATTTGCGAAGCGAGTTGTGACGAAGTGCAACTGGGAACCAGAATCCAAAAGAGCGCGACAGGACACGAAGATTCCAGCACGATTTTTTACAAGAATGACGGCAGTAGCTAGGAGCACAGCATCAGAAGGAGACACGGGGGCATTAAGCGAAGCAGATATCGATGCAGTCATAGCACTGGATCGAATTGTGGCCACTGATGAAGCATCGGCTTGACTATCGGTTAACGAAGCAGTTGAGCGGTAAAAATGCAGGAGCGTGTGGCGTTTCGACTGGCAGGTGCGGCACGATCCGGATTTGCAGTTCCGCATTTGATGGCCAGCCTTGAGGCAGTTAAGACAAAGTTCAAGCTTCTTAACTTCCCCCAGGCGCGAGTTCGGATCTAAATTTGCGAAAAGTTGACAACTATAAATTGCATGCCCGGGTGATCCACAAAATATACAAACACGTGTTGAGCCTTTGGAGGCGACAAACGTTTTCCTTTGACTAATACTGTCGTTTTTGCTATGCCTTAGCGCCTGACCAGTCTGTGTTTGAACAGCATGCTCAACATTCTCAAGCATTCGGCAGCGCCTTTCCAAGAATGCAGTCAATTGATCCCAGGATGGCAGCTCGCTGATCGAAGAGGTTTCCTCCCATTTGGCCTGCGTCGTTTTGTCAAGTTGCTGGAGAATCATTTGTACGATGATGCAGTCTGCAATTTTCTCGTTAGATGCGAGCGACTGTAATGCACGAATGTGTGAAGTGACCTTGTCTGTCAGCTTTCGGAGCATGCCTACGTTTGAATCCACCTTGCTCAGCCCAAATATCTCCCTGACGTGTGCCTGAAATATAAGACGTTTGTTATCGAAACGCTTCTACAAAAGTTCTAAAGCAGTTTTATAATTATCATTGCTTATTTCCAGTGAGCGCACGGTGTCGAGGGCAGCGCCACTCAAACAGGAACACAAATGTTGTAGTTTGTCGATGTTTGTGAGGTCGCTGTCCTTGTCGATAATTGACGTGAACATCGAATAGAAATTTGTCCACTCAGTGTAGGCCCCACAAAATTTAGGCAGCGTTAGTAATGGTAGACGTGAACTATTGGCGTTCACGATGATTGATTGGGCTTCACTGGAGTTCATCCTGAACGTGGAGCAATGTTGAGAGGTACTACGTTTACCTATCTCGCGTTGCAAGCTAGCCCTAAGGTTGATTAGAGCAGTATCGAAGTGGCTTGGCAAATCGCTGGCTATGGAGTCAAAATCTAATTTCTCTAAGCTTGTATGCGCGACAGAAAAGTTGGATTTCAATTCGACCAGAGATTCTAGCGTTGCCGAAATACTGTACTCGTCCATACTGTGCAGCTTGTCTGAGTCCAACTCTTTGATTAAGCGCTCCAATCTGTTGAAAATAGACTTGGTTTTCAGTCTTAGAAAGGCTACTCGATCTATATCTTCCCCTTGCATGACGAAGGTTTAGACGTTGGCAAACGAGAGTCGAAATTATATCAGTGCGCGGCAGGCACAACTGTACGTTTTTATATTAATAACGGATTTAAAATACCGGAAAATCGCGTTATATTATCACGTCGGGGTCACCAATGTTAGAGCTAGCTAAGCCTTTTTAGTAGCGTTATGTTAAAAGAAAACGATTCCTTTGCTTTTTTTTATTCGACTATTTATTCTCAAATGTTTGTACAAGACTGACTAACTTACTTGCTGTGTGACATATTTATGCAGAACAACGAAGAACGGATTCCAAGGAATAACAGAAATAAAAAACATGATAATTACATAAATTTCTATGTACCGGCACAACATAGTGATACATAAGAAAAATATGTATGTGTACACATCTGTATGTATGTATGTACATATGCGCTTGCATGCTACTATTTATTTGCAGGTGCATTAGGGCAAATCATCCGCGGCTCCGAACAAGCGTATTTATAAGTTCTCTTGGAGTTAGAATTCGAAAAGACGTATCTGCCGCCATCTAAAAGTTCAAGAATTTGGGCTGGTCCTTTAATTTGTTTAACTAAATTGTATTTCTCATAATTTCTTTACAAATTCTCATTTAAACACTTTACACTTTAATTTGCACTATTACTCTTGTGGTACTTGTGAAGCAACGGAAAAATGCTCAAACAAATGACATTTTTACACAAGAGGAGAATATGAGCCAATGTGGGTATTGATGCAGTATCGTATTGATATGCAACTTACATTACAAAAATGTGTGTATGTATATATATGTATATGCATTCTTGTTTGGACAATACCAAATGTTGATTTCATTTATTTAATCAGTTACAATGCTTTAAACCAATGGCAGGTAAGGTTCATTTGTAATTGCGCTTTGTAAAAATTCGTTGCAAATATTACTTTTATATGTAAGATTTTACCTTGTTATGCAAAGAAAAAATAGTAGCCATCGAAAGCAAAGCAGCACGGCAGCAGGGAACCACTTGATTTTTTTACATTGGATTGTTGTTATTAGCTTTTTTTTTAATCAGTAAGGAAAACTTTCTGCTTGTGTTTTTCCCATCGGACTGACTGATTTATCGTGCCGTTGAAAAATGCTATAGCTGTTTCAATTTCGACACTTGCTTTTAAAGGTACTTTCAAAGTTGCCCAATGTAATTTCATCAGCTACGCCTTTCGGTCTGTGGTATGAGATACAGTGATCGATTTATCATTTCCTGTAGTAAACTTTGAGTTGTCAATATGATTGGCGAGTGGTTAAAAGAAAGTTCAAGGCAAGGTATAAATGTTTAGCAAATGGGATATTTGTTTACTGTCTGAGGGTCAGAACCTAGTTCTTCTTCTAGATACTTTTGAATAGACAGCCTTCTGCTCTTACACATATGCTGTTGATAAGTGGGTTTCCTTTGGTAATTGTTTATCTGGAACACTATGTCAAATTTTTTGCGGTATAATCTCCGCCGGGAATGAATATGCTTCCGAGCGTTTTAAGACAATTTATATTATGCACATTTTTGTTGTTGTTGCAAGTAGTCTTTGTGTCTTGTTGCCTCTGTGCTAAATATACAATGTCACCTTTTTTATAATTTCTCCTTCGCCAAATTTAAAATTCTCATTTAATTCTTTTTCATATTATTTTTTCTTCCAGTACCAGTTAGTTTCCTTATAAGTATTTACTTCTTATTTTAATAAAGTCATCTGTAAGGCTGAGCTGTGCTGTGAGCTGTGAGATATATGTACTCAATTTACAATATCCTCTTATAATCAATTGTAGCCAATTCGTTCGACATATCATAATTAGTATCTTGATCGTCTTAATCGTAGTCGCCGTTAGGTTCAATTTTAAACACGGTTAACAATTATTTTTAATGTACAACAATATTTAGTTTCTAGATGCCTGCAATTTAAAATAAAAATACTAATAAATTCACAAACGTCTCTATAGAATTCTACCTCCATATGAACTTCGTTCTTTTTTGAGATATCTGGCAACACTAACTTTTCGCTTTAAACCTCCGGAGGGTGGGTTTAAGGTTTTAGGATGGAGATACCCCTCTCTTTCTCCTCTTTTAGATTCTTTTTTTAATGGCAGTATATTGAATGTTCCCCAAAAAGTGCAGCAAATGAAAATATTCTTATATCTATCTATCTATCTATATATATAAATGTGAAAATCTGTCCCTATGTTCGCTTATAACTCGAGAATGGCTGAACGGATTTATCTTATCTTGGTCTTGAATTATTCGTGGAAGGTCTAGGGAAGGTTTAAAAGGTGAGAAAAATTCGAATAATTGCCGGGAAAATGGTCAAAACGTGGACCCGGGTAACCTTCGGATGTGTATATACAATATGGGTATCAAATGAAAGCTGTTGGTGAATGCTTTAGTTCAGAGTAGTTTTCATGCCGCTCCGTGACTAGGGTTTTGAGATAGAGACCAAAACGTGGACCCTAGAATGTGTTTGTACAATATGAATATCAAATTGAAGCTGTTGGTGAATGCTTTAGTACAGAGTATTTTTCATGCCGCTCCGTGACTAGGGTCTCGAGATAGAGACCAAAACGTGGACCCTAGAATGTGCTTGTACAATATGAATATCAAATGGAAGCTGATGGTGAATGCTTTAGTACAGAGTATTTTTCATGCCGCTCCGAGACTGGGGTCTCGAGATATAGGTCAAAACGTGGGCCCGGGTAACCTTCGGATGTGTATATACAATATGGGTATCAAATGGAAGCTGTTGGTGAATGCTTTAGTTCAGAGTATTTTTCATGTGGCTCGTGACTAGGGTCCCGAGATAGAGACCAACACGTGGACCCTAGAATGTGTTTGTACAATATGGATACCAATTGGAAGCTGTTGGTGAATGCTTTAGTACAGAGTATTTCTCATGCCGCTCCGTGACTGGGGTCTCGAGATATAGGGCAAAACGTGGACCCGGGTAACCTTCGGATGTGTATATACAATATGGGTATCAAATGGAAGCTGTTGGTGAATGCTTTAGTTCAGAGTATTTTTCATGCCGCTCCGTGACTAGGGTCCCGAGATAGAGACCAACACGTGGACCCTAGAATGTGTTTGTACAATATGGATATCAATTGAAAGCTGTTGGTGAATGCTTTAGTACAGAGTATTTCTCATGCCGCTCCGTGACTGGGGTCTCGAGATATAGGTCAAAACGTGGGCCCGGGTAACCTTTGGTTGTGGATGTGCAATATGGGCATCAAATGAAAGCTGTCGATAAGTGCTTTAATGTGGGGTAATTTTCATACCTATTGATGACTAGGGTCTCGAAATATATGCCAAAACGTGGACCCGCCGTGTCTTTAAACCGAATTAAACCAAACTTACACACATTGTTAAGTAGGTATTGAAGATGATTTCCGTATAGTTTGAATACCTATTGGTAGATAGGGTCTCGAGATATAGGTCAAAACGTGGACCCGGGTAACCTTCGGACGTATATGTACAATATGGGTAGCAAATGGAAGCTGTTGATGATTTCTATAGTATAGAGTATTTTTCATACCGTTCCGTGACTAGGGTCTCGAGATGGAGACCAAAACGTGGAGCCTAGAATGTGTTTGTACAATATGGATATCAAATGGAAGCTGTTAGTGAATGCTTTAGTTCACAGTATTTTTCATGCCGCTCCGTGACTAGGGCCTCGAGATAGAGACCAAAACGTGGAGCCTAGAATGTGTTTGTACAATATGGATATCAAATTGAAGCTGTTGGTGAATGCTTTAGTTCAGAATATTTTCCATGCCGCTCCGTGACTAGGGCCTCGAGATAGAGACCAACACGTGGACCCTAGAATGTGTTTGTACAATATGGATATCAATTGGAAGCTGTTGGTGAATGCTTTAGTTCAGAGTATTTTTCATGCCGCTCCGTGACTAGGGCCTCGAGATAGAGACCAACACGTGGACCCTAGAATGTGTTTGTACAATATGGATATCAATTGGAAGCTGTTGGTGAATGCTTTAGTACAGAGTATTTTTCATGCCGCTCCGTGACTAGGGTCTCGAGAGATAGGTCAAAACGTGGACCCGGGTAACCTTCGGATGTGTATGTACAATATGGGTATCAAATGGAAGCTGTTGGTGAAAGCTTTAGTACAGAGTAGTTTTCATGCCGCTCCGTGTCTAGGGCCTCGAGATAGAGACCAACACGTGGACCCGGGTAACCTTCGGATGTGTATGTACAATATGGGTATCAAATGGAAGCTGTTGGTGAAAGTTTTAGTACAGAGTAGTTTTCATGCCGCTCCGTGACTAGGGCCTCGAGATAGAGACCAACACGTGGACCTTAGAATGTGTTTGTACAATATGGATATCAATTGGAAGCTGTTGGTGAATGCTTTAGTGCAGTGTATTTTTTATGCCGCTCCGTGACTAGGGTCTCGAGATATAGGTGAAAACGTGGACCCGGGTAGCCTTCGGATGTGTATGTACAATATGGGTATCAAATGGAAGCTGTTAGTGAATGCTTTAGTTCAGAGTATTTTTCATGCCGCTCCGTGACTAGGGTCTCGAGATAGAGACCAAAACATGGAGCCTAGAATGTGTTTGTACAATATGGATATCAAATTGAAGCTGTTGGTGAATGCTTTAGTTCAGAATAGTTTTCATGCCGCTCCGTGACTAGGGCCTCGAGATAGAGACCAACACGTGGACCTTGGAATGTGTTTGTACAATATGGATATCAATTGGAAGCTGTTGGTGAATGCTTTAGTGCAGTGTATTTTTTATGCCGCTCCGTGACTAGGGTCTCGAGATATAGGGCAAAACGTGGACCCGGGTAGCCTTCGGATGTGTATGTTCAATATGGGTATCAAATAGAAGCTGTTGGTGAATGCTTTAGTTCAGAGTATTTTTCATGCCGCTCCGTGACTAGGGTCTCGAGATAGAGACCAAAACGTGGTATTGAATAAATAAATAAATAGTATGAGAATAAAGAAATAAATAATATGAAAACGATATCTTTTCTGTTCTAACCCATATCTATTCTATTTTAGTGTGCCCAGCGAAGCGGGCCGGGTTTGCTAGTCTATATATATAAATGTGAAAATCTGTCCCTATGTTCGCTTATAACTAGAGAATGGCTGAACGGATTTATCTTATCTTGGTCTTGAATTATTCGTGGAGGTCTAGGGAAGGTTTAAAAGGTGAGAAAAATTCGAATAATTGCCGGGAAAATGGTCAAAACGTGGACCCGGGTAACCTTCGGATGTGTATATACAATATGGGTATCAAATGAAAGCTGTTGGTGAATGCTTTAGTTCAGAGTATTTTTCATGCCGCTCCGTGACTAGGGTCCCGAGATAGAGACCAAAACGTGGACCCTAGAATGTGTTTGTACAATATGGATATCGATTGGAAGCTGTTGGTGAATGCTTTAGTACAGAGTATTTCTCATGCCGCTCCGTGACTGGGGTCTCGAGATATAGGTCAAAACGTGGACCCGGGTAACCTTCGGATGTGTATATACAATATGGGTATCAAATGGAAGCTGTTGGTGAATGCTTTAGTTCAGAGTATTTTTCATGCCGCTCCGTGACTAGGGTCCCGAGATAGAGACCAACACGTGGACCCTAGAATGTGTTTGTACAATATAGATATCAATTGAAAGCTGTTGGTGAATGCTTTAGTACAGAGTATTTCTCATGCCGCTCCGTGACTGGGGTCTCGAGATATAGGTCAAAACGTGGGCCCGGGTAACCTTTGGTTGTGGATGTGCAATATGGGCATCAAATGAAAGCTGTCGATAAGTGCTTTAATGTGGGGTAATTTTCATACCTATTGGTGACTAGGGTCTCGAAATATATGCCAAAACGTGGACCCGCCGTGTCTTTAAACCGAATTAAACCAAACTTACACACATTGTTAAGTAGGTATTGAAGATGGTTTCCGTATAGTTTGAATACCTATTGGTAGATAGGGTCTCGAGATATAGGTCAAAACGTGGACCCGGGTAACCTTCGGACGTATATGTACAATATGGGTAGCAAATGGAAGCTGTTGATGATTTCTATAGTATAGAGTATTTTTAATACCGTTCCGTGACTAGGGTCTCGGGATATAGGCCAAAACGTGGACCCGGGTAACCCTAGGATATGTTTGTACAATATGGATATCAATTGGGAGCTGTTGGTGAATGCTTTAGTTCAGAGTATTTTATGTCGCTCCGTGACTGGGGTCTCGAGATATAGCTCAATACGTGGGCCCGGGTAACCTTCGGACGTTTATGTACAATATGGGTAGCAAATGGAAGCTGTTGATGATTTCTATAGTATAGAGTATTTCTCATACCGTTCCGTGACTAGGGCCTCGAGATAGAGACCAAAACGTGGAGCCTAGAATGTGTTTGTACAATATGGATATCAAATGGAAGCTGTTAGTGAATGCTTTAGTTCACAGTATTTTTCATGCCGCTCCGTGACTAGGGCCTCGAGATAGAGACCAAAACGTGGAGCCTAGAATGTGTATGTACAATATGGATATCAAATTGAAGCTGTTGGTGAATGCTTTAGTTCAGAGTATTTTGCATGCCGCTCCGTGACTAGGGCCTCGAGATAGAGGCCAACACGTGGACCCTAGAATGTGTTTTTACAATATGGATATCAATTGGAAGCTGTTGGTGAATGCTTTAGTTCAGAGTATTTTTCATGCCGCTCCGTGACTAGGGCCTCGAGATAGAGACCAACACTTGGACCCTAGAATGTGTTTGTACAATATGGATATCAATTGGAAGCTGTTGGTGAATGCTTTAGTTCAGAGTATTTTCCATGCCGCTCCGTGACTAGGGCCTCGAGATAGAGACCAACACGTGGACCCTAGAATGTGTTTGTACAATATGGATATCAGATGGAAGCTGTTGGTGAATGCTTTAGTACAGAGTACTTTTCATGCCGCTCCGTGACTAGGGTCTCGAGAGATAGGTCAAAACGTGGACCCGGGTAACCTTCGGACGTGTATGTACAATATGGGTAGCAAATGGAAGCTGTTGATGATTTCTATAGTATAGAGTATTTTTAATACCGTTCCGTGACTAGGGTCTCGGCATATAGGCCAAAACGTGGACCCGGGTAACCCTAGGATATGTTTGTACAATATGGATATCAAATGGAAGCTGTTGGTGAATGCTTTAGTACAGAGTATTTTTCATGTCGCTCCGTGACTGGGGTCTCGAGATATAGCTCAAAACGTGGACCCGGGTAACCTTTGGTTGTGTATGTACAATATGGGTATCAAATGAAAGCTGTTGATAAGTACTTTAATACGGGGTCATTTTCATACCTATTGATCACTAAGGTCTCGAAATATATGCCAAAACGTGGACCCGCCGTGTCCTTGCACCGAATTAAACCAAACTTACACACATTGTTAAATAAGTATTGAAAATGGGTTTCGTAAAGTTTGGTTGTAATTCGGAACACCGGCAACGCGTACAGCGTTCTTTGAACCAGCCATAATGTCGTTTACTTTTTTAACGCTTGGGGCGGAACTGAACTGTCAAATTGACAGTGTGAGTTACAATGTGTCAATATTTCTTTCAGATTTGGACGCCATAAGGAGAAGACGTAAGTGCAAAGTGTAAACATTTTTTGTGAATTTTTTTGGAGTGGATTTTGGAACAGTGAGTAATTTCTTACGAAATTTGAGAGTTTAATGTGAAATCCGAATGTTCAAATGAAATTATGTTTTGTGGATTTATTTTTTCGGTTCATTTGCGATAAGCTACGATACACCATGAGTGAAAAAAAGGTAAAAAAAAATGAAAAAACAAAAGAAATTGTTAAAGGATGCAAGAGAAGAGCACGAAAAAAGCGTAACTTTGATGAAAAAATCAATAGGCTTATCATGCAAATTGTCACCAATTTTCAGAAGCAAAGAGATGATTTAAGAAAATCACAACAAAATAAAATAATCCTGACCATGTGGACTTGGGCCTTTAAACACATATGCATCGAAAATATAATCCACAAAATTGAAAAAAAACATGTTTTAAAATCTCAGAATACCATAATTACAATCATGTTTATTACAGTACAAATGCCAAGACAATCACGTAATCATATTGGTCGTTCGACAAATAATAATAGGCGCCTGAGAAACGCCCGGAATAACGCGACATCAGAAGAACGTCAAGAACAAAATGAAGTAGTCAAACGATTGATGAATAATGCTATCCAAGCAACTATTTTAATTGGCAAATTCAAGAATGAAGACGTTCTAATACCAAGAATTCCAATGATTCCACCTGAATTGCCATTTGAATTCAAGCGTTTGCAACTGCCCATTCGTTTAGCATTTGCAATAACTATCAATAAATCACAAGGGTGAACTTTAGAAATATGCGGGATGAATTTAGAAGAACCAGTATTCACCCATGGTCAACTATACGTTGGCTGTTCACGTGTTGGGAAGCCAACAACATTATATATTTACTCAAAAGCAAATAGAAAAACAAAAAATATTGTTTATACCAAAGCGCATGAATAAAGCATGAAGAAATAAATAATATGAAAACCATATCTTTTCTGTTCTAAACCATATCTATTCTATTTTAGTGCGCCCAGCGAAGCGGGCCGGGTTTGCTAGTATAATATAAAAGCACTGGCGAAAACCCGCCCGTTCCGCTGGTCGTCTTTAAAAAAATCTAGATTAATTAATTAAATTAAGCCGAAAAGTACTGTGTGTTTTTTGTAAAAATTCTCGCGCATGAATAGTAATGAAAGAAGTTTTGAATAGTAGTAGCAATTAAAAAACGTTTGATGTGATTTACTTTATTACTTTTTTTATTGTAATCCTCTTTGGTATACAATATTCTTCTTTCTTTTCCGGCTTTATCGTGGCAAATAATATAATATTTTGAAACAATTTTGCGTGAAAATTTTTAAATATTTCAGTAAATCTTCCTTTCCTATCAAATAGATACAAAATATTCTAAATATTTACTCAAATGGTTGTTTTTATCAGAAAACAATTTTAAAAACGTGGTTTTCTCTGGAGAAAAAATACTCACTTGTTGTTTGCTTGAAAATCAGATCAGAAAGAAAGTTTGATCGCGTCGTTGTTCCGTTCTGCATTTGCATAGATGCGCGCCCCTTTACATATAAACAACAACATCAATCTATGATACATACACTTCGTCGTGTACGAAAAAGCAGAGAAGGAGAAGAGAACTGTTCTATTCCCCTCCGCGTTAACCCAGCTAAGACATCCAAGGGTACCTTTGTCCACCTTTTCGGCTATATCTCAAGGCCCTGGTCGCTCAGAGATCTTAAAAATACTCTGTATTAAAGCACTCATCAGCAGCTTTGATTTGATACCCACAATGTAAAAACACATCCTAGGGTTACCCGGGTCCTCGTTTTGGCCTTCGGCAGCGCCACCTGGTGGCGAGTGGAATCAATACGCATATTACACTAACCTTCTCCGTGGAAAAAAATATATATATACCAAATTTCATAATAATCGGCCCAGACACACACGACCAAAATGTATTCAATTCTAATGAATGCTATGTGCGGCAAATAGCACAAACACACTCACTTAACTGACGCACCGCACACACACGCGTTATCGGATTTCAACCAAACTTCACAGAAGCAACACCAATAATGTGTGAAACTTTCATTGTTTTCCTTACACGCGTTGCTGAGATTACCCCGGACAAATGCACACTTTTTTTCGGTTTAATTTTTATAATATATATATAGATAACATAAATAATTGGCGCGCACACTTCTGTTAGATGTTTGGCCGAGTTCCTCCTATTTGTGGTGTGTCTTAATGCCGTTTCACAAATGGGGGATCCTACAGTTTTAAGTCGATTTCGAGCGGCAAGTTGTTTGTTATGAGGAGCTTTTTCATGGCAGAAATGCACTCGGAGGTTTGCCATTGCCTGCCGAGGGGCAAGTACTACTATTCGAAACTACGCACTCCCGAATAGTAGTAACGTACTCCCCATTCGGCTAGGGCGGCCGCCGTATATGTAAATGAATATTGTTCCTTTTCATTGTAAATTTAAGTTTCAATTTTCATTATTAAACTAATGCAAAATGAAAAATAATTTAACGTTCAATTTCCATACTAATTCTTAACTATAATTTATAAAAAAGCAAAATACTTTAAAATAACTAAAAGATGGGTGTAATAATTCTTAATGACACTACACTCAGACATTATGAGCAACACTTTAATCTTTAATTATATATTATATAAGTTGATGTAAATAGGTCGACGGGATTACCTGTCGAAATATATTGGCTCCATTATTAATAAATAAAACTGTTTGTATTTATGTACATCAATTATTGAACTTATGCAAAAAATAATATAAACACAAATAAACATTTCATTTTTATTCTTAATGATAATTTATAAAAACAAAAGCGAAGTACTGTAATTCAAAAGGCGGATGTATTGATCACAGACATGTGTAATCATTTTTAAATTAGGTTCATACACTTAGACATTATAAGCAGAACTTTAATCTACGATAAACTTTGTTTCTTTATGTAATGTTTTTTTTTTTAAATAGACTTTTATTACGTTCTACGATTAAAGTAGATAGATTCGTGCTTTACTCCCAATCCGTAATTAAAAATTTCTCTCCAAAATCTGAGATTATAAAATAATTATTATTATTTCTACGAGTGTAAAGAAAAACGTTGAAGTAAAAATTAATTAAAATAGATGCCAGCATAGAAAACAGGTTTGTAGACATAATTCTAATAAAATGTTTATTAAGTATTATTAACCGTACATTCATTTAACAGAAAAAAGCGTATGTCCATAAACGTGAGTCCTCTTATTACTTACTATAAAATGTAATATCGAATTTCGAATGCGTATCCCACTGTTTATTATTACCAGCCAATTGCACAATTAAATTAGCTATTCCTTCTCCTTGTGGTTTCTTCATATCGTTAATAATAATTAAACAAACCAAAAGCTCCGAAATAATCCACCAAAATAATTTCTATGAAGAAAAACCTTTCACAACAGTATTGACAGTCAATTGTATTGACAGGATTGTCAATTTTGCTGGTAATCTGCCATATGTGAACGAGTAGGTTAATTTTGTGGATTTATTGCTAATTACTGCATATGTGAACGTAATTTTTGTTAGAGAACTACTGCAATGGTAGAATTATATGAAAGAAATATAGTTTGAATTCATCGAAGAGCGTCTGACGTATTCATAAAAAGCTATAAGTTCTTCCATTTGTGGAACAACATCAAGAAGCACAAATAGGAGGACAAAGTCGGCCAAACACCTAACAGAAGTTTACGTGCCGATTATTTATTTATTTTTAATTAAATTTTTAAGTAAAAAATTTCACTTGGCCGTGATTAAATATATGATTTTAGTATTGAGCCACTAAGGCCTCTTCTTTTCGCCAAGAGTTAGCAAGTGGCGAATAGATAAGCAACTGGTATAAAAGAACATTTGTATACATATTGGGTACGCGGGAATAAAGCTACCTTAAATTACATGTGTTTGTAAGGTAGTGAGTTATACTAATCTAATGAGATATGACCATACTCGCTAACGGCGAATCATGCTCGATAACTTTGTTGTTGCTTTCGCATGCAAATTTTTCGTTAAGTTAATCGAGCTAGAGATAGCGATCGAGAAATTGGCGAATGACATAATGATCAGGAACGGTTAATTTTTCAACAGCTAAGTAATTGATGTGTGAAAATTAAAAAAAATACTCACTTAAGAAATTTAACATATTTAACGTATGTTTTTAATTATTAAAACAAAATACTTTTGCAAAATTTTCTAAATATATCTTTATTATTAGACTCGTTTTTTACGTTGCAGAAAAGCTGAAAATATAACTATTTCCATACATTTGTTGAGGAACCACTAAGTGTGATGTCTTTTGGTTGATAAAGGTATTAATAGGATGTTAAAGGAAAATATCAAAAAGAGATATAACCGATCCGGATGGAAAATATTTTTATATTTTGTCATTAACATCCATCCGGCAACTTAAATTTAGTTACACTTTACAATATAAGCAATCACAATGTACAAAATTGAAAGTTAGTTCATGCCGCACTTGAAAATGTGAAATAAAACAATATTGGTTCAGCAAGTGAGGGTTTTTCCGTCATTTTGTTCATAAAAATAAAACTATGCAATTTGGTTTATAAACGAATTTATATTAAATTTATTTATTTAAACTAAACGTGCGGAAGGTAAAGCAAATACAAAAAATACGTACATTGTTTTTCTTAAAAGCTTGAGCATAGAATGCAATGCGTAAAGGCCTTGGTTTTTGTTTCGATAGTGAAATTACTAGCGGCCATGATAACGGTTAATGGGAGAAATGTTTTTGAGAGATGATGATCCACAAATGGAGGGACCTACAGTTTGAAGCCGACTTCGAACGGCAGATAGTTTTATTTTTTCTTCATTTTGGTGTTTCGCCGAGATTCGAACATACGTTTTCTCTGAATTCTAAATGGTAGTCACGCACCAACCCATTCTGTTACAGCGGCCGCCGGTTACTGACTACATACTACAAAAATATCGTTTTCCAAATCTAAATTACTATTCAATTGAGCAGAAAAATATAGTTTCGATAATGTAAAATCTAATACGAGAGAATTCGACATCTTATTGAGGCCATGCAGAGTGCGAGCTGTAGGAACATTGCAGGTATAATTGGTTCTGAACCTATTCAAATATAATGGATATTTATTGCCTAAAGACCTGGTAGGGAGCGAGAAATTCTATCGTTTCTAAAAGAGAGGAACATTCAATTTCCTAATTGATCTAATCTCTAATTGTTTTGGATTAATTAGAAGTAGGCGGGATTTGTATGGTGGGGCAGGGTCCGAGAAATTCAGGGAAGAGAGAGCATACTTTTATACTCGTTTAAGTCTGTCTGTAGATAATTGGTGGAAAGGTCACCAAATAAAAACGGTATATTTCAATGTAGATCGAACAAATGAACTAAACAGCAATAGCACCCATTTCGTAGGGGATAACTCTCCACGAACTAATAATTAAGTTCACCATGCGGAGATTAACGTACCAATGTTCCTTTGTTACCTCCTATCAAGTCTTCTCCTTGTCCTTCTATTACTTAACCAGGCGGTAGGTATAAAACGCTCTTTATACTTTCTCACATGTAGCGGCTAAACAAGGATTTGTCCACTCGAGCTAACCCACTTTGTTCTTTTTATAGAATATGTTCTTATTAATGAGCTTGAAGTGAGTGACATCATCAAAGCAGAACACTGTAACACGCGTTACATGCCGTTGATATCCAGGCATGCCCGTTATGATGCATACCAGATGGATCAAATTCGAGCAACTGTACTTTAGCACTATTATAAGTATTAAGTATTTTTATTACTACGGAAGATTGGTTATATTACACTTCTATCACAAATAAGGAATTACAATTTCACCACACCTGACTACAACGGTTCTTATATTGTTTGTTTACCTTCTGTTAAGTGCTGACTTTTTGTGAAAGAACGTGGTTTAATATTATAATATATGTAGGAATCATAGCCACCCATGATTGTAAGAATCATAGCAAGCCATGTAGGTACATTTTGTTCAACCGTTATTCTTAGTTTTCATATATATAGTTAGTTGAAATAAAGCAACCGTAGCAAATTCATGTGCGGATATATAAAGGTAACATAACCTTACGTTAGTAGTATGTATATTCCGGACTACAAGACAATATCAAAAATGTTAAAATTTTAACATTTTTATCATTTTAACTCAAAAATTTAACATTTTTACCATTTAACTCATTTTTTTAACTTACAGTTACTCAAAATTTTAACATTTTTTAACATTTAACTCATTTTTTAGCTTATATTATCTCAAAAAATAAACGTTTAAATTTTGATGTGGGTCGATGAGTCCAACCCTAAATTATAGTTACTCGTAGTTAATATTTTTAAGATATTAAAGATATCTATTTTTGATGTACTAGTAATCAATATTTAGGTTGGTACAGTTAAAATTGTGTGTTGGGTCGATGTCTATTAAGTGAAAAAATGTTAAAATATTGATTACAAAATATTTAAAGTAATCTATTCAAAAAAAAAAAAACAAGAAAGGATACATTTATTTTTTAAAGTACCTTTCAAAAAAAACGACGAACTCCTCAAAACAAGAGTCTTTGAGTCAGATTTGAACTTGCAACAAAATTATTGTTATAATTCCAACTGCTTAACCAACTCATCTAAACATCATATTCTGAACTAATGTAATTACAGCTGAGTAGTATGCAAAGCAAGCAATTCTGATCTTATCAACATTGCTCACAATTTATAAATAGAATAAGCATAAGCACAAACCAAAAAAAAAATGAAATACTGTTGAATACGAGTCACAAACTGCAAGATAAGCATAATATTTGATAAGCTTTTATACATCAACACATGGTTACAAGTGCAGTATGTATTTAGCGTTAGAAGAGGGTGGACGCAAAATAATTGAAACTTCAAATTTGAACTCTTTGAAGTTCAAATTTATAAAATTTACCCAATATTGGTTCATAATTTAAATCTCTTATTAAATATGTTATTGGATTAGATGGATAAATTTTACTAATATAAAATATTTCTCGAGTCCAATTATTTTTATATTTGTTTTCAAATTGTTTTTTATGTGATTGAATTCTTACTTTTTCTCCAATTTTAAAAACTGGTTTTTCTAAATTGTTTCTATTAATTTTAAAACAATTATTAAAAATTAATTGTTCATTTTTTTCATTTACTTCACAAGGTTTCATACCAATAGTTCTATGTACATCTTTGTAATTATATTCATATAATATTTTATCAATTACATCAATCCAATTAGTATTTTTCTGAATTTCAAATCGTATTTTTAGTTTTTCATTAATGGTTCTATTAAATCTTTCTACAATTGATGATTTCTTTTCACTAAATGTTTGATACATGTTAATATTGTATTTATCTAAAACTTCTTGGAAATGTTTATTTAAAAATTCTTTACCAGAATCTGTATGAAGTAATTTTGGTGCACAACCTGCTTTTTTAATAATATTTAAAAATGCTTCAGAAGTTGTTTTTCCATCTTTCTTTTTTAATGGTTCTATATAAGCAAATTTAGAAAATGTATCAATTACATTAAGCATATATTTGTATCCTCTATTAATTCTAACATTAACTGTTGTCATAATTAGTAAATCTGCTGCCCATAGTTCATTTATGCCTTTAGTAATAATTTTTCTTCTTTCAAAATTTTTTCTTACTGGTTTATGCAACTCTTTTGCTATTTTAAAATCATTATTTTTAGTATCAATAAATTCATCTTTATCCATTTCAAAAATATTTAAAATTTATTTTAATTAAATAACAATGATATCAGATAAAGTTTTAAAAGAATATATTAAAACACAAAAAGACTTAAAAAATAAACTTCAACAATTTAATTTAAACAAAGTAATAAAACAAGAAAAAATTAATGAAGATCTTCAAGCAATTATTCAACCATTAAATCAATCAGTTATTAATGTTCACAATTTAAATGATAGCTTTAAAAATTTAATAGTAGATTTAAATCAATCATATAAAAAAACAATAGATGGACATTCACAAAGTGAATATGTTTCAATGGAGTCGAAACCGTTTGACAATAATATGAATTTACAAACTAATGAATTTAACGAAAAGCAACTATCACCAATTAGAAAAACAAACAAACAAAAATTAGTTGAAAGTACACCAACAACTAGCACATGTTCACGAAGCGAGCAGTTAACTCCATCAACATCAAAAGACGCTTTTTTGCGTAGTGCAAATGAAACGTTATCTACACCAGTACAATTTATTTCAGAAAAAATTGGAAATATGGCAATGAAATATTTAAATTTAAATAATTCTGATATAAAATTATGTGACAATATTTTTGGTCTAAGATCTGAAGATGGAAAAGATTTATGGATTGGTAATACTGAAGTAAAAATTAGTAATAATGATATTATTTTAAGTAATAAAACTTATAATGGAACAAAAGGGTTATGGGAATTAATAACTTTAAAAGAACCATCAACAGCTGTAACAAATAATGATTTACAAAATTATGAAGAAATTATATTATCAACATATGCTTACATGCAAAATAATGACAAAAGTTCTAAACGTATTAAATCTAGCGTTGGAAATAAATATATGAATTTTATTAGACCAATATTGATTAAAAATAAAATTATAAAAGAAAAAGTAGGATCTGGTTTAAATTCAAAAAATAATCTTTCAAAATCATTACAAAATTTTAAAATTAAAACTAGTTTACCTACTGAATATGTTCGTTTTGCGAATCGTTCACAATGTGAACGTGTTTATTGGAATGATATTAATGAATTAAAAGATAGATTAAATTTGTTGATAGGCGAGTATAATGCAGGAAATGATAGTCCAGAAATACATAATGAAATTATGAATATTATTGAGGAACTAAGAGAAGAAAATATGTTGACTCTGTCAACGGTTTCCGAAGGAAACGTATTAACTGTTTAATTAAATTACATATAAATTTAAATAAATTAAAAATTTTTGTTTCTAATAAATGGGAATTGATAAGTTTGGACAAAAATCTTTTTCAGAAATAAATTCATCTAATGAATATTCTCTTAATAGAATAATATCATTAGAAAATGAAGTTGAAGAAATTCGTTCAAATAGTGATCAAATGAGAGAGATTATTAGTAAATTAATGGAATTAAATCAACTACTTCAAAAAGAAGTTGAAAAACAAGAAAAAGATAATGTGGTAGCTTTTGGTGTTGTATATAAAGAAATAGAACAATTAGAAAATAATTTAAATCAAGATATTATTAACATAACTAAACAAGTAGATTTTATAGAAACAAATATTGAAAATTTTAAAAACAGTTTAGAAAAACAATTGGATAGTTATTCGGAAAAACAAATTTTAATTGATAATTATCTTAAAGATTTAGTTTTACAAAATAAAGACAATATTAATCAAAATAATATTACTAAACAAAATGATGAAACTAATAATAAGATTGATAAAAGTATTCAAGTAGATGAATATATAAAACAATTAAATATTGAAGAAAGTGAAACAGATATTCAAGAAAGTAAACTACAAATTGAAACAAATATAATTCAAAAATAATTTAAAAAATTCATACATATATAAATGATAAACAAAAATAATAAATCAAAATAAAAATTCAAATATTCAACATCGTTGAAATATGTTCACATCATATTTCATTTGAAATTAAAAAAAAAACTTAATCTAATATAATTAATAATTTAATGTATAGTAAAAAGGAGGGGGTTCGTTTTAGTTACCTACATTTCTTATTTTATAATGTCCCCAGGGTAATTTGTAAGTCTTATTTAACTTATCGTTATCATTATTATTCAATTTTTTATTAAAATAAAACTTATCATCATAGGGTGACAATCCTATTTTATTCTCTTCTGTAGTATATAGTTTATTATCATATGATCTAATATTATGAACAGTTTCATTTTTATTTTTTAAATTAATTAAACAATTCTTATAATCTTCAATTGTTAACTTTTTAATATTATTTTTCTTTATTCCTTTACAAACTTTTTTATCACAAACATCGGTCTTAAATGCATACATTTTACTTCTAAGTCCACAAAATTCTCTAATTGGTATTCCATTATATTCATCTTTAAATTTTCCTGGTACTTTTTTATTAATATTAGATTTTAAATCTTCAATTGGAAAATTATCTATATAATCACTGGTATCATAATTATCTAGATCATCTTTCATTTTCATTTACCTTCAAAATAAAGAATAAATGAATCAGTATCTGTTCCTAATAATTTCATTCTATTACCATATTTAGTTTTAAGTTGTACATACATTTTAAACATTAATAATTTTGATAAATCTAAAATATTTTGACCTCCAAAGATAGGTTTATTTAATTTAATATTTGTATTTTTACCAAACACTACACACATATTATGATCTATTATTTTTCTTGATTGATATGTATTTCTACTTATTAGTTTTCTCATAAGTTTTTCAGTTTTAACTATTCTAACATTAAGTCTATTTCTAACATTTTCCATTTGTTTACCATATACACTATTATTCATAAGTTTGAAAAAATCTTTTTCAAAATCGTTTTTAGCTTCTTTTCTAAGTGTTGTATTTTTTTCAATATAATTTTTTAACCATGCTTCTTGTCTACATTTAATACCTCTATGAATTTTAGTTAAAATTACACCATTATTTAAATATTCTTTTAATAATCTTATATCAATTATATAATTTTTCTTTGGTAACAACGTACACATTAATTTTTTAATTTTATCATTTGGTTTACTACCAATCCCTTTATTAATTAAGTCTGTTTGATTTGGTGATAAATCTTCAAATTGTGGAACATAATGATGAGGTGCTGGAGCATAATCATTATAAAAGTTGTGTAATTCCGGAGGAATACTTATATCAACTTCTAATGTATATCCAATATCACCATCATCAAAATCTTTATTTAAAATATTATCAATATTACAAAAATATTTAATTTCATCTTCATTTAACCATTCATGATTACCAACACTTAATTTTTGTGACATAACCCATCCATATAAGTTATTTGCATCTAAATATAAAATATAACTTGTTAATTTTTTAGAATCGTATATACCTTTAAGAGAAGCTTCCTCTTTACTTAATTTATAAACTTGTTCTACAATATCATCGTAATAATAACAATTATTAGCTTTAGCATAGTTATGTGCAATTTGTGATATTCCACCTCTAGTTCCATTTTCATAAAATTCATACATATCTTGATCTGTTAATAATTCTAATTTTTGTTTGGTTAATTTTAAAGCAGATGAATTACTTAAATGTGGCGAACTTATATAATGTATAGGATCTAAATTATAATTTTTAAAACATTCTTTTCTAAAATTATCAAATACATCACTTAAAAGTATAACATCTAATTTCAAATACCAGTTATGATAGTCTCTAAATGTTTTACAATTAAAATGTTTCCAAAATTTATTTGCAAATTTATAATCATTAATACTAATATTTCCATTTAATGATGAATTAAAATCTTTATAATCTGGAAGTGTTGTTATATTGAATTTTTTATAATCATCAATAAATTCATATGGATATACACCTTTTCTAAGTAAATAACATTTATCTTTTAATGATAAATCTTTAAAAACATTATTAAAGTTTTCTAAATGATCAAAATTAATATATTTTATATTTTTAGCATTACAAACTGAACAAGTACTACAAGCATATATGTTATTCTTAGTATTTTTACTAACTTTATAAGATACATAATAAATTTTCCTTATTTTCTTACATGTTACACAATATATATCATTAACATCTAATAAATTTTTAACAGCTTTATCTATATTAATGAAGTATTTATAAATTCCATTGAATCTATAAATCTTAATTCTATTTTTTCGACAACTGTATATAATTCTAAATCTGTTGAATTACAATTACGACAAGTGTTTCTTGTCTTTAAATTATATTGATATTTACATTTTTCATTTTTACATTTTAAATATTTAGTTTCACCTACAATAACTGGTTTTTTAATTTGTTTAAATTTTTCAGTACTCGTTGCTAGAACACTAGTTTCAGTTTCAGGATGAAATTCATCTAAATATTTTAGAAATAATTTTGAATCATAACCTTTTAAATTATGAATAATAATTGGTAAAAATTTTGGCATCTTTATTACATAAAGCCATTCTATATTTACCAGTTGTATGGTCATGATCCCAACATTTTTTATTTTCTTCAGAAAATGGAATATCACAAATTTCACAATTGTTAGTATTATCAAACTTTAATATCGATTCTTTATCCTGAATTATATTATTCAATTTTCTTACTTCATAATAATCTTTAGCATATTTTATTAAATTATCTAAGAATGATTTCAATAGCACTTTTCTATTAGAAGTATTCTTTGAAATATATTGTTTGTTATAAGTGTTATAAATACCATAACTATTTGGAATGTGTTCATGAAGTAATATTGTATTTTTACATTTGCCAGATTTTTTTTTATTAATTTTTTCCAAAGTACATTCAAAATCAGCATATAAAGTATATGGATGAAATAATTCTGCACCATTAGATTTATATTTTAAAATATTTTCACCCTCTTTAGGTAACTTTATATTTTGTATTATATTATTATCATCTTTTAATAAATAACATGTTTTTATATGTTCTTCTAATTCATCAGATTTTTCAAAATGTTTAAAACATTTATTACAAATATGTATATTAGATGTTCATGCTGATGATGAATTTTACCACTTAAAAATCCAGATAAATTTTTAAGTGGTACAAAGTGAGATTTGTATGTTTCTTTTGTAATATTTTCTTCTATATATATAATATTAACATGTTTTTTTGGCAAACCATTAACGAAATAACGAAAAGAGTTACTTTTATACATTAATTGAATTTGGTAATATTCATCATCATTTTTTTCTGAATCATAATGATAAAAATTCATGGTAATATTAAAATACTCTTCTAATTTTTTAACATTTTCTTCATTAATTATAAATGGAAATTCTAAATTTAGATTTTTAAATTTATCATCATTTTCTAAATCTTCAAGATATTTTTTATATTTTGTTGGTCTTTCTGGATGAATTTTTAACACATCTTGATGAATAGAATATAAGATACAATATAAAATACATTTATTATCAGTATTTTTAATATTAACACAATTTCTATTAGTAAATGGAATATATGATCCAGCAAGAATTTGAGACTTATCTCTACTAATATGTGTTTTTACTATTCTAACAAAGCTAGCTGTAGATCCTTTTGTACATTTTTCTGAGAATTTATTATTTATTTCCTCTATCATTAAATAAAATTCTTTTGTATAGTTTAATTTATTAACATAATGTATTTCTGATCTACACCAATATTCATAACTTTCTTTAATTTTATTAGTTTTTTTATCAATAATCACAATATTTACCGCTGTTGCTAAAGACACTTTAAAATTACGATATTTTTTAAAACCTTTGAAAAAATATTTGAAACAATTTCTTTTTATTAATTCTAAATGTCTTTTAATATTAAATTCTTCATTATTTGTAAACTCTAAATCAGCAACCATATTGTTAAAACATGAACCATTTAATTGTTTTTCTTGAATATCAATAATATCAAAATCATAATCATCAAAATTTTGAAATATATTTTGAATAACATCATTATTATGCTTTTCTATTAAAACATTTATTATGTTTAATAAACTATTTTTATTTTTATTATACCAATATTTTGGCAATTGAAAAATATGTTTATTTGCTCTAATATATTTTTTTAAATTTTTTAAATTTTTAGATTTCAATTCTTTAATATTAAATGGATTCATTTTTATTTGGTTGATATTTTTACTTAATTTTTCCTTATTTATATAGAAAAAATTTTTTTAATAATTTAACTTCGCACCTCAAACATTTTAATACTTTAAATTGTGATGTAAATACTAATTAAATTTATTTAACTTAATTAGAAATTAATTTTTATCAGAATTTTTTTCATTATTTTCTTTATTATTAATATATTTAATATGAAATTGAGATTTTAAATGACGTTGTTTATGTGGAAGAGTATAATTTACACCACATTCACACTCTACGCTTGTAGTTCTACTTGGTAATGAGTTACGATATGCGAATTTTTGATTGTAACATTTTTTACAATACCCCTTATTCAAATTAGAAATAGTTGTTTCTTCTAAGCATGAAAAACATATTTTTTTACCATCTATAATAGATAAACATATTTTTTCACCATTTATTATTTTATGATATAATCTTTGTTTTGGTATGTTTCCTTCGTGAATGGTTTCTTTTGAAAACATAATTTCACTCATTATTTCCAATTTATTAACAAATATTTTTTTTAAATTTATGTTAACTTTGTTAACTATTTTCTTCGAAAATATCAATTTACATTTCTAATATTTAATCTTATACTAATTTTTTCTTTTCTAAAATCAATGAAATTATTATCCTGATCAACTATATAAATAGTTATATTTCTAATAGTATTTGTATTTACTGGATAGTATATTAAATTTGTAGGTATTTCATTTATTTTTTCACCAGGTTTATCATTGATAAAAAATTCATGAATAATATTTGTTTGTTTATTATTTTCATAACTACCTCCTACAATATTACATTTTATTCTAATAGAATTAACATTCATAATATTTACTGGTAAATCAGATGATACTAATGTATTAGGTTGAATAATTTGTTCACTAAATCCTAGTAATGAAGCTATGGAATTTTTTTGTGTAAAATCAATAATATAATCACTTTTAATTTCAACTTTTAATGTTGTCATATTTGGTTTAATAGTAATACCCTTTATTTTCTCTTTTATAAAATTGTTTATATCATTTATTTCATATGAACCAGTTGGAAATGTAATTTTTTTGTTAACACTGTTAATTGTATGTAAATTATCTTGTGAATCATTTCCTTCGAAAATATGTTCACTTTGTGAACCAATGACAGAGTCAACATAATGTAAAATATTATTTTTTAATTTTTCAGATATGTTCGGTATAGAATTATAAGTAGAAAAATTAAGCAAACACATTTCAAAATCATGTTTAACTTCATTTGACTCTGTTGAAATATGTTTATTATCTAAAATTATTGGTTCATCAAAATTACATGAAATTATTGAAGTATTTCCATCTAATGATATAGTCGGCATTATTTAATTAAGTAAAAATTTTAAACATAGATGACCACAAATTATTTCATTTATTTCTTGATCAATACTATTATTAAAAATTACAGTATTTTCATTAGTTTTGAAATATTTCTCTATTAATATTGGTAATTTATTTATAGCAAAGGAATCATAGTAAAAAATATGATTATTATATTTTTTATATGCTACCCAGTGTGTACCATTACCATTATTATTATCTAAATTTATTATTCCACATTCTATATCTTTTATCTTTTTTGGTAATCTATCTTTCATGAATACACCTCTAAAATTTGCTATATTAAATTTTCTAGCATATTTTTTTAAATCATAATTACTTAATGGTTTAATTGGAATTAATTCAAAATCAAATTTTTTTTAAGTAACATACCATTACCAGATTTTTTAAGTAGCATACCATTACCAGATTTTATATTTTTTTCTTCTAATGCTTTATTATGACGAATTTTTTCTTCTAATAATTTATCGTTAGTTTTTTTATCATTATATGCTCTATATAATGTTGTTCCTGCAGTAACTGCAGCTCCTATTGCTGGAATAAATGGTAATAGTGCTGGTAAAAATCCACCAATTTTTCCATTATTAAAACTTTGTAACTGGGACATAGATAATTTTAATATAAAAATTTTAAAAGTAGTTTTATTATTATCTAAATGTTTTTTTATAGAATTAATTTGTTTTCTAGTTAATGGTAAATATGTTTCATTCATTACACTTTCTTTAGTTCTTTGTAATTGAATTGGTTCTAATTTTATAGTAATATCTGTTTTATTTTTCATAGCATCATAAACTTGTTTTTGTTGATCTTCATTTAGAGATATTGGATATTTAATGTATCGTCCACATTTTGGAATAAAATAAATTTTATCTTTATTCTCATTTTTATTATATTCACTTTGTGAACCGTTAACAGAGTCAACATTTATCAATTCTTCAGTTGATGAATTGTGAGTTGTTAAACCCATACCCATTTTTCTTTTAAATTTCATAGCATTAGTAGTTAAATATGCATTTACTTTTTCTGATAAACTACCATCTTTTGCTGAAACTCTTGACCATGCTTTATCTTCTAAATTTTTATCAGCTTCATGTCTTTTCTTTATATCGTTACTTTTAGAATATGCAATATCATGTTCTTTAGCTGCTTCATCTAATTTATTAATTGGATGTATATCTTTTTCAAGTTTTAATTCAAGATTAGTACCAGGTCCTAAATAATTATATCCTGGAGAATGTAATTCAAATGGAAGATTATTTATAAGATTATTTATAATACCACTACCATAATATCGTACCATTTATTTTAATAGAAAATGTGATGTATTTATTTATTTATTTGGATAATTATTAATCATGAACTGAAGGTAAACTTGAAATATCATCATCAACTTTTTTATTAATATTAGACAATTCGTTTTTATTTTTCTTATTTATTTTAGTTACATTCTTTAAAAATCCCTCTGTTAAACTATTTGATTTAGTCTGTCGAGAATTGTCTTCTTTTGTCGAGAATTGTCGAGAATTGTCTTCATTTTTAGTGTTTTTGCCAATAATTTCAATACCAAGTAATTTAAGTCCATTATTAAGAGAATCGCGTGAAATATGATTTTGTTCGCAAAATTTTACTTTAGTTAATTTTGAAGTACTAGCTTGTTCTAAATAATTAATAGCTAAATTTCTTTCTCTAATTTGTTTAAGTTCATTAGCATTTTTTGGAATATGAATATTTTTTGAATTTCTAAAACTTTTTGTTTTCCCTTGTAGTGATACAAGTGGTGAAACAGTTTTAGTAGAAGGGCTTGGATGATTGTATAAATTAGTTATATTCTTATACATTTTATTCATTTTAATTTATTTATGAAAAAATTTTTTAAAATAATTATATTTTTCTTAGTGTTTCAATATAAAAAAATATTAAAAATTTTTATTATAATAAATGTCGAATATACATACAATTGAAGAATTTAAAACAAATACTGATGTGCCTATCTTGAAATTAAGAGGATCTAGTATAAAACTATTAAATAAAGAAGAAATAGAAAAAGAGGTCAAACAAGCACAAGAATTTATTAGGCAACATAAATCTCAGTTTAATAATAGAAGTGGTTTTGTTCAATGTTTAAATGATGCACTTAAAAATAATGATCATGTATGGCATGAATATGCTGTTTGTATTATGAAAAGTGTTAAAAATATTAAAGATTATAATATTGAATTACATTCAGAATCAAATAAAATATTAGTAAATGAATTATTAAATGAGAAAGCTATATTAGAATTTAGTTTAATGAGTTATGAAGAAATTATTGGCAAATTAAATGATGATATGTATGAGTTACAAGTAAATTATGATATTCTTGAATCAGAACATAATATCCTTATAAATAGCATTGAAAAAAAAAACGCTGCATTAGCTGAAAAATATAAGAACAATTTTATTAAAAGACAAAAAGCTATTGAAGAATCTAAAACAATGAAGATTGCACTAGTAAATAAAAAAATTACAACACAAAAACTCAATGATTTATTGAAAAGTGTAAGTAAAATGAAATAAAAAAAAAATATTGTTAATAAATGAATACTTGTGTTAATATTATTCCATATCAAAATAATTGTATATCACAGTTATACATAATTGATGCTAATAATAAATATAATGGAGGATGTAGATGTGTCATAATGGATCCGTCTTTATTAAAATTAATTTCTATTGTAATTTTTATTGTAATTGCAATTCTTATATTTTATGCAATATATTTAGATACACAAAAAAGGGTAATTGAAAATGAATGTAAAAAGATTAACAAAAAAAAAAATATTAAAAATATTTAGGATTTTTTCTATTGCATGAAATGAATAATTGTAAAAACAATTTTGATAAAAATAATCAATTATCAAAAATAGATTTTATTATTTCAAATGGAATAGATAAAATAATGCAAAATGAATACATTTCAATGGTACTAATTATTATTCTATTAATAATGTTTTTTTATAATTTGATAAGACAATTAAATGCAAGACTACAATTATTTTAAACATAGGTTTCGACCTAGTCAAAACATATTAGTAAATTTTTAATAATATTTTTTAGTTAAATAAATGAAAGAAGAAAAAGGTATTGAATCTTATGACTTTTATGAACATTTACCAGCTAATTCAACTTTATTAAACGAATATGGAATACCAATAGAAATAAATATTAATAATCAAGACATTAAAACGTTACCATCAAAAAGTTTACTTAATATTAGAGGTCAAATTATTGCTAAAGATAAAGATGGTAGAATATTAGATAAACTTAATCCTGATAAAATAAATTTTGTGAATAATGGTATAATAAATCTGTTTAGTAAAATTACATATTTTATTAATTCAGTTGAACGATAAATTATTAGAAGAAAAAATTCGTCATAATAAAGCATTAGAAGAAAAAAATATAAAATCTGGTAATGGTATGCTACTTAAAAAATCTGGTAATGGTATGTTACTTAAAAAAAATTTGATTTTGAATTAATTCCAATTAAACCATTAAGTAATTATGATTTAAAAAAATATGCTAGAAAATTTAATATAGCAAATTTTAGAGGTGTATTCATGAAAGATAGATTACCAAAAAAGATAAAAGATATAGAATGTGGAATAATAAATTTAGATAATAATAATGGTAATGGTACACACTGGGTAGCATATAAAAAATATAATAATCATATTTTTTACTATGATTCCTTTGCTATAAATAAATTACCAATATTAATAGAGAAATATTTCAAAACTAATGAAAATACTGTAATTTTTAATAATAATATTGATCAAGAAATAAATGAAATAATTTGTGGTCATCTATGTTTAAAATTTTTACTTAATTAAATAATGCCGACTATATCATTAGATGGAAATACTTCAATAATTTCATGTAATTTTGATGAACCAATAATTTTAAACATAGGTTTCGACCTAGTCAAAACATATTAGTAAATTTTTAATAATATTTTTTAGTTAAATAAATGAAAGAAGAAAAAGGTATTGAATCTTATTACTTTTATGAACATTTACCAGCTAATTCAACTTTATTAAACGAATATGGAAGACCAATAGAAATAAATATTAATAATCAAGACATTAAAACGTTACCATCAAAAAGTTTACTTAATATTAGAGGTCAAATTATTGCTAAAGATAAAGATGGTAAAATATTAGATAAACTTAATCCTGATAAAATAAATTTTGTGAATAATGGTATAATAAATCTGTTTAGTAAAATTACATATTTTATTAATTCAGTTGAAATTGATAAAATTGAAAATCCTGGAATAACAACAACAATTAAAGGCTTAGCATCATTTTCTAATGATTTACCATTAAATAATGCTGGTTGGCAAATTGTAAATAAAGTTGAAGTTGATCATGAAATTAATAAAAAAAATTCAAATAATACAAACTTTCAAATGTATTTTAGAAATTGGAGATACTATTGTACTACTGCAATTCCAGCTGTAAAGACTTATACCTGGAATATAACATCATCTAGTGCTAAACCTAGATATTTTCTTATTGCATTTCAAACATTAAGAAATCAGAATAATTATAAAGACAATAGTAAATTTGACCATTGTAATTTAGAAAATGTTGTAGTTAAATTAAATACAAATAGATATCCAAACTATGATATGCAACTATCTATTAATCAAAATAAATTTGATACATTATATAATATGTTTCTAGATTTTAAAAATTCATATTATGGTTCTAGTATAAATAATTTACCAATAGTTAATTATGATACATTTTTAAAAGAATATCCAATAATATGCATTGATACATCTAAACAGAATGAGGTAATTAAAGAGGCTGCTATTGATATTAAAATTGAATTTAAATGAACAGAAGATTTTCCATCAAATACAGTCGTTCACTGTTTAATTATTAGTGATGATAGTTATTCATATAATCCACTAACAAATCAAGTGATGCATGTTTGACTTGTTTTTTTAAATTTTTATAAAATTAAAATTAACTAAAAATTAATTGAAATAAATATGTAATTAATTATATTAATAGATTAAAAAAATTTATCTAAAATTCTAAATTATGGATGGTCATTTAAAAGTTACTAAATTAGATAATAAAATTAAATTAACTATTCAAAATTTTGATACTCATAAACCAATAAAAAGATTAAATGAAATATTTCCGAATATTATTAGAGCAATTATTTGTGGACCAAGTAATTGCGGAAAAACAAATGTATTATTAAATATATTATCAAAGATTTATTATTCTGATATAATAATTTGTTCAAAAACTTGCTATCAAGAAAAATATAAATTTTTGGAAGATATGATAATTCAATTCAATAAATTGTGTGTTAAAAATGATTTGGAATCTAAAGATATAAAATGTTTATCAATTCAATCTCTACCAACATCTGAAAATATTAAACAATATTCTGTAATAATATTTGATGATATCTCTACAGAACAACAAGATAATATTTCCAATTATTTTGCTTATGGTAGGCACAATAACATTTCTTGTTTTTATTTATGTCAAACATATTCAAAAATTCCTAAACAATTGATAAGAGATAATGCAAACTATATAATTATATTTAAACAAGACAAGACTAATCTGAAGCATATATTTAATGACCATTGTAATGATATTGATTATGATATTTTAAAAAATATGTGTATTCAATGTTGGAAAGAACAGTTTGGATTTTTAGTAATAGACAAAGAACAAGAAAAAAATGATGGTAGATATAAAAAAATGTTTGAATTTTTCTTTACAATATAAAAAATGTTTGAATTTTTGTTTAAATAAGATTTTTATTTTTTATTATTTCCATTTATTTTGGAAATCTTTATATTTTTCATTTTTTTCATCAAAAACTATATCTAATATTTTTCTATATTTATATAATCCATCAATGGTGGGCAGCAGATTTACTAATTATGACAACAGTTAATGTTAGAATTAATAGAGGATACAAATATATGCTTAATGTAATTGATACATTTTCTAAATTTGCTTATATAGAACCATTAAAAAAGAAAGATGGAAAAACAACTTCTGAAGCATTTTTAAATATTATTAAAAAAGCAGGTTGTGCACCAAAATTACTTCATACAGATTCTGGTAAAGAATTTTTAAATAAACATTTCCAAGAAGTTTTAGATAAATACAATATTAACATGTATCAAACATTTAGTGAAAAGAAATCATCAATTGTAGAAAGATTTAATAGAACCATTAATGAAAAACTAAAAATACGATTTGAAATTCAGAAAAATACTAATTGGATTGATGTAATTGATAAAATATTATATGAATATAATTACAAAGATGTACATAGAACTATTGGTATGAAACCTTGTGAAGTAAATGAAAAAAATGAACAATTAATTTTTGATAATTGTTTTAAAATTAATAGAAACAATTTAGAAAAACCAGTTTTTAAAATTGGAGAAAAAGTAAGAATTCAATCACATAAAAAACAATTTGAAAACAAATATAAAAATAATTGGACTCGAGAAATATTTTATATTAGTAAAATTTATCCATCTAATCCAATAACATATTTAATAAGAGATTTAAGTTATGAACCAATATTGGGTAAATTTTATAAATTTGAACTTCAAAGAGTTCAAATTTGAAGTTTCAATTATTTTGCGTCCACCCTCTTCTAACGCTAAATACATACTGCACTTGTAACCATGTGTTGATGTATAAAAGCTTATCAAATATTATGCTTATCTTGCAGTTTGTTACTCGTATTCAACAGTATTTCATTTTTTTTTTGGTTTGTGCTTATGCTTATTCTATTTATAGATTGTGAGCAATGTTGATAAGATCAGCATTGCTTGCTTTGCATACTACTCAGCTGTAATTACATTAGTTCAGAATATGATGTTTAGATGAGTTGGTTAAGCAGTTGGAATTATAACAATAATTTTGTTGCAAGTTCAAATCTGACTCAAAGACTCTTGTTTTGAGGAGTTCGTTGTTTTTTTTTGAAAGGTATATTACTTTAAAAAATAAATGTATCCTTTTTTGTTTTTTTTTTTTTGAATAGATTACTTTAAATATTTTGTAATCAATATTTTAACATTTTTTCACTTAATAGACATCGACCCAACACACAATTTTAACTGTACCAACCTAAATATTGATTACTAGTACATCAAAAATAGATATCTTTAATATCTTAAAAATATTAACTACGAGTAACTATAATTTAGGGTTGGACTCATCGACCCACATCAAAATTTAAACGTTTATTTTTTGAGATAATATAAGCTAAAAAATGAGTTAAATGTTAAAAAATGTTAAAATTTTGAGTAACTGTAAGTTAAAAAAATGACTTAAATGGTAAAAATGTTAAATTTTTGAGTTAAAATGATAAAAATGTTAAAATTTTAACATTTTTGATATTGTCTTGTAGTCCGGAATATACATACTACTTACGTTATATTGATAAAAATGTCCGAAATAAAAATTTTGAAAACAAATAAAAATAATGAAATGTTGGGTATTTCTATTATTTAGAAAGAATAACAAAACAAAGGACATATAATTGGCCCAAAAAAGTAAAATAATGCGGACTAGAAAAAAGAAATGGAACATGAAAGAACCAATAACTGTAGACGATATTGATATGCCACTTAATTTATATGTCCTTGAAGGCGAGCTTTTTGTCTTAGCAGAAAAGTGGGTCGATGATGAACTTTTTATAATATTGGGGACAAAATCTTCATTGGAAATGCTGAGTAGCAGTGACTGCTGGGCTGTTGATGGAACTTTCCATGTTGTTCCTCGCGTTATGAGGCACCTTTTTCCATACATGGCAGAGTACATGGCGAAATCGTGCCTCTCGTTTTTTGCTTGATGAGCACAAAAACGTTGAAGTCATATGTCGCTGTTTTTAACGAGTTGCTGACGATTGCAGGTAACCATGAACTAAATTTATGCCCTCAGCGTATATTTTGCGATTTCGAAATGGGTATCATATCGACAATTAAGCAATGTTTCCCAAATACTGATTTACGCGGCTGTTTGTTCCATTTTGGACAACTAATATGGCGAAGGGTTCAGAAGGAGAGGTAATTAAAGCCTATTTTATGGTTGTGTATGTATACTAAGTAATAATATGTTCTTTTTATGTATAGATTGGCTCAAAAATATGGGACTTCGGTGGAATTCGCACTGCAAGTCCGAATGATTAAAAGCTTAGCTTTCTTACCGCCAAGCGAAATACCGAATTACTTTCAAACATTACTTAATAACTGCTATGATGAAATTGTAAAAAATTTACTAGTTTGGTTTGATAAAAATTATATTAATATAAATAATAATAATTCCAAATATTCTCCCGAGTTTTGGTCAGTGCATGACCATAATGCATCGCAAACAGAAACGTTTCCTAGAACACAAAACAATATTGAAGCGTGGCATCGCCGGCTGAAAGTTATTGTTGGAAGAAGAAACTCGCAATTTTACCATCTTGTGCTAAGTTTGCAAAAGGAACTTATTTTAGCGAAATCTCAAATATCAAGAAAAGAAAATGGAGAAAGAGTTAGAAAAAAAAGGAAAATAATTAAGAAAAACGAACAGCCGCGAAGAATTATTAAGAAAAGATTAAGTCACACTACATATTTAAAAAGAATTGCAAAAATTGCAATTACAGTGGCTAAACTAAAATATTGTTATCGCTTAAACATACCTATTTATATATTTATGAATTAAATGTTTAGTTTGTTACTTCTTGTATGACGAAAATCACAAAACTTGAATAAAGCAGAATTTTTCGCACTAAACATGCAGAGTTTTGAAAAAGCAGAATTTTAGAAAGCGGAATTTTAAAAAAGCATAATTTTAAAAAACATAATTTTTTTGCAATTTACAGAATTTTGTAATACAGAATAATGACACGCTCCCGTTCTGTATTCGTACATAAAATTCCATTTCCATCTATATTTGCTGACAATGAATTTTTAAATGTTTTTGAGGCGGAACATCTTTCTTGAGTACAGCGAAAGGTGTCGCTACTGTCGCTGTTAAACTAGTTGAAGGTATAGTTTTTGAAGAATACACTGATCCAGTTGATATTAACGGTATTAAATCGGCCCCACCTGCCAATTTACCGAATCCCCCTTTTTCAGTGTTAAAAAGCTCAATTGAAGATAAGTCTGCTGTTGGATTTGAATAAATGTCTTTAGTACTTTTCGAGTATTTAGTGGCCTTTTTTAATTTTTTCGGATCCTGCGAATTAAAATTTAGATCGCTTGTTGAATCTTTCCCAGTGTCATTACACACTGGCAAAAATAAGTCCTCCACATGGGGAAAATTTAATGGAGGACTTGTTAACTGATGTTGGTTTTGATTTAACTCTTTGGAAAGTAGTTCACTCGAAGTATTAAACACCGATCGTAGTGGATACTCGACGGAATCGTAAGAGAGTTCAATTGGGTCATCATTATTTAGTATACGTACAGAAGCAGAAGATGCTGCTAAAGTTTCATTAGGTGATGCATTTTGAGAATATATGTCGCCGACCAAAGATGAGTTTTCAGTTTTTGGTTTAGGAGATTTAATACTATCTCTTTCATTTGATTTCTGACCTTCGCCTGGGTTCAACGACGAATGCATATAAGGTGTGCTCCATTTATCAAAATTCTTTAATATCCTATCACCGATTGCAGATGGTTGCTGAAGTTTAAAAATATTTGGACTATCTCTTTCAAGTTTTCTGATACTGGCTTTAGACTCATGCGACATTAGTTTCATTGATTCTGGCACAAAAGGAGGTACATTGCGGTAGCTACGTTCTCCGCTTGGTTGCGACAGAATTGCTTCTAGTGATTTTCTGGTGCTTTCTGACTCTATGGAATGCAAAGTTAAATTCGTTTGATAAATAAAACAATATAAATTCAATTAGAAATTAAAAGGTTGTTTTGTAATAAGCCCGACTTCCATTTTGAAATAGACATACTCTTATTTGCTGAACTCAAAAGATACACTTACCTGCATTTGTTACTTTATCGACGCAGTGATGCTTAAAACTCGGAATAGGTAAATGAAATGCTGCTGGCAAACGTGGAAAGAGTAAATTTTGTGCAGTAGTGGGTATCAAACCAGGCTCCGTTGGGAAGGGGCAAAGCTTAAGCAAACTAGGTACTCTTCCTATTCCAGACGTAGGCATAAACATATTTGGATGCAAACCGAAAATTAAACTTGAATTAGTTTGATTGGCAGGAGGCATCTGGGAAGCTGATCGCTTTTTGCTCGTAGGCGATTTGTATGTAGGTGCAAGTTTAGCAGGAATTACTTTACCAACTTCTTTATCCGTTTCCATCAAGGTTTCATTAAACGCTTCTAGCGGTTGTAAAACAGTATTCATGCGCATCAGTTTCTTATTTATAGTGTTAACTTCTTCCTTTGTTGGAACTCCAGCTTCTTGTTTTAATATGTTTTTTTCACTCGTCGACATATTCAAGGGTTGATTTTTCACTTTATTTTTTTGCGCTCTTTTCGGTATTCTTTGACATTTGTGGACAAATTTCTGGGGACTATGCCTTCTACATGTGGTAAATTTAGAATATTATCCTCTTTTCTAGTGCAGAGTTCCATTCTGTTAGACATAAAATTCGCAGTTTCTAAATTCCCAAGCGGAAATGGATATGCGTATTTGGCAGATTTTAGCCTTTTAATTTTCTTTAACTGCGCCATTTGACTTGGGTTATTAGGTGATACCAACGCTTGTTTCAGCGAATTTTTGCTTCCTGGCTTACGCCCTCGCTTTTTAGGTTTATTAACTTCGTCAACCCCGTGTGGAGTTGCCTGAACTCCCATCGGGCGCGTCCCAGGTGGTGGATAGGGAGCCCTGGCATCTCAAGAGTGGCCTTCCCTGATGGGGTGGGTTCAACACTCGTGTGATGACTCAAAGTTGGCATAGAATCAGGGTGCCATCCGCGAACCAAACTGGCTAGGGAGGAGTCCCGAAAAAAACCAAAAGGTAATGGAAAACAATGGTTCTATTACTCCAGGTGGAATCCACACAAGTGGCAATCCACCCGCTTCGGCGGCAGGGGCATGGATTCTGGAGGCCCCAACCATTACCCAAGTCTCTCAGCTCTACGAGCGAGAGCGCATCCTGGAAGAGACGGGGGTTGCTATCGCAATCTCCTCTCCTTCAGAGACTGAAAAACGTTTCCCTGCTTCTGAGGGCCTGAGTTGTGAGGTCTCTTCGGTGGCTGCACGACCTCCCAAAGAAGCAGGGAAATCGAAGAGCGCGGCAAGGAGGAAGAGAAGAAAGCGGCGGGCAAGGCTCATGCGGGAGAAATCCTCATGTGGCTCTGCCGGCCCTTCTTCTTCTTCTTCTTAATTGGCGCTATAACCGCTTACGCGATTTTGGCCGAGTTTAGCAAAGCGCGCTAGTCGTTTCTTTCTCGTGCTAACCGGCGCCAGTTGGACACACCAAGTGAAGCCAAGTCCTTCTCCACCTGATCTTTCCAACGAAGAGGAGGCCGCCCCCTTCCTCTGCTACCACCAGCTGGTACCGTATCGAATACTTTCAAAGCCGGAGCGTTTGTATCCATTCGGACGACATGACCCAGCCAACGTAGCCGCTGGATCTTTATTCGCTGCGCTATGTCTATGTCGTCGTAAAGCTCATACAGCTCATCGTTCCATCGTCTGCGATATTCGCCATTGCCAACGTGCAAAGGTCCAAAAATCTTACGCAGAATCTTTCTCTCGAACACTCCAAGCGTCGCTTCATCGGATGTTGTCATCGTCCAAGCTTCTGCGCCATACGTTAGGACGGGCATGTTGAGAGTCTTGTAGAGTGTTAATAGGACTATGAATAAGTTCGTGCGGTTTTACAACAGATGGCGTAACTTGATTATTATTCCATCGATCCACATTTCCAAACATTCATTGGAGAGCTACTGTCGTAAGGCACAAACGTCAGTATAAGTTTTTTATTTGAAGCGTAAACAACAATATTTTTACCACACTTGAAAATGTCGAATTTCGTGCCAAATAATGTGTTTTTGCGGGGAATTCTTCTTCATTATTTTAATATGAAGAAAAAAGCAGCCGAAAGTCATCGTATCTTGGTGGAAGTTTATGGTGAGCATGCTCTATCTGAGCGAACGTGCCAGAAGTGGTTTGCACGCTTTAAAAGTGGTGATTTTGGCTTGGAAGACGAAGAACGCGAGGGTGCGCCGCCAAAGTTCATGGATACCGAATTGGAGGAATTGCTCGATCAAGATCCGGCTCAAACGCAAGAAGAGGTTGCAAAAACTTTGGGAGTTGATCAATCAACCATTTCCAAACGTTTAAAAGCCATGGGAATGATCCGAAAGGTAGGCCATTGGGTGCCGTATGAATTGGAGGAATTGCTCGATCAAGATCCGGCTCAAACGCAAGAAGAGGTTGCAAAAACTTTGGGAGTTGATCAATCAACCATTTCCAAACGTTTAAAAGCCATGGGAATGATCCGAAAGGTAGGCCATTGGGTGCCGTATGAATTGAAGCCAAGAGACGTTGAACGCCGTTTTATGGCATGCGAACAACTGCTTCAACGGCACAAAAGAAAGGGTTTTTTGCATCGAATTGTGACTGGCGATGAAAAGTGGGTCCATTACGACAATCCAAAACGTCGGGCAACGTATGGATACCCTGGCCATGCTTCAACATCGACGTCGGCGCAGAATATTCATGGCCTGAAGGTTATGCTGTGTATCTGGTGGGACCAGCTGGGTGTTGTGTATTATGAGCTACTGAAACCGAATGAAACGATTACGGGGGATGTCTACCGACGACAATTGATGCGTTTGAGCCGAGCACTGCGAGAAAAACGGCCGCAATACGCCGATAGACACGACAAAGTTATTTTGCAACATGACAATGCTCGGCCACATGTTGCACAAGTGGTCAAAACATACTTAGAAACGCTCAAATGGGATGTCCTACCCCACCCGCCGTATAGTCCAGACCTTGCGCCATCCGATTACTATCTCTTCCGATCGATGCAACATGGCCTGGCTGACCAGCACTTCCGTAATTACGATGAAGTCAAAAAATGGATCGATTCGTGGATTGCGGCAAAACCGACCGAATTTTTCACAAAGGGAATCCGTGAATTGCCAGAAAGATGGGAAAAAGTAGTAGTAAGCGATGGACAATATTTTGAATATTAAATTTGTAACCATTTTACGTCAATAAAGTTTCAAATTTCGAAAAAAAACCGCACGAACTTATTCATAGTCCATTGTTTTGTTCGTCGAGAGAGGACTTTACTGCTCAGTTGCCTACTTAGTCCAAAGTAGCACTTGTTGGCAAGAGAGATTCTACGTTGGATTTCAAGGCTGACATTGTTATTGGTGTTAATGCTGGTTCCTAAATAGACGAAGTCTTTTACAACCTCGAAATTATAACTGTCTACACTGACGTGAGTGCCGATACGCGAGTGCGCCGACTGTTTGTTTGAAGACAGGAGGTACTTCGTTTTGTCCTCGTTCACCACCAAACCCATTCGCTTTGCCTCTTTGTCCAGTTTGGAGAAGGCAGAACTAACAGCGCGGCTGTTAAGGCCGATGATGTCAATATCATCGGCATACGCCAGCAATTGTACGCTCTTATAAAAAATTGTGCCTGAGCGATTAAGTTCTGCGGCTCGTACGATGCTCTCCAACATCAGGTTAAAGAAGTCACACGACAGCGAGTCACCCTGTCTGAAACCTCGTTTGGTATCAAACGGCTCGGAGAGGTCCTTCCCAATTCTGATGGCGCTGCTGGTGTTGAGCAACGTCATCTTACATAGCCGTATTAGTTTTGCGGGGATACCAAATTCAGACATCGCGGCATACAGGTAACTCCTTTCCGTACTGTCGAATGCAGCTTTGAAGTCGACGAAAAGATGGTGTGTGTCGATTCTCCTTTCATGGGTCTTTTCCAAGATTTGGCGTATTGAGAATATTTGGTCGATGGTAGACCTTCCAGGTCTGAAGCCACACTGATAAGGCCCAATCAGGTGGTTGACGGTGGGCTTCAGCCTTTCACACAATACGCTCGCTAGAACCTTATAGGCGATATTTAGAAGACTAATCCCGCGGTAATTGGCACAAATTGCAGGATCGCCCTTCTTATGGATTGGGCAGAGCACACTTAAATTCCAATCGGCAGGCATGCTTTCATCCGACCATATTTTGCATAAGAGCTGATGCATGCACCTTACCAGCTCCTCGCCGCCATGTTTGAATAGCTCAGCCGGCAGTCCGTCGGCGCCCGCGGCTTTGTTGTTCTTTAGCCGCGTTATCGCTATTCTCACCTCGTCATGATCGGGCAGCGGAACGACAATTCCGTCGTCAACGATTGGGGTATCGGGATCTTCACTTTCTCGGTGACATGCGCAGCTGTCACTGTTTAATAGGTTCGAGAAGTGTTCCCTCCATAATTTAAGATTGCTCTGGACGTCGGTCACCAGTTCGCCGTCTTTGTTCTTACAGGAAAACGCCCCGGTCTTAAAACCTTCTGTAAGCCGCCGAACTTTCTGGTAGAATTTTCGGGCGTTGTTCCTGTTGGCCAGCATCTCAAGCTCTTCGCACTCACGTATTTCGGCCTCTCGTTTCTTCTTTCGGATAATACGTCTCTCTTCCTTTTTCAGCTCTCTGTAGCGATCCCACATGGCTCGCGTTGCGCCCGATCGCAGCGTGGCTCTATAGGCGGCATCCTTTCTTTCTGCGGCAGCATGACATTCCTCGTCGTACCAATTGTTTTTTCGGGCTGGCCGGAATCCGATTTCTTCTTCGGCGGCGGTACGTAGAGAACGAGAAATGTTGCTCCATTGTTCGTGGATGCCGGTTTGTTGGGCAGTACTCTCTGAGAGCAGGAGTGAGAGTCGAGTGGTGAATCTTCTGGCTGTCTGTTGTGATTGCAGCTTTTCGATGTCGAACATTCTTTGCGTAGGTAGATGCACGTTTTTTGCTGCACAGAGGCGTGTGCGCAGTTTGGCTGCAACAAGGTAGTGATCCGAGTCGATGTTGGGTCCTCGGATCGTACGTACATCTAATACACTAGAAGCGTGTCTTCCATCTATCACAACATGATCGATCTGGTTTCGTGTTTTTCGATCAGGAGACAGCCAGGTGGCTTGGTGAATCTTCTTATGCTGGAATCTGGTGCTGCAGACTACCATGTTTCGGGCCCCGGCGAAGTCGATCAGCCTCTGTCCGTTACCGGATGTTTCGTTGTGCAGGCTGAATTTTCCGACTGTGGGACCAAAAATTCCCTCCTTGCCCACCCTGGCGTTGAAGTCGCCAAGCACGATTTTTATGTCGTGGCGGGGGCAGCGCTCATAGGAGCGTTCCAGGCGCTCATAGAAAGAATCTTTGGTAGCATCGTCCTTCTCTTCCGTCGGGGCGTGGGCGCAAATTAGCGATATGTTAAAAAAACGGGCTTTGATGCGGATTGTTGCGAGACGCTCGTCCACCGGAGTGAACGACAGTACTTGGCGACGAAGTCTCTCTCCCACAACAAATCCGACACCGAATTTGCGCTCCTTTACATGGCAGCTGTAGTAGACGTCGCAAGGTCCTATGGTTTTCTTACCTTGCCCCGTCCATCGCATCTCTTGGATGGCAGTGATGTCAGCCTTTACTTTCACGAGGACATCAACCAGCCGGGCAGAGGCACCTTCCCCATTAAGGGACCGGACATTCCAGGTGCATGCCCTCAAATCATATTCCTTATTTCGTTTGCAGGGGTCGTCATCAGTATAGGGAGGTCTCATCCGAGGCTTTTTCAAACTTTTCATTGGGGGGGGGGGGGATTTTTAAGTGGTGGGTCCTAAACCCAACGCACAACCAGCTATCCTGGAATGTTTCGCCTTCTCACGTTAGCTCACTCCCGAACGGGTGTTCGAAAGCTACCCAGAGGATACGTGGGCTAATCCCGGCCGTTGTGAGCTGCTTGAACCATATGCAGAAGAATCGTCCTGGCCATTCCCAAGTGAATGGCGATCAGTAACTTTCCCCACTTGCGTGGACTTCTACACATGGAACCATCCTCCGGCCCTTCTGCGTCTGTGTTTTCCAAACGACCTCGGTCAGCGGAAGTGACACCCACGGAACCTACCGAATCTACGGTGGGCACAGGCACTCCCAAGCTGTCTCGCTCTCGAGGCAAGCGCAGAAAGACGGTGGCTGAAAGCAGCATACCTCCCTGCCCTGCGGTTGCCGCCAATGGCCGAGCCACGACTCCCAAGGTACGAGCGCGGTCTTGGCGCCAGTCAATGTGGCGGGAAAAGGTTCTGCTGAGCCACGTCCCTATCGGCGCCTCGACAAAATGTCCAGCACAGCTGTCTGCCCGGCGAAATCTTCGTCAGTGGAGGATCGGGAGCTGGACCTTCGCCCAAGCACATCCAAGGGTGCGGCTAAGCCATCCTATAGCGAGAAGGCTACTGGCCCACGACCTGTGGCTGTGATTGGAAAACTGGGGCCTGACCATCAGCTGACGGAAGCAGAAATCAAATACTGCAAAAGCCAACTGATGCGTCGGGTTATTGCCTCCGGTCCGGGAGCCAACGCGAAGGGCTATGAGACAAAGGACGGCACCATAAAGGTGACGTGCGCGTCTCTGGCCAACTTCGAGTGGATCAGGACCGTGGTCAATAACGTGCCCCCCATGGGGACCACTCTCTTCGCAGTCTACAGCGAAGAGAGTGTACCCCTCAGGAAGGCCATCTGCTGGATTCCGGATCCAGACCTGTCTACGGCGGAGGTCCTATCCTGTCTACGTGCCCAGAATCCGGGCATCAACACGAGGCTTTGGCGAGTCGTCTCGTACACCAAGAGTAAAAACCGGGACGGGAAGGAAGGGGCTACTCTTGTGGTGCGAGTGGACGAGACCAGTGTTGATGTCATGGGCTCACGGTACGGGAACCGTCTGAGTCTCTTCTTTGGGACGGCCGGCTTCCATGTATTTCCCAAATGATTGACTCGGACGATTCCTGTAGCTATCGTCCCTTGACGGTGACGCAAATTAACTTGCAGCATTCCAAAGCCGCTAATGCACTACTAAGTAGAAGGCTTTCCCAGCTGCACACATTACCCCACATAACAGCAGTGCAAGAGCCCTGGGTCTTTAGGGACCGTCTATGTGGCTTAAGTGCGCTGAAAGGGGCCACGTTACTATATAACAGGAGTTCTAGCAGACCTAGGACCGGTCTTATAGTATCATCCCATCTCACTGTGACGGGTCTTGAGCAATTCTGTTGCCAAGACCTGGTAGCGGCTGAGGTGTGTTATAGAGGTAGACGCGGATGGTCGAAGTTTGTGATTGCATCTGCTTACTTTCCTTACGATGCTCTGGAAGGGCCACCCCCCGGGAAAGCCACTAGTCTCGTGAGGTTCTGTGAGCGGCGCAGTCTGGGCCTCATCCTATGTTGCGATGCTAATGCCCAGCATACAATCTGGGGCAGCAGCAAGTGCAATGGACGGGGCTCTCGACTATTCGAATTTATCGCGTCCTCCTGCCTAGACATACAAAACAAGGGCTCACAGCCAACGTTTGTAACGGCTAGAAGACAGGAGGTGATTGATCTAACCCTATCAAACACAAAACTTGGGTGGTCAATCAAGAACTGGAGAGTCCTTGCCGAAGATTCGTGCTCGGACCACAGGTACATTGAGTTTCAGTGTGGCGAGGAGGCACAAATGCCATTGCCCTCTAGAAACCCAAGAAAAACAGACTGGCAGAAGTTTAGGGAGGCGTTGCGGGACCTTGACGTTGCGCCACCAAGACTTCGAAAAGAACAGGCCATTGAGGCGGCTGTTGAGAAACTCAACGCTGCCCTAACCGACTGTTTCGAGTCAGCCTGTCCAATTCGACCTCTCCCAAGCCGGACTCCCGTTCCGTGGTGGAACCGAGAGCTCCAGATGTTGAGGCGTGAGTCGAGAAAACTTCTAAACCGGGCCCTCAAGACTAACCTTGCAGAGGACTGGGAGCGATACCGTGATGTTCAGAAGAACTACAAGAGGCTTATTCGGGAATCGAAAAAAGCCTCATATAGGGAATTCTGCAGCGGTATTGAATCTCTGAGTGACACGGTGAAATTGGTTAGGATCCTGAAAAGGGACCCAACGGCAAAGCTGGGGTCACTTAGGAAATCTGATGGCTCCTTCACGGAGCGGAAAAGTGAGACACTCAGCTTGCTGATGGAGTCTCACTTTCCTGGTAATCAGATAAGCATCAGCCGGCAACAGCCCTTATTGATAGAGGCAGTTGTCAGAGCTGCTACACCTTCTCGGCATGACTGGTTCGTTGCCAGATCTGTGGTGAATGAGGCCGCCATTCGATTTGCCATCAAATCTTTTGGCGACTACAAGTCACCCGGACCAGATGGCATATTTCCTGCCATGCTGAAGGAGTGTGCAGAGTTCGTGACAGCAGCCCTGAAGAAAATCTTCTCGGCATGCCTGGTACTGGCTTACATACCACACTTTTGGAGGATGGTGAGGGTCGCTTTCATCCCAAAGGTTGGAAAAGACGACTACACCAGCCCCAAAAGCTTTAGACCAATCAGCATGACCTCTTTCATGCTGAAAAGTCTCGAACGACTGGTGGAACTGCGCATACGTCAGAAGTCGCTGAAGGCTCACCCTCTGTCTCTATTTCAGCATGCCTATCAGAGTGGAAAATCCTGCGAGTCGGCACTGCAAAACCTTGTTGCTAGGGTAGAGCTGGCCATCGACAGGAGGGACTACGCTTTTTGACATAGAGGGGGGCGTTTGATAATGCCACTTTTGATAGAATGTGTAACTCTGCTAGTAGGCACAGCGTAGACCGGGTGCTAGTAAATTGGATTCGTTCGATGCTGGCCCAAAGAATCGTTTCGGTGCGAGCAGAGGAAGATCTGCTGGTGTCATCTGAGAGGCTGCCCCCAAGGCGGTGTGCTGTCTCCATTACTCTGGTGCATGGTAATCGATCCTCTACTCACCACCTTAAACTATTCGGGAGTCTACGCACAAGCATATGCGGACGATGTTGCTTGTTTGGTAACAGGCTCTTCGCTTATGAACATCTGCAGGAAAGTGCAGAAAACTCTGAATCGGATTGACACTTTGTGCTGTGCGAACGGGCTGTCGGCAAATCCCGCCAAGACTGGTATTGTCCTCTTTACCAGAAGGAGGAAGCTTGACGGACTCGTTCTGCCAAGGCTAAAAGGAGTCACAATCCAGCTATCCAAGGAAATTAAATATCTAGGAGTAATCCTCGATAGTAAGCTCCTATGGAAATCACACGTTGAGACAAAGGCATCCAAAGCGCTGACAGCTTTCTGGCAGTGCAAAGGTGTCTGTTGTAAAGAAAAGAGGATTCTAATTTTTAATAGCTTCTTTGATTGATGCTTTAAAAAACCTGTAAAGGTATTTATTTATTTTATTCTTTTAGTTTTTACATATTTTTTTACAATTCGTAGTTTAATTATATTTCAGTTTTTCTTTACCTTAGTTTTCCTCTCTTATTCTTTATTTCTTTCAATTAGGCCTTATATGTGTCCGCGAGCACCGATAAAAATGAAATGAGCGATATAAAAGAGCAAAGCTTAGTTATAGTGACAAGTCATAATTTCGCACAGAGTTGCTCTATTTCGTAAATTTTTACGGGTTGCTTAAGTCGGCAACAATGTCCCCCCGGTAAGCGGACGAATCTTCGGAGCTTGCCTTGTCTTTGCCGATGTCGAGCACTGCAAGCTTTACTGCTGGTCGTTCTAAAACACCTTGCCTCGTTTTTACTTTAGCACGCCTTACTTGTCCATCTTTTGCCATCGTTGTTTCGACGACTATACCTTTTAGCCAAGTGTTCCTTTCTGCGTTTTCATCGACAATCAATACGATGTCACCCTCGCTTATGGGTTTCACTTTTTCAAACCATTTACTGCGACGTGTAAGTGATGGAATCATTTCACGTACCCATCGACGCCAGAATAAATTCGCAAACATCTCGCTTTGACGTAAATTCATTTTTAAGCTAATTTCTTCAGGTTTACAAAACGGCTTGGCTCCATTTGAACTGCCCAATAAAAAATGGTTTGGGGTAATCGGTTCCTGGTCTTCATAGTCGAGCGATAGATATGCCAGCGGTCGAGAATTAATGATCATCTCCACCTCCAGCAAAGCCGAACGTAAACTTTCATCAGAGAATCTCTGCGACGGCGAAATCTTATGCAGCACTGCCTTTGTTGTTCTTATTAGGCGTTCCCATGCTCCACCCATGTGAGGTGCAGCTGGTGGATTAAACTTCCAGGCGATACCTTTGTGAGCAAGTTCACGTTCTACGATAGAAGCATTCAGTTTAAGCAGCTCGTCTTTTAAAAAGCTATCTGCCCCGCGAAAATTCGTACCGTTATCGCTATATATTTCAACAGGGCAGCCTCGGCGAGCAATGAAATTTCGCAAGCACATTAGACAGGAGTCAGTACTTAGAGAATGGGCTATTTCTATGTGTATAGCTCTTATTGTCAGGCAGGTCAGCAATACTCCCCACCTCTTCTTCGCCTTGCGGTTTTCAGTAACTAAGATCGGCCCAAAATAATCGATTCCAACATATGTAAAGGGACGAGAATATGCGGCAAGCCGGGCTGTGGGTAATTGCGCCATTTGTGGAGCTTGCGGAGCGGCGTTCGCGATTTTACATACTTGGCAATTTCGCCTCACAGCTTTAAATAACGATCGCAGTTTTGGTATAAAAAACAATTGTCTTACCTCATTCAAGGCTGTCTCGTGCTGAATATGGTAAAAGCGTTGATGATAGTGATCTACTATAAGATAGGTTACTCGATGACCAGGTGGTAGAACAATGAAATCACGTTGAGGCTGGTCGCATGACTGAAAATATGTTGCCCTATTTTTCACGCGAATGAGATGCTCGTCGTCCATATAAACTTGCAGGTTTCGTAGCGGACCAGTTTTACATACAGGCTTACCAACTTTAAGCAATGACCAGTCGTCAAAATGTTCCATTTGGATTGTCTTAAAAATAAACAGTTTTGCACGCCGAAAATGACATGCGGTTAGATGACTGCCTTCCGATGTGATTTGGAGCCGTTGTTTAAGTTTTTCGATGTAAAGCACACAGTTTGCTATAGCTCTATATAGTCGAAGCCAATTCGAAAAATATTCAAAGTTGATATTTACCTTTCGCACGTTGTGAATTAGAAGCTTAGTTCGAAATTCGCTAGGGTTCACCGTACCCAGATCTTCTTGTTCCGGCCACTCTTTAGTAGGTAAAGTAAGGAAAGCGGGACCATTTATCCACTGATGAGCTACCTCAATGCAAGGCCTCGTTTTCGTAGCAATATCAGCGACATTCATTTTTGTTGGTATCCAACGCCATTCACTGATAGCAGTTGCTTCTTGGATTTCAGCGATACGAAACATTACAAATTGTTGAAATTTACGCGGATCACCATGAAGCCACTTTAGAACGGTTTTTGAGTCGCTCCAGATGCAACGTTTCTCAAATTTTATATGATGTGCTTCCTCAACCATGTTTGTTAAACGTGCACCAATTACCGCAGCCTGTAGTTCCAGTCGTGGTATTGAGAGCGGGCGCAACGGTGCGACCTTTGCTTTAGCTGCCACCAACCTACTGACGACGTGACCTCCAGCTTCAATACGAAAATATGATACGGCTGCGTATGCATTTTCACTTGCGTCTACGAACGTATGCAGTTGTACTTTACAGTCATCCTCGTAAAGGAGTGGAGAGTAGCAACGCGGTACCGACACGCTAGTAATAACGGGAATGTATTCAATCCAAGTTTTCCATTTCAATGAAAGTTCATAATTTAACGGTTGATCCCAGTCTATTCCACTTCGCCAGATATCTTGAATAAGAATCTTTAGATATGAAGTTAAGCAAGCTACTAGTCCCAGCGGATCGAAAACTGACATGAGCACTTGCAATACTTCTCTCTTTGTAGGGACGACCCTGTCCGCGAATACATTGCGCTTAAGCCGAACAAATTTGAGCACGTAGCTGAATGTATCGGATTTTGGTTCCCAGTACATACCAAGTATTTTTTCGAAATTTATGACATCCTTACTGCAGTCAAATGATTTAAGTTGTGGCTCCCCATCTCCATTAAGCGCTGCTAAAACATCTGGCGAATTGCTTGACCAATTACGCATGTTGAAACCACATTTAGAGTGAACATCTCGAACATTTTTTGCCAATTTGATAGCTTCGTCGACGGTTCGAGCCGAATCAATAAAATCATCGACGTAATGGTGATTCTTTATTGCACACGCTACCTGAGAATTTTGAGCAGCGTGTACCGAAGCATTTAGATTTCGCACGTAATGCGCTATACATGGAGAACAAGAAGCACCAAAACTTAAAACGTTGAGCCTGTAAACGTTTATCGGATCATTCATGTTAGTACGCCAGAGAAAACGCTGAGCATCTGCGTCTGGGTGTCGTAACTTAATGCGGTGGAACATTTCTTCGATATCACCGCATATTGCGATTCTACCCATTCGAAAGTTGAATAATATATTTACTAGTGGAGTTAACATATCTGGCCCTTTCAGTAAGAAATTGTTTAGGGATATATCTCTAGATTTTGCGGCTGCATCCCACACAAGTCGAATTTTATTTGGCTTGTGCGGATTGCGGACAATAAAAACCGGCAAATACCAAATTTTGTCACCACGGTCATTTATAGCTTCGTTCGGTAACTTGGTCGCATAATTTTTCTTAACTAAGTTGTCAATTTGTTCCTGCATATTGCGTTGTAGTTCAGGATTGCTAGATAACTTACGTTCCAGACACTTAAAGCGACTAAGAGCTGTTGGCAAGCTGTCTGGCAATCGTACATTATCATTTGACCACAGCAAGCTCGCGGTGTACTGACCCTCATGCAACTCGCAGTTACCCAAAATTTCTATGGCTCGTTGATCTTCCATTGAAACTGGATTTACCTTTGGCACTGAAATTCCAATATTTTCATTCAACATGAAAGACTTTACGAGTTCATGCAAGTTGTTATCGCTCTCGCAGTCGCATTTATGTAAGTTTAATCCGTTACCTTTACTCTGATTATTACCGCCACCAAAAATTGTCCACCCTAATCTGGTTTTCGCCCCTACGGGATCTTGCCATCCACCTTCACGTATCTTCTGTGCCATTATCAAATTGGGGTTATTTACACCAATAATTAGCTTAGGAACTATGTCAATAAAGTTTGGCAAGGGAATGCCTTTTAAATGTGCATATTTTGTTTTCAATTGGTCAGCAATCAATGTTGATGATGACATATTTAAGCTACTAACCGTGTAAACACCTCGGAGTGGATATATTTTCGCACCTTGAATATTACCTGAAATTCGTAAATCGAGCCGTTGCGAATCAGCTTCATATCGGTTTATATCTCCAGTCCAGTGAATGCATAGAGGATCGGGAACGCCAGCCTCACCCAATTCATCTGCAAGTGTTTGATCTATAAGTGTTAGTGTAGATCCATCATCCATAAACGCGTATGTGGATATTGTTTTATTTCTTCCATACAAAACTATCGGTAAGATTCGAAAATATGTGGTGTTGTTGCTGGAAATCGAACGGTGGTTATTCAGCATCGTTGAAACTTCACTATTTTTGTTAACATCAGAATGAAGGAGCCTGTGGTGACGTATTGTGCAGCTATCCACCCCACACGACTTGTTACTCCAGCAGCGGCGAGAGTGTGTTCCCAAACACTGGCGGCATAGATTTTTCCTCTTAACAAAGTCCCATCTCTCATTCATAGTGAGTGCTTTAAACCGGTCACACTGAGGAACCTTATGCGGGTTATTACATACTGCGCATCTGGGCATAGATTTTGCTTCTTCGTATTGTTTTAAAACGGCATCAGATTTATGCGTGTGCAAATGAGCTTCACGCTTGTTAAGTTTCTCTGAGAGTGATGCCGGATTCGTAACACGGCAAGCTGCTTCAGCCAATGTGGACAACCAGGTAGAAAAATCTTCCAAGCAAGGGTTATTCATGCCAGTTGAATAAATTGCCCAGTTAAGTTTTGACTCCTGAGAGAGCTTCTCAACGAATTCCTGCAATAGTAATGGGCTGTTGAGGTAACCGCTTAGTTTGCTTGCATGAATTATTGCTACTATATTCTTGATAGCAAATGCAAAGTCGATGAGTAGATCAAGTTTACCCTTAGGCGATGGTAATTGACGCGCCCTATCAATAAGTACTCTAAGTATTTGCTCAGGACGTCCAAAATACATTCTGAGCGTATTTATAATATCAGGTACCATCTCCGGTAATACCAGTAAATTGCGCACGACCTCCCTAGCCTTACCACGTAGACACTTTTGAAGGCGAACTAAATTCTCATGATGAGAGTAACCAGCCATTTGTGTGCTCTGTTCATATGCACTAACAAAAATATGCCACTCTTGGGGGTCACCGCTAAATACCGGCAAGTCTTTTGGCACGCATTGCCGCGCTGCAAACTGCGAAGTCGTCAAATTACAGGTTTCGGCTGATTGACTTGCGAATACCTGATTTGGCGAACGTGCTGTACTTGTTGGTGCTGTGAACGTTGTAAATATGTTTGGCGAATTACCGTTGCAGTCTACATGTAAGGCCTGACTACGCTCTGCCGCAGTCCGCGTCGACGGCTGACGTGGTGACTGCATAACCGTATGTACCGGTACCTCACGCGCTGGACATATGTTGGTTCTGTTATTTTGTACAGGCTGCACTGGAGTAGGCGAAAATGCTGTGTTACCGCTCACATTAGTTCCACACATTTTGGTGGGGCCAATAACACATGAACCTTCTATTTCCTCGTCTGCATCTTCTGCGTTTAAAATGCGAAATTTTTCCCGTAAATACTCTTCTCTTAAACGCATGGTCTCTTCTAGTTGCTGTAAACGGAGCTGTTTTTTTCTGCTATGGATTAGCAATTCTTGTGGTGCGCTGAGACTGCCACCGTCGCCATCTAGATTTATTTGTAAATTTTGATCTGCAGGCGGTGCAGGACTAGTGACGTTATACTCACAATCATTTTGCACTACAACTTCTTCAGCCATTGTGTTTAGCGTTGCTGGAGCACCGTTTAATTCCGCCATCATTTAATAAGGTTTTTTAAAGATTTTGTTGTAAAGAAAAGAGGATTCTAATTTTTAATAGCTTCTTTGATTGATGCTTTAAAAAACCTGTAAAGGTATTTATTTATTTTATTCTTTTAGTTTTTACATATTTTTTTACAATTCGTAGTTTAATTATATTTCAGTTTTTCTTTACCTTAGTTTTCCTCTCTTATTCTTTATTTCTTTCAATTAGGCCTTATATGTGTCCGCGAGCACCGATAAAAATGAAATGAGCGATATAAAAGAGCAAAGCTTAGTTATAGTGACAAGTCATAATTTCGCACAGAGTTGCTCTATTTCGTAAATTTTTACGGGTTGCTTAAGTCGGCAACAGTGTCTTTGGGAAAACGTGGGGTCTCTCTCCTAGCAAGGTCCTATGGATCTACACTGCTATGATAAGACCCATTATCACCTATGCATTAGTGGTCTGGATGAGTAGACTATCCCTAGTGGGAGAGAGGAGGACCTTATCGAGACTACAACGCACTGTGGCCATCTGTTGCACCGGAGCTTTTCCGACTACTTCAGGCCCGGCACTAGATGCTCTGATTGGTTTACCACCACTTGATGCTTTCATCCGAGGAGAGGTCCTAAAGGCCATCTGCAGACTGAAACACAGTGGGAACTGGTACGGCCCTTGTCCGGCATTGGAACACAGAGAAGGCATGGACATCGATCCAACGATTCTCTCCATGCCCCTTGACTCAATGCCATCAAGAGATACAGTGTAGTGCTACCAGAGGCTCAGTTGTGGGGAGACTCAGAAAATGAGCCCGGCAAACACTGTTTTCGCATTTTTACGGATGGCTCCAGGACCGAGCATGGCTCCGGCTCTGGGGTCTACGTGGAATCCAGCGGGACAAAACTGCACTTTGCTCTTGGAATGCATGCATCTGTGTTTCAAGCGGAGGTGTATGCAGTTCAAGAAGCGATGAACTTTGTTGTGGAAAAACGATGGAGAGGCAGATCTATATGTGTCTGCAGCGACAGCCAAGCAGCGCTTATGGCCTTAGACAGCCCTCACACCACATCAGGGGTAGTGAAGTCCTGTAAATCCAGGCTGAACTATGTCGGCAGACATAATAGCCTGATGCTAACATGGGTCCCGGGACACGTGGGTATCGCGGGTAACGAGACCTCTGACTCCTTAGCTAAGATGGGCTCCGAAGCCAACTTCTTTGGCCCAGAGCCCGCTTTGCCACTCCCCTCTGCGGCCATCACGGCCACGGTTAGCAAATGGGTAACTACTACCCACAAGCGAGCTTAGCAGGCTGAGAGAGGCTGCAGATGGACAAAACTGATGTTACCTGTCATGTCCGATCGACTGTCGCAAACCCTTCTGTCATTAAGCAGAGGGGAGTGCAGACGGCTGGTTGGACTGATGACGGGCCACTTTCTGTGGCCAAAGCACATGGAAAGGTTGGGCATCTCAGACAGTGTACTCTGCCCAGCTTGTGAAGAGGAGGATGAGCCGGCGGACCACTTCCTGTGTGTCTGCCCCGCCTTCGCCCGAATCAGGTTTGAGGTCTTTGGCACTGATGTGTTAAGAAGCGACCATCTTGGCTCCTTGGCACCACAAGATCTACTCAGATTTCTTCGGAGATCGGGTAGATTTAAAGAAAATTAAAAGGGAATCCAAGTGTAGTACAATGGACTCAATTAATGCCTGAGTGCTGCACTTGCTAGTTGTCCCGACAAAAAAAAAAACAAAAAAACAACTTCGTCAAGCTGCGGTGGTGAATTATTCAATACACAAGGCATCAACCTCTGAGAAGCTACTACTATTAATATTGCTTGCCAAATGTATAGCACTACTATGATCGCAGTTGATAGGCATGTTTGGAGATTTTTCCAATCCCTCAGGAGAAACCGAATTTATCGCCAGACGTCAAGCGATTCAATAATGTTGGAGATGGCGTTATAGTGGTTCCGCAAGGCAAATTGATAAATTGGCCCTCATTCCCACCATAAATCTGGGCCGAAGCCATGCAATTCGTATTTGGAGATATGGGTTTTGAGGTTTCTGCTTAGAAATTTTCTTAAAGATATTTAGTTTATTTTTATCTAGTTCTGCTGACAATTTCATTCCTGGAAATGCTTTCTTATCATGACCCTGAGACACATTTACAGGTATTTGCACATTATCAAGAACGCCATCGGTTCATCAAAGTTTTCGGAAGGGCCACTGATGAGATAAGTGCCAATTCTGGTTTTGATATACAAGTTTGAGCTGTGCAATTTGTAACTAGTGGCGGAGGTAAACATTCTTTCATAGATGGAGTAGCACTGTTGCTTTTAGAAGTCGATAATAAAGGTAAACATAGCTTCTTTTCATCCAGCTTTGCTAAGCCCTCTGGCTTATTTGACTGGACGTTGTTTTTGTGTCTATTCAATACTTTTTCTGATACTTTGACTGTTTTTTAAGAAACTTTTCCATTTTTAGCCGCTGAAAAATGGCGTCACAATAGTCAGGTGCGGAGTCCATTCCTGTCTTAAGCATTTTTTGTAAGATTTTCTTATTTCTCCGTTGGGTTTTTTCGGAACTATGCATGCCGGCTGAAATCAAGCCAGATTCAGAAGCTTGAAGATCTGGGCGATTAAATTTGGCTGCCAAAGGATTTGACAGGTTTTGTGTATTCTTCTTTTTAGCCTTTTTAAGCAATTTTCATGCAAGTGTCGGCGCTTGTAAGGTATGTTGCGTTAAATGATTTGTCACAGCCTTCTTTGGTGCAGTTGGGTTCACTACCTCGGATGCTGCAACATTTTTATTAACAAGGGGGTACTTTGTTAAGAATGTGTTGCTATTAGAGACACCGGGAATCGGTGGTTTACCAACATTGATGGGTACTTTGTAGGCTGGGAGGAAAATATATTTAATATGCAAAAGGAGTAAATGAAGACCTTTTCTATATTACTGGAAAAATATAAATTTATTTATTAGCAGCGAATTGTGCAATTAAATTAGCAAATCCTTCTCCTTGTCTTTTCATCATATCGTTAAGATATGACTCCACTCCACCTCTAATTCCGTAACTTCTGCAGCTAACTCCATCGCTAGTAATAAGTTATTAAAATTGTATTTTCAAAATATATCTGGACTTCGGACTAAATGCTCCACGGTATATATGAAAAGTTCTTTCTTAGATTTTGATATTTTTGTATTCGTTGAATCTTGGCTGAATGAAAATTTCTTCGACTGTGAAATTTTTGACCTCAATTTGTACGATGTTTTCCGTAAAGACCGTGACCCTGTCAAATCTGGATGTTCCAGAGGAGGTGGTGTTCTCATTGCTGTTCGGAGAAAATTTCGGGCATCATTGGTTACACTTACCAACTCTGACACACTCATCGATCAGCTTTGTGTACGTGTTTATGGCTCATCTGGAACAGTTTATGTGTGTGCATCCTACATTCCGCCGAATAGTCCGGATCATTTATACTTTGCACATTCTGACAATGTTGTGTCATTAGCATCAAGCATAGCTGGTGACAGTCATCTTTGTGTCCTCGGTGATTTTAATTTATGTCGCCTGAATTGGTCCCCACTTAGAAACTCGGCTGCTTTTATGGCTTCTAATGTAAATTCTTCAGCCGAAATTCATGTCGTTGATAGCTTTTTAAGCATTGATTTATCACAAATCAATGGTTTTTATAATAGCCTTAATAGAATCCTAGATCTAGTGTTCATTTCAAATAACATCAACTACACATTGTCTGAAGGCATTGCTCCCATATCTTTAACTGATAAACATCATGTTCCTCTTTCTCTTGAGTTGGAATTTTATGAGTTTTCTGAGGTATCCGATGAGCCTAACATCAAATTTAACTACAACTTATGCGACTTCTCAATTTTTAACGAAATTTTATTAAGTATTGACTGGGGTAATACCTTCCACGACAATGATGTTACCTCTTGTTTTCATTTTTTTAAGACTAAGGTTTCTGAGCTCTGTTTGAAGCACATTCCTATTTATCATAAGAAAGTATATAAGTCACCTTGGCATACCAAACGGCTTAGGCACCTAAAGAATCTAAAAAACAAATTCTCTAAACTGTATAAAAGGTCTGGAGACCCAATACACTTCTCAAAATTTCAATGCCATTTAAAAGAGTTTAACTGTTTGAACAAGTTCTTATATAGAAATTACATCTTGAATTTCGAAAACAATATTATTTCGGATTCGAAGGCCTTTTGGCAATTCATCAAATCAAAAAAGTCTTGCTCAATGGTGCCAAACAATGTTTTTTATAATGGTAAATATGCAAATTCTGCCATAGAATCTGCCAATTTATTTGCTGACTTTTTTTGCTCTAATTTTGAACCCGACCTAGACTCCGATTCTAGTTTGCCCTCTAATAGTTTTTCACCTCTAAATTTTGGGACTTTGTACCTATCTGTTACTGATGTCGTCAAGGGTATTACGAAGCTTAAGTCTACAACGAAAACTGACTCGGATGGCCTTTCGGGCATTTTGCTGAAGAATTGCTTGTGTCTCGCTGAGCCTCTTACAATTATATTCAATAAATCGTTGTCCTCTGGTATCTTTGTTGACGACTGGAAATTTACTTCCATTACGCCTATATTTAAGAGTGGAAATAAAAACGATGTTAGCAATTACAGACCGATTTCGAAGCTTTCGTCTGTCTCAAAACTTTTTGAGATAACAGTAAATGATAAGTTATATTTTGCTGTCAAAGGCCTAATATCTACCAACCAACATGGTTTCGTTGCAAGTCGCTCCACTGTCACTAACTTGTCTATTTTCAATGATTACTGCATTTCAGCCTTCCAGAACAGATCTCAAGTTGATGCAATTTATACAGACTTCTCTAAAGCGTTTGACAAAGTATCGCACCGAATACTCTTGTCGAAGCTTGCATCATTGGGTATACACTCCACTTTTTTGTCTTGGATCAAATCATATTTGTCCAACAGACACTGCGTTGTAGCCGTCGATAATACGACATCCCGTGCATTTATTGCATCCTCCGGTGTCCCACAGGGAAGTATTCTAGGACCCCTCCTCTTTATACTCTTTATTAACGATATTGGTTCTTGCTTTTCATTTGCAGAACACTTGTTGTATGCTGATGATCTTAAAATATTTGCGGTGATTAACAGTGTTAGGGACTCTGAAAAGTTGCAAACCGACTTGCACAATGTCCGGAACTGGTGCTATTTAAACCATCTGTCACTAAATATTAGCAAATGCTTTCACGTAAAATATGCTAAATCAAACAACACTTTGCATACTTCGTATAATATTGCTGGCTTACCTTTGCAATCCGTTGAGGAAATTAAAGACTTAGGCGTTATTTTCGACTCTAAGCTGAATTTCACCAGCCATGTTAACCACGTCATAAGACGATCATATGCGATGCTAGCATTCGTTCGCCGAAATTGTTCTGCATTTACCAACCCACACACTCTCAAAACATTGTATTGTGCTTTTGTTAGATCAAGATTAGAGTATGCCGCTATTATTTGGAGACCGTACCAAATAGGTCTGTCTAATCGGATTGAGAGAGTGCAGAAAGTCTTTCTTCGTTTTGCGCTCCGATCTTTAAACTTTTCTGAACCTGTACCATCGTACCGCTCTCGATGTTTACTAATTGACTTAAAACCACTTGATAGCAGACGGTCTATTCTATCGTGCTCATTTATTATTCGTATTATTTCTGGATCTATTGATTGTCCTTCCCTCTTAAGTAAAATTCAATTTAATATACCCAATATGAGGCTCCGACAGTACGAAACCTTTAAAATTGGCTTCTCGAGAACCAACTATGGGATGAATGCTCCGATTCCTAGGGCATGTTCAGATTTAAATATGTTTTTCAATTCTTCTGGTGCTGATTTTACATGGCCGTATGGCATCTTAGTCAATCATCTTAAATCGTTCTTTTCTTAGTAACTAATAAACTATTGTACATTAGCTTAATATAGTCTGTAAGAATGTATCCATTCAAAGACAATAAATAAATAAATAAAATAAATAAAATAATTAAACAAAGCAAAAACACCGAAATATTCCACCAAAATAATTTCTATGAAGAAAAACCTTTCACAACAGTATTGACAGTCAATTGTACTGACAGGATTGTCAATTTTGCAGGTAATCTGCCATATGTGAACGGATAGATTAATTTTGTGGATTTATTGGTAATTAATGCATATGTGAACGTATTTTAAGCTCTCTGGAACCTTTATTTTTAAATATCACAGTAATCGTTCTTAAGGAGTAAACTCCAGTCGCGTGTCGGAGCTGACACACACACCTCTTTGTTTTTTAAATAGACTTTTAATACGTTCACATATAAGTAGATGATCTAGTTTTTCGTGCTTTATTCCCAATCCGTAATTAAAAATTTCTCTCCAAAATCTGAGATTATAAAATAATTATTATTATTTCTACGAGTGTAAAGAAAAACGTTGAAGTAAAAATTAAATAAAAAGATGCCGGCATAGAAAACAGGTTTGTAGACATAATTCTAATAAAATGTTTATTAAGTATTATTAACCGTACATTCATTTAACAGAAAAAAGCGTATGTCCATAAACGTGAGTCCTCTTATTACTTACTATAAAATGTAATATCGAATTTCGAATGCGTATCCAACTGTTTATTATTACCAGCCAATTGCACAATTAAATTAGCTATTCCTTCTCCTTGTAGTTTCTTCATATCGTTAATAATAATTAAACAAACCAAAAGCTCCGAAATATTCCACCAAAATAATTTCTATGAAGAAAAACCTTTCACAACAGTATTGACAGTCAATTGTATTGACAGGATTGTCAATTTTGCAGGTAATCTGCCATATGTGAACGAGTAGATTAATTTTGTGGATTTATTACTAATTACTGCATATGTGAACGTAATTTTTGTTAGAGAACTACTGCAGTGGTAGAATTATATGAAAGAAATATAGTTTGAATTCATCGAAGAGCGTCTGACGTATTCATAAACAGCTATAAGTTCTTCCATTTGTGGAACAACATCAAGAAGCACAAATAGGAGGACAAAGTCGGTCAAACACCTAACAGAAGTTTACGTGCCAATTATCTATTTATTTTTAATTAAATTTTTAAGTAAAAAATTTCACTTGGCCGTGATTAAATATATGATTTTAGTATTGAGCCACTAAGGCCTCTTCTTTTCGCCAAGAGTTAGCAAGTGGCGAATAGATAAGCAACTGGTATAAAAGAACATTTGTATACTTATTGGGTACGCGGGAATAAAGCTACCTTAAATTACATGTGTTTGTAAGGTAGTGAGTTATACTAATCTAATGAGATATGCCCATACTCGCTAACGGCGAATCATGCTCGATAACTTTGTTGTTGCTTTCGCATGCAAATTTTTCGTTAAGTTAATCGAGCTAGAGATAGCGATCGAGAAATTGGCGAATGACATAATGATCAGGAACGGTTAATTTTTCAACAGCTAAGTAATTGATGTGTGAAAATTAAAAAAAATACTCACTTAAGAAATTTAACATATTTAACGTATGTTTTTAATTATTAAAACAAAATACTTTTGCAAAATTTTCTAAATATATCTTTATTATTAGACTCGTTTTTACGTTGCAGAAAAGCTGAAAATATAACTATTTCCATACATTTGTTGAGGAACCACTAAGTGTGATGTCTTTTGGTTGATAAAGGTATTAATAGGATGTTAAAGGAAAATATCAAAAGAAGATATAACTGATCCGGATGGAAAATATTTTTATATTGTGTCATTAACATCCATCCGGCAACTTAAATTTGGTTACACTGTACAATATAAGCAATCACAATGTACAAAATTGAAAGTTAGTTCATGCCGCACTTGAAAATGTGAAATAAAACAATATTGGTTCAGCAAGTGAGGGTTTTTCCGTCAGTTTGTTTATAAAAATAAAACTATGCAATTTGGTTTATAAACGAATTTATATTAAATTTATTTATTTAAACTAAACGAGCGGAAGGTAAAGCAAATACAAAAAATACGGACATTGTTTTTCTTAAAAGCTTTTCTGGTGTGAGCATAGAATGCAATGCGTAAAGGCCTTGGTTTTTGTTTCGATAGTGAAATTACTAGCGGCCATGATAACGGTTAATGGGAGAAATGTTTTTGAGAGATGATGAACCACAAATGGAGGGACCTACAGTTTGAAGCCGACTTCGAACGGCAGATAGTTTTATTTTTTCTTCATTTTGGTGTTTCGCCGAGATTCGAACATACGTTTTCTCTAAATTCTAAATGGTAGTCACGCATCAACCCACTCTGTTACAGCGGCCGCCGGTTACTGACTACATACTACAAAAATATCGGTTTCCAAATCTAAATTACAATTTAATTGAGCAGATATAGCAAAATATGTATAGTTTCGATAATGTATATTAAAATCTAATACGAGAGAATTCGACATCTTATTGAGGCCATGCAGAGTGCGAGCTGTAGGAACATTGCAGGTATAATTGGTTCTGAACCTATTCAAATATAATGGATATTTATTGCCTAAAGACCTGGTAGGGAGCGAGAATTTCTATCGTTTCTAAAAGAGAGGAACATTCAATTTCCTAATTGATCTAATCTCTAATTGTTTTGGATTAATTAGAAGTAGGCGGGATTTGTATGGTGGGGCAGGGTCAGAGAAATTCAGGGAAGAGAGAGCATACTTTTGTACTCGTTTAAGTCTGTCTGTAGATAATTGGTGGAAAGGTCACCAAATAAAAACGGTATATTTCAATGTAGATCGAACAAATGAACTAAATAGCAACTTCTACCTATATACTCATCAAGTTGGTCTCCCTGCCGCGGGGAAGAGGCTTAAATGGTCTTACGTTTTAGACCCATTTCGTAGGGGATAACTCTCCACGAACTAATAATGAAGTTCACCATGCGGAGATTAACGCACCAATGTTCCTTTATTACCTCCTATCAAGTCTTCTCCTTGTCCTTCTATTACTTAACCAGGCGGTAGGTATAAAATACTCTTTATACTTTCTCACATGTAGCGGCTAAACAAGGATTTGTCCACACGAGCTAACCCACTTTGTTCTTTTTATAGAATATGTTCTTATTAATGAGCTTGAAGTGAGTGGCATCATCAAAGCAGAACATTGTAACATGCGCTCTCCATAATAATATCTGCCGTTGATATCCAGGAATGCCCGTTATGATGCATACCAGATGGATCACATTCGAGCAACTGTACTTTAGCACTATTATAAGCATTAAGTATTTTTATTACTACGGAAAATTGGTTATATTACACTTCTATCACAAATGAGGAATTACAATTTCACCACACCTGTCTACAACGGTTCTTATATTGTTTGTTTACCTTCTGTTAAGTGCTGACTTTTTGTGAAAGAATGTGGTTTAATATTATAATATATGTAGGAATCATAGCATCCCATGATTGTAAGAATCATAGCAAGCCATGTAGGTACATTTTGTTCAACCGTTATTCTTAGTTTTCATATGTATAGTTAGTTGAAATAAAGCAACCGTAGCAAATTCATGGGCGGATATATAAAGGTAACATAACCTTACGTTATATTGATAAAAATGTCCGAAATAAAAATTTTGAAAACAAATAAAAGTAATGAAATGTTGGGTATTTCTATTATTTAGAAAGAATAACAAAACTAAGGACATATAATTGGCCCAAAAAAGTAAAATAATGCGGACTAGAAAAAAGAAATGGAACATGAAAGAACCAATAACTGTAGACGATATTGATATGCCACTTAATTTATATGTCCTTGAAGGCGAGCTTTTTCTCTTAGGCGAAAAGTGGGTCGATGATGAACCTATTATAATATTGGGGACAAAATCTTCATTGGAAATGCTGAGTAGCAGTGACTGCTGGGATGTTAATGGAACTTTCCATGTTGTTCCTCGCGTTATGAGGCAACTTTTCCCATACATGGCAGAGTACATGGCGAATTCGTGCCTCTCGGTTTTTGCTTGATGAGCACAAAATCGTTGAAGTCATATGTCGCTGTTTTTAACGAGTTGCTGACGATTGCAGGTAACCATGAACTAAATTTATGCCCTCAGCGTATAATTTGCGGTTTCGAAATGGGTATCATATCGGCAATTAAGCAATGTTTCCCAAATACTGATTTACGCGGCTGTTTGTTCCATTTTGGACAACTAGTATGGCGAAGGGTTCAGAAGGAGAGGTAATTAAAGCCTATTTTATGGTTGTGTATGTATACTAAGTAATAATATGTTCTTTTTATGTATAGATTGGCTCAAAAATATGGGACTTCGGTGGAATTCGCACTGCAAGTCCGAATGATTAAAATCTTACCTTTCTTACCGCCAAGCGAAATACCGAATTACTTTCAAACATTACTTAATAACTGCGATGATGAAAGTGTAAAAAATTTACTAGTTTGGTTTGATAAAAATTATATTAATATAAATAATAATAATTCCAAATATTCTCCCGAGTTTTGGTCAGTGCATGACCATAATGCATCGCAAACAGAAACGTTTCCTAGAACACAAAACAATATTGAAGCGTGGCATCGCCGGCTGAAAGTTATTGTTGGAAGAAGAAACTCGCAATTTTACCATCTTGTGCTAAGTTTGCAAAAGGAACTTATTTTAGCGAAAACTCAAATATCAAGAAAAGAAAATGGAGAAAGAGTTAGAAAAAAAAGGAAAATAATTAAGAAAAACAAACAGCTGCGAAGAATTATTAAGAAAAGATTAAGTCACACTACATATTTAAAAAGAATTGCAAAAAATATTGTAATTGGCTAAACTAAAATATTGTTATCGCTTAAACATACCTATATGTATATTTATGAATTAAATGTTTAGTTTGTTACTTCTTGTATGATGAAAATCACAAAACTTAAATAAAGCAGAATTGTTCACATTAAACATGCAGAGTTTTGAAAAAGCAGAATTTTAGAAAGCAGAATTTTAAAAAAGCAGAATTTTAAAAAACATAATGTTTTTGCAATTTAAAGAATTTTGTAATACAGAATAATGACTCGCTCCCGTTCTGTATTCGTACATAAAATTCCATTTCCATCTATATTTGCTGACAATGAATTTTCAAATGTTTTTGAGGCGGAAAATCTTTCTTGAGTAAAGCGAAAGGTGTCGCTACTGTCGCTGTTAAACTAGTTGATATTAACGGTATTAAATCGGCCCCACCTGCCAATTTACCGACTCCCCCTTTTTCAGTGTTAAAAAGCTCAATTGAAGATAAGTCTGCTGTTGGATTTGAATAAATGTCTTTAATACTTTTCGAGTATTTAGTGGCCTTTTTTGATTTTTTCGGATCCTGCGAATTAAAATTTAGATCGCTTGTTGAATCTTTCCCAGTGTCATTACACACTGGCAAAAATAAGTCCTCCACATGGGGAAAATTTAATGGAGGACTTGTTAACTGATGTTGGTTTTGATTTAACTCTTTGGAAAGTAGTTCACTCGAAGTATTAAACACCGATCGTAGTGGATACTCGACGGAGTCGTCAGAGAGTTCAATTGGGTCATCATTATTTAGTATACGTACAGAAGCAGAAGATGCTGCTAAAGTTTTATTAGGTGATGCATTTTGAGAATATACGTCGCCGACCAAAGATGAGTTTTCAGTTTTTGGTTTAGGAGATTTAATACTATCTCTTTCATTTGATTTCTGACCTTCGCCTGGGTTCAACGACGAATGCATATCAGGTGTGCTCCAGTTATCAAAATTCTTTAATATCCTATCACCGATTGCAGATGGTTGCTGAAGTTTAAAAATATTTGGACTATCTCTTTCAAGTTTTCTGATACTGGCTTTAGACTCATGCGAAATTAGTTTCATTGATTCTGGCACAAAAGGAGGTACATTGCAGTAGCTAGGTTCTCCGCTTGGTTGCGACAGAATTGCTTCTAGTGATTTTCTGGTGCTTTCTGACTCTATGGAATGCAAAGTTAAATTCGTTTGATAAATAAAACAATATAAATTCAATTAGAAATTAAAAGGTTGTTTTGTAATAAGCCCGACTTCCATTTTGAAATAGACATACAGTACTATCTCGATAATCCGGACACGCGGTAGTCCGGTCACATCTATAATCCGGACAACTACATAATTCGGACAGTTTAACATTTTTTACTCTATAATCCGGACATTTTTCAAATTTGCTTCGCAATATGTACATACATATGTATTTTAATTTTTAGTTTGCTTTGTGAGTTTTTCGTAAAATAGCGGTACTTTAACAACTATATATGTATACGAAATGCAACAGCATAAATCACGCGTTGTGTTTATTCTTTAGTGACAAACTGAATTGAGTGGACATTATTATTATGAGCAGTGGAAAATTTAATAAAAGGGCTCATAAAACCCTTACTCTTCAGAAAAAATGTGAAATTTTAGATCTCCTTGATAAAGGAAAATCATTAAGATGGTTTGAAACAGAATTTGGTGTCAACAAATCTACTGTTTTTGACATAAAAAAGAAACGTGATGCCATTAGAAAATTCGCGACTAAATGTGAAATGAAATAGTACATACTAAATAAAAAAAATGTTTGATTATGTACAGATGTACATATTATTATGTAAGTATGATTGTATTGTATTTAATAAAACTATTTAGGTACATACATATATCTGAATTGCGTTATGTTCATTTCAAAACAACAACGTTTAGTTGAAAAACAAAAATCATCTATAATCCGGGCACCCCCATAATCCGGACGACCCCTAACATTAAGGGTGTCCGGATTATCGAGATAGTACTGTACTCTTATTTGCTGAGCTCAAAAGATACACTTACCTGCATTTGTTAGTTTATCGACGCAGTGATGCTTAAAACTCGGAATAGGTAAATGGAATGCTGCTGGCAAACGTGGAAGGAGTAACTTTTGTGCAGTAGTGGGTATCAAACCAGGCCCCGTTGGGAAGGGGCAAAGCTTAAGAAAACTAGGTACTCTTCCTATTCCAGACGTAGGCATAAACATATTTGGATGCAAACCGGAAATTAAACTTGAATTAGTTTGATTGGCAGGAGGCATCTGGGAAGCTGATCGCTTTTTGCTCGTAGGCGATTTGTATGTAGGTGCAAGTTTAGCAGGAATTACTTTACCAACTTCTTTATCCGTTTCCATCAAGGTTTCATTAAACGCTTCTAGCGGTTGTAAAACAGTATTCATGCGCATCAGTTTCTTATTTATAGTGTTAACTTCTTCCTTTGTTGGAACTCCAGCTTCTTGTTTTAATATGTTTTTTTCACTCGTCGACATATTCAAGGGTTGATTTTTCACTTTATTTTTTTGCGCTCTTTTTGGTATTCTTTGACATTTGTGGACAAATTTCTGGGGACTATGCCTTCTACATGTGGTAAATTTAGAATATTATCCTCTTTTCTAGTGCAGAGTTCCATTCTGTTAGACATAAAATTCGCAGTTTCTAAATTCCCAAGCGGAAATGGATATGCGTATTTGGCAGATTTTAGCCTTTTAATTTTCTTTAACTGCGCCATTTGACTTGGGTTATTAAGTGATACCAACGCTTGTTTCAGCGAATTTTTGCTTACGACCTCGCTTTTTAGGTTTATTAACTTCGTCAAGCTGCGGTGGTGAATTATTCAATACACAAGGCATCATAACCTCTCAGAAGCTACTACTATTAATATTGCTTGCCAAATCTATAGCACTACCATGATCGCAGTTAATAGGCATGTTTGGAGATTTTTCCAATCCCTCAGGAGAAACCGAATTCGTATCGCCAGACGTCAAGCGATTCAATAATGTTGGAGATGGCGTTATAGTGGTTCCGCAAGGCAAATTGATAACTTGGCTCTCATTCCCACCATAAAGCTGGGCCGAAGCCATGCAATTCGTATTTGGAGATAATGGTTTTTGAGGTTTCTGCTTAGAAATTTTCTTAAAGATATTTAGTTTATTTTTATCTAGTTCTGCTGACAATTTCATTCCTGGAAATGCTTTCTTATCATGACCCAGAGACACATTTACAGGTATTTGCACATTATCAAGAACGCCATCATGGATGAGATTGGAAACAGCATCAAAACGGTTATCTTTCATCAAAGTTTTCGGAAGGGCCACTGATAAGTGCCAATTCTGGTTTTGATATACAAGTTTGAGCTGTGCAATTTGTAACTAGTGGCGGAGGTAAACATTCTTTCATAGATGGAGTAGCACTGTTGCTTTTAGAAGTCGTTAATAAAGGTAAACATAGCTTCTTTTCATCCAGCTTTGCTAAGCCCTCTGGCTTATTTGACTGGACGTTGTTTTTGTGTCTATTCAATAATTTTTTCTGATACTTTGACTGTTTTTTAAGAAACTTTTCCATTTTTAGCCGCTGAAAAATGGCGTCACAATAGTCAGTTGCGGAGTCCATTCCTGTCTTAAGCATTTTTTGTAAGATTTTCTTATTTCTCCTTTGGGTTTTTTCGGAACTATGCATGCCGGCTGAAATCAAGCCAGATTCAGAAGCTTGAAGATCTGGGCGATTAAATTTGGCTGCCAAAGGATTTGACAGGTTTTGTGTATTCTTCTTTTTAGCCTTTTTAAGCAATTTTCATGCAAATGTCGGCGCTTGTAAGGTATGTTGCGTTAAATGATTTGGCACAGCCTTCTTTGGTGCAGTTGGGTTCACTACCTCGGATGCTGCAACATTTTTATTAACAAGGGGGAGACACCGGGAATTGGTGGTTTACCAACATTGATGGGTACTTTTGTAGGCTGGGAGGAAAATATATTTAATATGCAAAAGGAGTAAATGAAGACCTTTTCTATATTACTGGAAAAATATAAATTTATTTATTATCCTCCTTGTCTTTTCATCATATCGTTAAGATGAAAATAATTAAACAAAGCAAAAACACCGAAATATTCCACCAAAATAATTTCTATGAAGAAAAACCTTTCACAACAGTATTGACAGTCAATTGTATTGACAGGATTGTCAATTTTGCAGGTAATCTGCCATATGTGAACGGATAGATTAATTTTGTGGATTTATTGGTAATTAATGCATATGTGAACGTATTTTAAGCTCTCTGGAACCTTTATTTTTAAATATCACGGTAATCGTTCTTAAGGAGTAAACTCCAGTCGCGTGTCGGAGCTGACACACACACCTCTTTTTTTTTTAAATAGACTTTTAATACGTTCACATATAAGTAGATGATCTAGTTTTTCGTGCTTTACTCCCAATCCGTAATTAAAAATTTCTCTCCAAAATCTGAGATTATAAAATAATCCTGGATAATAACCATACTGTGTAATTTGTGGAATAGCTCATTATTTCTACGAGTGTAAAGAAAACCGTTAAATTAAAAATTAAATAAAATAGATGCCGGCATAGAAAACAGGTTTGTAGACATAATTCTAATAAAATGTTTATTAAGTATTATTAACCGTACATTCATTTAACAGAAAAAAGCGTATGTCCATAAACGTGAGTCCTCTTATTACTTACTATAAAATGTAATATCGAATTTCGAATGCGTATCCCACTGTTTATTATTACCAGCCAATTGCACAATTAAATTAGCTAATCCTTCTCCTTGTAGTTTCTTCATATCGTTAATAATAATTAAACAAACCAAAAGCTCCGAAATATTCCACCAAAATAATTTCTATGAAGAAAAACCTTTCACAACAGTATTGACAGTCAATTGTATTGACAGGATTGTCAATTTTGCAGGTAATCTGCCATATGTGAACGGGTAGATTAATTTTGTGGATTTATTGCTAATTACTGCATATGTGAACGTAATTTTTGTTAGAGAACTACTGCAGTGGTAGAATTATATGAAAGAAATATAGTTTGAATTCATCGAAGAGCGTCTGACGTATTCATAAAAAGCTATAAGTTCTTCCATTTGTGGAACAACATCAAGAAGCACAAATAGGAGGGCAAAGTCGGCCAAACACCTAACAGAAGTTTACGTGCCAATTATTTATTTATTTTTAATTAAATTTTTAAGTAAAAAATTTCACTTGGCCGTGATTAAATATATGATTTTAGTATTGAGCCACTAAGGCCTCTTCTTTTCGCCAAGAGTTAGCAAGTGGCGAATAGATAAGCAACTGGTATAAAAGAACATTTGTATACATATTGGGTACGCGGGAATAAAGCTACCTTAAATTACATGTGTTTGTAAGGTAGTGAGTTATACTAATCTAATGAGATATGACCATACTCGCTAGCGGCGAATCATGCTCGATAACTTTGTTGTTGCTTTCGCATACAAATTTTTCGTTAAGTTAATCGAGCTAGAGATAGCGATCGAGAAATTGGCGAATGACATAATGATCAGGAACGGTTAATTTTTCAACAGCTAAGTAATTGATGTGTGAAAATTAAAAAAAATACTCACTTAAGAAATAATATTTAACGTATGTTTTTAATTATTAAAACAAAATACTTTTGCAAAATTTTCTAAATATATCCTTATTATTAGACTCGTTTTTTACGTTGCAGAAAAGCTGAAAATATAACTATTTCCATACATTTGTTGAGGAACCACTAAGTGTGATGTCTTTTGGTTGATAAAGGTATTAATAGGATGTTAAAGGAAAATATCAAAAGAAGATATAACTGATCCGGATGGAAAATATTTTTATATTGTGTCATTAACATCCATCCGGCAAATTAAATTTAGTTACACTTTACAATATAAGCAATCACAATGTACAAAATTGAAAGTTAGTTCATGCCGCACTTGAAAATGTGAAATAAAACAATATTGGTTCAGCAAGTGAGGGTTTTTCCGTCATTTTGTTTATAAAAATAAAACTATGCAATTTGGTTTATAAACGAATTTATATTAAATTTATTTATTTAAACTAAACGTGCGGAAGGTAAAGCAAATACAAAAAATACGTACATAGTTTTTCTTAAAAGCTTTTCTAGTGTGAGCATAGAATGCAATGCGTAAAGGTCTTTGTTTTTGTTTCGATAGTGAAATTACTAGCGGCCATGATAACGGTTAATGGGAGAAATGTTTTTGAGAGATGATGATCCACAATTGGAGGGACCTACAGTTTGAAGCCGACTTCGAACGGCAGATAGTTTTATTTTTTCTTCATTTTGGTGTTTCGCCGAGATTCGAACATACGTTTTCTCTGAATTCTAAGGTAGTCACGCACCAACCCATTCTGTTACAGCGGCCGCCGGTTACTGACTACATACTAAAAAAATATCATTTTCCAAATCTAAATTACTATTCAATTGAGCAGAAAAATATAGTTTCGATAATGTAAAATCTAATACGAGAGAATTCGACATCTTATTGAGGCCATGCAGAGTGCGAGCTGTAGGAACATTGCAGGTATAATTGGTTCTGAACCTATTCAAATATAATGGATATTTATTGCCTAAAGACCTGGTAGGGAGCGAGAATTTCTATCGTTTCTAAAAGAGAGGAACATTCAATTTCCTAATTGATCTAATCTCTAATTGTTTTGGATTAATTAGAAGTAGGCGGGATTTGTATGGTGGGGCAGGGTCAGAGAAATTCAGGGAAGAGAGAGCATACTTTTGTACTCGTTTAAGTCTGTCTGTAGATAATTGGTGGAAAGGTCACCAAATAAAAACGGTATATTTCAATGTAGATCGAACAAATGAACTAAATAGCAACTTCTACCTATATACTCATCAAGTTGGTCTCCCTGCCGCGGGGAAGAGGCTTAAATGGTCTTACGTTTTAGACCCATTTCGTAGGGGATAACTCTCCACGAACTAATAATGAAGTTCACCATGCGGAGATTAACGCACCAATGTTCCTTTATTACCTCCTATCAAGTCTTCTCCTTGTCCTTCTATTACTTAACCAGGCGGTAGGTATAAAATACTCTTTATACTTTCTCACATGTAGCGGCTAAACAAGGATTTGTCCACACGAGCTAACCCACTTTGTTCTTTTTATAGAATATGTTCTTATTAATGAGCTTGAAGTGAGTGGCATCATCAAAGCAGAACACTGTAACACGCGTTACATGCCGTTGATATCCAGGCATGCCCGTTATGATGCATACCAGATGGATCAAATTCGAGCAACTGTACTTTAGCACTATTATAAGCATTAAGTATTTTTATTACTACGGAAAATTGGTTATATTACACTTCTATCACAAATGAGGAATTACAATTTCACCACACCTGTCTACAACGGTTCTTATATTGTTTGTTTACCTTCTGTTAAGTGCTGACTTTTTGTGAAAGAATGTGGTTTAATATTATAGTATATGTATATTAGGAATCATAGCATCCCATGATTGTAAGAATCATAGCAAGCCATGTAGGTACATTTTGTTCAACCGTTATTCTTAGTTTTCATATGTATAGTTAGTTGAAATAAAGCAACCGTAGCAAATTCATGTGCGGATATATAAAGGTAACATAACCTTACGTTATATTGATAAAAATGTCCGAAATAAAAATTTTGAAAACAAATAAAAATAATGAAATGTTGGGTATTTCTATTATTTAGAAAGAATAACAAAACAAAGGACATATAATTGGCCCAAAAAAGTAAAATAATGCGGACTAGAAAAAAGAAATGGAACATGAAAGAACCAATAACTGTAGACGATATTGATATGCCACTTAATTTATATGTCCTTGAAGGCGAGCTTTTTGTCTTAGGCGAAAAGTGGGTCGATGATGAACTTTTTATAATATTGGGGACAAAATCTTCATTGGAAAAGCTGAGTAGCAGTGACTGCTGGGCTGTTGATGGAACTTTCCATGTTGTTCCTCGCGTTATGAGGCACCTTTTTCCATACATGGCAGAGTACATGGCGAAATCGTGCCTCTCGTTTTTTGCTTGATGAGCACAAAAACGTTGAAGTCATATGTCGCTGTTTTTAACGAGTTGCTGACGATTGCAGGTAACCATGAACTTAATTTATGCCCTCAGCGTATAATTTGCGATTTCGAAATGGGTATCATATCGGCAATTAAGCAATGTTTCCCAAATACTGATTTACGCGGCTGTTTGTTCCATTTTGGACAACTAATATGGCGAAAGGTTCAGAAGGAGAGGTAATTAAAGCCTATTTTATGGTTGTGTATGTATACTAAGTAATAATATGTTCTTTTTATGTATAGATTGGCTCAAAAATATGGGACTTCGGTGGAATTCGCACTGCAAGTCCGAATGATTAAAAGCTTAGCTTTCGTACCGCCAAGCGAAATACCGAATTACTTTCAAACATTACTTAATAACTGCGATGATGAAAGTGTAAAAAATTTACTAGTTTGGTTTGATAAAAATTATATTAATATAAATAATAATAATTCCAAATATTCTCCCGAGTTTTGGTCAGTGCATGACCATAATGCATCGCAAACAGAAACGTTTCCTAGAACACAAAACAATATTGAAGCGTGGCATCGCCGGCTGAAAGTTATTGTTGGAAGAAGAAACTCGCAATTTTACCATCTTGTGCTAGAAGAATTGAAGAATTTGAAGAGGTCGAGCCAAGGAGCACCATGAGATTTGGTGGCTCCTAAAACACTCAGGCTAAAAAGCCCATTGTATTTAAAGCTCTGGAAAGGGGGTAGATAGTTAAGGAGGGAGGGAGAAAGGTATCAGAGAAAGAGATAGGAAAGAATAGAGACAGAGATAGAGATAGTTAGTCCTGTGAGAATTTTCCAGATTCTTTGGCGAATCTGTAAATATCCTCCAGTTTTAGAGAACGAATATTACTCATTCCCATGACATCGGAACCCAATACCCGTAGTCGCGCTCTAGCAAAGGCAGGACACTCACAGAGAAAGTGCTCAGTGCTATCCGCCTCCTCCAAGCAGGACAGGCATACCGGGTCCTCGATGATTCCAATGGTGGTCATATGCTGACCCCATGGGTTGTGTCCTGTAATGATGCCGACCATCAACCGAATGTCTTTCCTTCTAAGTTTTAGTAGAAAGTTTGACAGTTTTCTGTTCGGACTTGTCACAAAACACTTTGCAGTTCTGCAGCGTTCTAGACCGGACCATCGCTCTTTATGTAGATTGCCTACATAATCGTTGATCCAATTCTTGATTCCTGCGGGACTGATTCCGATTATTGGCTCTGGCCCCTGTGGGGGCACCGCTGATCCACGGTTGGCCAATTCGTCGGCAATTTCGTTTCCTTGAACACCGGAGTGTCCCGGAACCCATATAAGTACAAGCCTGTTTTGTCTTGCGACAGAATTAAGCTTCTTCTTACATTCTTGAACAATCTTCGAGGTTTGCTTCGCGTTCTCCAGGGCCTTCAATGCAGCCTGACTGTCACTGAAGACTCCAATCTGTTTCCCGCTCCATCTCCTCTCGATTATCCATTCGGCTACTTTTAGGATGGCAAAAACTTCTGTTTGAAAAACAGTTGCCATTCCCCCCATAGCATAGTGATACTTATTACTATCGTTTAAGTACCATCCGGCTCCAGACCCTATTTCAGTCTTGGACCCATCGGTAAAGAAAATATCCGTCAAACCTCCCTGCATGCATTCTGGATTGCTCCATTGCTCACGCAATGGAAATCTGACATCAAATTTCCTTCCGAACGAAACTGTGGGTATCAGGTCATCTTTAGGTGCCAAAAACAGTGGATACTGCTCCGACAGCAACTTAAAGATTTCTCTGTGTCCCGAAGTTCCATCTTCGTGCCAGAAACCATATTTATGGAGTCTACACATTGCTTTTATTGCTTCCTGTTGTATCTTAAGATCCAGGGGGAGCAAATTAAGCATAGCATTTAGGGCATCACCAGAGGTTGTACTCATGGCACCCGTGATGCATAAACATACACTTCTTTGCAGCCTGTATAGTTCCCGGATTGTGGACTTAACCATGCTCCGTCGCCACCAGACCACAGAAGCGTAAGTGATGATTGGTCTGATAAGTGCCGTGTATATCCATAGGACCACAGCAGGTTTCAGACCCCAAGTTTTGCCAAAGGCTCTACGGCATTGCTGAAAAATCTTCAATGCACGATTCACCTTCAGTGAAACGTGTGTCTCCCAGGTCAGCTTCTTATCCAAGATTACTCCTAGATATTTAACTTCGTTGGAAAGACCAAGTGTCACACCTTTCAGTGTTGGAAGACTGAGTCCATCCAATTTCCGTTTTCTCGTAAACAAGACTATGGTTGTTTTGTTCGGATTAACGGAAAGACCTTGTCTCATGCACCAATCATCGATTTTGTCAAGGATACTCTGCACTTTCGTGCAAAGCCTCCTTAAGGATTTATCCGATGTTAGCGCACAGACGTCGTCCGCATATGCTTGGACGTGAAAGCCGAGTTCCTGCATCTCCGCTAATAGGGAGTCTACGACGAAGCACCACAGCAGCGGAGAAAGAACACCCCCTTGGGGACATCCTTGCTTGGCCCTGACTGTGATTTGCTCGTCGTCGCTCCCACCAGCGGTTAACAGCCTCTCAGAGAGCATGGAGTATATCCATTTTATAATGGCTTGATTAACTCCGTGTCGTTCGGCAGAAGAACATATCGAGCCGAAAGTGGCATTATCAAAAGCCCCCTCAATGTCCACGAACACGCCCATTGTGTATTCGTCAGCTTCCAGCCCAGCTTCAATCTTGCTAACAAGATCGTGTAAGGCTGATTCACATGATTTTCCACTCTGGTAAGCGTGTTGATTTCTACTAAGTGGACTTCTCGGCAATACCCCCACTCGAATATGTTTCTCCACCACTCGTTCCAGACTTTTCAACATGAACGATGTCAAACTGATTGGTCTGAAACTTTTTGCTAGGGAATAGTCATCTTTTCCTGGTTTTGGAATAAATACTACTCTTACGCGTCGCCATTGGGATGGTATATAACCAAATGCAAGACAGGCTGTGAAGATCCTTTTCAGGGCCTCAATCAGCCTGTCTCCTCCTTTTTTAAGCATTACTGGATATATTCCGTCAGGTCCAGGGGACTTAAAGTTGTCAAAGGAAGATAAGGAAAACCTTATCGATTCCCTTGTCACTATCCGACTAGCAATATACCAGCTGTACCTAGAGGTTCCACCGTTGCCACCGTCATTGTTCATGCCACTCTCAGCTTCAGAGAGAGTTCTACTACCCGGAAAATGGGTTTCGAGTAGAGCATTAAACGTTTCCGATTTGGAAATGGTGTATGAACCATCAGGTTTTCGAATGGAATCCAGCCTTACTGAGCGGTCTAAATGAAGGACCTTACAAAGTCTCGCTGTTTCCCTCATTTCTTCGACGTTACTGCAGAAATTTCTATAGGATTCAAGTTTGGCTTGCCGTACTTTTTTCTTATATTCTCTCTGTGTAAGTCGATGATTGGCCCAGTCCTCTTCTGTTTTGGTCTTCAAGGCCTTATTAAGAAGTTTCCTGGACCGTACACGAAGCTTCGACAGTTCAGGGTTCCACCAAGGAACCGCTTTCCCCTGTCTGCTTTGCCTGAGTGGACACAGTTCCTCAAAGCAGTTGATTAAAGTACCTTCTAATTTCTTAGTAGCATCTTCAATCATTTCTGCTGATTTGAGTTTTTTCAGGTTTGGTAATCGCTCTGTTACAAGCTCACCATACCTGTCCCAGTCCACATTTCGAGGATTCTTACCGGAAGGTATTGATATTGTGTCAATTCCCAGTCGGAATTCGATAAGACGATGATCAGAAAGAGAGTCCTCTTCCAAAACTCGCCATCGGTTGATTTGATTTCCAACTGACCTATTGGTAAGTGTTAAATCAATCACCTCTTGTCTCCTTCTGGTCACAAAAGTTGGTTTGTTACCAGTGTTTTGGATGACCAAATCGGATGACAGGATAAAATCCAGTAACTTGAGACCTCTGGGGTTGCATTTGCTGCTTCCCCACACAATGTTCTGTGAATTTGCGTCACAGCCCACTATTAGCCCCAGATTATTGGATTCTGCGTACTTGACCACTTCTCTTAGCTCCCTCGAAGGAGGTGGCTGTACAGAGTCATAGGGTAGGTAGGCCGAAACTATGATAGCTTCGACACTGTTCCCACTTTTCCAGTACTTTATTTTTGCAGCAACGATATCTCCAGAGCATAGCTCTTTTAACATCGTGTGTTCGATCAACCTCGGCATGATAATACATGCTCGCGGTCTCACATTCCCTTCACAATGAAGTATTTGTCCCCACGACATAGCACTTAGACCACAGATACGCTTGTGACATACCCATGGTTCTTGTATAAGTATTATGTGTGGGTTTGTTTGCAGTTTTGCATGCCTACGGCACAAGAGAGCCGTAGACGCTTTGCTATGCTGCAGATTAATCTGTGTAAATATTACTTCAGTCATGAGACTGAGTATATTTACGCTTTGTCCTCCACCTTATCCTGGACGCGGAACTGGATCCGCCCCAGATGTAGGTGAGGACGGCAACCGTACTTCGACTTAAGCACCTTGAGGGACCCAAGATCGATACCCAGTACCAGGTGGGAACCCGCCTCCGAAGTGGTAGCGGATTTCTGCCTGGTGCACGAGTATACTCTCCAGAGAGTCGTGTCAAGATCCTTATTCTGAACACGGATGCGTTTGAGGAGTTCTGCTGAATTACAGGAAGGACCCGGAATCCAGACACTCGCTCGTACCAGCCTTTCTTTGCTACTCTCAACAAGAATAAACTTGCTGTTTTCGCAGGCTGGAATCTTTGCTATAACTTTTTCTAGCCATTCTCGGGAAAAAGCATTGGAACAGTGCACCTTTACGATGCCGTCTACCACGCTTTTCCCCTCGAACGTCGGCGCGTCTTTCGACTCACCGATAGCTTTCCAAAGATAGCTGTCAAGATAGTCTTGTTGCCCTTTGGACAGTAGACCATCTTGTTTGTCGGTATGTATCTCCACCGTCATTGCCTTTGCTGCCATTCTCGCGAATGATTCGCCAGACGTTGACGGAAGAGTGTCATTCGACATTTGAGGTCCCTTAGCCTCTGCCTTGTCAGGCAAAGGTTTGTCTGCCTTGGATTGGGTCGAGGATGCAGGCATTTCCGAATTCCGTCTCTCGACTTTCCTCTTCTTTGCCTTTCTCCTCTTCCCGGTCGTTGGCACAGACCCCGTTTCGTTTCCGGAAGAGCGCAGCGCTACAGAGGAATCCTCTGTTCTGCCACGCTTTCCCGTTTCCGTTACAGGTGTCGAAGTTGACGGAGCTTGAGTCCTTGCCTTAGCTAGTGCTTCGGCTTGCCTCGCCTTCTGTCTCCTTCGTTTGATCTGCCTTGCGGTTAGACCAACACCTGCGTTCGAATCTCCAATAACTTCGGTCTTTTTACCGGTACTTACCTGATTCGCACCAGGTTTAACCGTTGTCAAAGACTTACTCGGTACCAGAGATCCGTCTGAGTCTACTGAGAGATTGTCCGCCATCTCCACATCCTCCACAACTTGTTCAGTTGCTTCAGATCGTTTCGACGGCGGTGTATCACTCACACTCACTCGGCTCTCCATTGGCATAGCCAATGTGCCATGTTTCACCACTAGTAGTTCGCTTCCTCCGGAACCCTGGGTGTCAGTTCCGGTCATAGGGGAGTGTGAGGTTCGGGCCTGCACATCCGATGCCCGAGCCGTCGATTGCTCGACGGGAGGATTTCCCAGAAGTGGGTTACCTCGTGCAGAAAGATCCTTGTTGAGCCTCCACATTGTAAGGAAATGCATTTTATACCTCCTGCCAGGTTGTCGGTACGGTACTCTCCACATAGTACTTGGGTGGCCACCAATTCCGCCGTTCCGCGGTTGAGTGGATACCCAATTCCTATATGGAGCTGCCCTCTTAGTTCGTGGTAAGTTAATCTCCATAGAATGGGGTTAACTCGCCACTTAAGCCTCATCCCCGCGGCAAGGAGACCGACATGACAAGGTCTTGTGCTAAGTTTGCAAAAGGAACTTATTTTAGCGAAAACTCAAATATCAAGAAAAGAAAATGGAGAAAGAGTTAGAAAAAAAAGGAAAATAATTAAGAAAAACAAACAGCCGCGAAGAATTATTAAGAAAAGATTAAGTCACACTACATATTTAAAAAGAATTGCAAAAAATATTGTATTTGGCTAAACTAAAATATTGTTATCGCTTAAACATACCTATATGCATATTTATGAATTAAATGTTTAGTTTGTTACTTCTTGTATGACGAAAATCACAAAACTTGAATAAAGCAGAATTTTTCTCATTAAACATGCAGAGTTTTGAAAAAGCAGAATTTTAGAAAGCAGAATTTTAAAAAAGCAGAATTTAAAAAAACATAATTTTTTTGCAATTTAAAGAATTTTGTAATACAGAATAATGACACGCTCCCCAGTGGCGGATTTACACTAAGTGCCAACGGTGCCTGCGCACAGGGCGGCAGATTCTAGAAGGGCGGCAAAACTAGGAGAAGAAAATTGAAAAAAAAAAAAATTATACTCGAGGAGCGGCGGATATTAGGGGCCACCTTAGGGAAAACGCTTATGGAGAAAATAAGAAGCTGATCTCGGATTAGTTTCTAACAGTTAGTGAAAGTTTAGACATTCATCTATGCGAAAAATAATTGTAAGAATAGAAAAGTTTATTTCTGAACGTTAATTAATCGTGCACACAGAAATAATCGTTATCTATTGTTATACAGTACGTGGCCCACAATACCCGCCAGGCATAGGAGCGATTTTATTCATTGTCTTCTCTAGGGCATACAAATTGATTTTATTCGCAATAACAAAAATATTTCGAAGTTGGAGAGAGTCCGGTTAGCGCAAATGTGGCGCAAGATGTAACTGAGAATGCTATAACGAGATAAAAAGCTAGAGTACTGAGGATTCAATTAGAGAGACTTGAGATAACATTCATGCACATTCATTTTTTACTATCACGACTCCACGCGGTTAGTAAAAGATTACAGAAAGTTGAAATCAACATTACTAATGTAGTTAATGACTATCGTGGACTAATAAAAGTAGTAGCAGATACAAGAATGCAATTTGAAGTTTATGAAAAAGAAGCGTTTAGTCAAGAATATCAGACGACTGTTTCGAGAAAAAGAAGAAGAAAGTTACAAGCTGACGAATCAAGAGATGGGGAAGTTCAATTGACAGGAAGCGATAATTTTCGAGTAAATACCTTCAATATCATACTAGACAACGTTGATTCAGAATTGAGAAAGACAAGCCAAGCAGGGCAAAGAGGGCAAAAAGTAAGGTGAATTTATTTGTCAAACTTCGCGGGATTAAAATTTCGCTCTAGCTATTTTTTTCATAAGTTGGCAGCACTGTTAGTAACATCTGGGCCAACTTTCATGCGAATGTCATTATCAGTAATATATTTACGCTTGTGTTTACCAAACGACCAAGAGTGCATTTTTCGATTTTTACAATGTCTGATTTGATTGAGCAGAGAAGTGCCATCAAATTTTGTTTGCGGAATGAAATTTCGGCTGCGGAAACGTTTAGCATGTTGCAGAAGGCATTTGGTGATTCGACCATGTCGCAGAAAAATGTTTATAAGTGGTACAAAGACTTCAAAGAAGGTCGAGACTTGGAGCGCTCCGGACGACCATCGACGTCAACAGATGACCAACACGTCAATAAAGTGAAGGAGTTAGTGCTCAAAAATCGTCGGTTGACTGTTAAAGACCATACTGATATGATCGGAATATCAGAAGGATCTGTGAAAACCATTTTGAAACACCATTTGTGCCTACGAAAAGTCAAATCTCGTTTGGTACCGAAAACTCTCAATTTCTTAGAAAAAAGTCGTCCCGTTGATGTGTGTGAAACAATGCTTTCAGACTATCAGGACAAGCTCAAATGCATCATTACGGGAGATGAGACTTGGATTTATGCTTTCGACCCTGAAACAGTCGACCAATCAAGCGAATATCGTGCTAAAGCCGAGGCCAGACCGAAAAGAGCACGTCAAAGTCGTTCAAAAATAAAGGTCATGATGACAGTTTTTTTCGATTATCGTGGTGTGGTGCACTATGAATTCCTTCCATCTAGCCAAACTGGCCAAACATAAGGAATATTATTTGAGCGTTATGCGTCGTTTATGTGAAGCAATTCGTCTAAAAAGATCAGAATTATGGGTCAACAACTCTTGGTTTTTGCATCACGATAATGCACCGTCTCACACTGCACTCGTTCTTCGTGACCATTTCGCCAAAAATTCCACGCATATCGTTCCGCAACCACCGTATTTGCCTGATTTGGCTCGGTGTGATTTCTGGCTATTCCCAAAACTCAAGAGACCACTCCGGGGAATGTGTTTCGAGTCGATTGAGGAGATAAAAGCTGAATCGAAGAAGGTGCTGATGGCTATACCGGAAATGGACTATTTGGCATGTTTCGGGGATTGGAAAAATCCTTGGCATAAGTGTATTTCATCGAGAGGGGATTATAAATAAATATTTTTCATTTTACAACCAAATTCACCTTACTTTTTGCCCACATGTGTATGAAAGGTTATACGAGAAATTTTCAATGATTACTAATTTTGGAGATTTGAATTTCAAAGAGCTTCGTGAAAGATCGGAATATTTGAGAAAAGCTTATACTTCAGACCTTGAGATTTCATTCACTGACGAAATGATTCATTTTCACGCGTACTGTTCTGAACGAAAAATAGAACGTAACTCGCCATCTGATCTTCTGATTCTTCTGCGGACGAACGAGTTATATACTGAGTTTCCAAATGTGGAGATAGCATATCGAATATTTAACACATTAGCGTCAACAAACTGCAGTGCAGAACGTTCATTTTCATGTCTGAATAGAGTAAAAAATCATTTGCGTTCAACAAGTCTGAAAACCGTCTGAATAGTCTGGCTCTACTGTGCATTGAGTCTGATTTACTTGAACGCTTGAATTGTGACAATTTAATACATCAGTTTGCAGTACGAAAAGTCAGACGTGTTCGCATTTAAGGTGATGTGTCAAAACTTGATCTCATAAAAGCAATCATTCCTTTTTTTGCTCATCTAATAAAGATTGATAATATGTTTAAGCAAGTATGCTGTTCTATAGTTTCAATTGGATTCTATTTTTTAAGATGCACTACTATATTTTATGCTATTTATTACATTTTCTTGGTACTTAATTTATAATTAAACAATAAAAATTTTGCTCAACAATAAAGGTTGAAATATATCAAATATTATTCTATAGTCTGTTAATTGATGGATAAAACTACCCAAAATTTGTTTTGTTACACCTGTTTATTGTGTAACGACGATTTTCTGTACTACAATACAAATACGCACACACAAATTTAAAAAATTAGGGCGGCATTCTTCATGGTGCACAGGGCGGCATTTTGTGTAAATCCGGCACTGACGCTCCCGTTCTGTATTCGTACATAAAATTCCATTTCCATCTATATTTGCTGACAATGAATTTTCAAATGTTTTTGAGGCGGAAAATCTTTCTTGAGTACAGCGAAAGGTGTCGCTACTGTCGCTGTTAAACTAGTTGAAGGTATAGTTTTTGAAGAATACGCTGATCCAGTTGATATTAACGGTATTAAATTGGCCCCACCTGCCAATTTACCGACTCCCCCTTTTTCAGTGTTAAAAAGCTCAATTGAAGATAAGTCTGCTGTTGGATTTGAATAAATGTCTTTAGTACTTTTCGAGTATTTAGTGGCCTTTTTTGATTTTTTCGGATCCTGCGAATTAAAATTTAGATCGCTTGTTGAATCTTTCGCAGTGTCATTACACACTGGCAAAAATAAGTCCTCCACATGGGGAAAATTTAATGGAGGACTTGTTAACTGATGTTGGTTTTGATTTAACTCTTTGGAAAGTAGCTCACTCGAAGTATTAAACACCGATCGTAGTGGATACTCGACGGAATCGTCAGAGAGTTCAATTCGGTCATCATTATTTAGTATACGTACAGAAGCAGAAGATGCTGCTAAAGTTTTATTAGGTGATGCATTTTGAGAATATATGTCGCCGACCAAAGATGAGTTTTCAGTTTTTGGTTTAGGAGATTTAATACTATCTCTTTCATTTGATTTCTGACCTTCGCCTGGGTTCCACGACGAATGCATATAAGGTGTGCTCCATTTATCAAAATTCTTTAATATCCTATCACCGATTGCAGATGGTTGCTGAAGTTTAAAAATATTTGGACTATCTCTTTCAAGTTTTCTGATACTGGCTTTAGACTCATGCGACATTAGTTTCATTGATTCTGGCACAAAAGGAGGTACATTGCAGTAGCTACGTTCTCCGCTTGGTTGCGACAGAATTGCTTCTAGTGATTTTCTGGTGCTTTCTGACTCTATGGAATGCAAAGTTAAATTCGTTTGATAAATAAAACAATATAAATTCAATTAGAAATTAAAAGGTTGTTTTGTAATAAGCCCGATTTCCATTTTGAAATAGACATACTCTTATTTGCTGAACTCAAAAGATACACTTACCTGCATTTGTTAGTTTATCGACGCAGTGATGCTTAAAACTCGGAATAGGTAAATGAAATGCTGCTGGCAAACGTGGAAAGAGTAAATTTTGTGCAGTAGTGGGTATCAAACCAGGCCCCGTTGGGAAGGGGCAAAGCTTAAGCAAACTAGGTACTCTTCCTATTCCAGACGTAAGCATAAACATATTTGGATGCAAACCGGAAATTAAACTTGAATTAGTTTGATTGGCAGGAGGCATCTGGGAAGCTGATCGCTTTTTGCTCGTAGGCGATTTGTATGTAGGTGCAAGTTTAGCAGGAATTACTTTACCAACTTCTTTATCCGTTTCTATCAAGGTTTCATTAAACGCTTCTAGCGGTTGTAAAACAGTATTCATGCACATCAGTTTCTTATTTATAGTGTTAACTTCTTCCTTTGTTGGAACTCCAGCTTCTTGTTTTAATATGTTTTTTTCACTCGTCGACATATTCAAGGGTTGATTTTTCACTTTATTTTTTTGCGCTCTTTTCGGTATTCTTTGACATTTGTGGACAAATTTCTGGGAGCTATGCCTTCTACATGTGGTAAATTTAGAATATTATCCTCTTTTCTAGTGCAGAGTTCCATTCTGTTAGACATAAAATTCGCAGTTTCTAAATTCCCAAGCGGAAATGGATATGCGTATTTGGCAGATTTTAGCCTTTTAATTTTCTTTAACTGCGCCATTTGACTTGGGTTATTAAGTGATACCAACGCTTGTTTCAGTGAATTTTTGCTTCCTGGCTTACGACCTCGCTTTTTAGGTTTATTAACTTCGTCAACCCCGTGTGGAGTTGCCTGATCTCCCATCGGGCGCGTCCCAGGTGGTGGATAGGGAGCCCTGGCATCTCAAGAGTGGCCTTCCCTGATGGGGTGGGTTCAACACTCGTGTGATGACTCAAAGTTGGCATAGAATCAGAGTGCCATCCGCGAACCAAACTGGCTAGGGAGGGGTCCCGAAAAAAACCAAAAGGTAATGGAAAACAATGGTTCTATTACTCCAGGTGGAATCCACACAAGTGGCAATCCACCCGCTTCGGCAGAGGGGCATGGATTCTGGAGGCCCCAACCATTACCCAAGTCTCTCAGCTCTACGAGCGAGAGCGCATCCTGGAGGAGACGGGGGTTGCTATCGCAATCTCCTCTCCTTCAGAGTCTGAAAAACGTTTCCCTGCTTCTGAGGGCCTGAGTTGTGAGGTCTCTTCGGTGGCTGCACGACCTCCCAAAGAAGCAGGGAAATCGAAGAGCGCGGCAAGGAGGAAGAGAAGAAAGCGGCGGGCAAGGCTCATGTGGGAGAAATCCTCATGTGGCTCTGCCGGCCCTTCTGCGTCTGTGTTTTCCAAACGACCTCGGTCAGCGGAAGTGACACCCACGGAAGCTACCGAATCTACGGTGGGCACAGGCACTCCTAAGCTGTCTCGCTCTCGAGGCAGGCGGAGAAAGACGGTGGCTGAAAGCAGCATACCTCCCTGCCCTGCAGTTGCCGCCAATGGCCGAGCCACGACCCCCCAAGGTACGAGCGCGGTCTTGGCGCCAGTCAATGTGGCGGGAAAAGGTTCTGCTGAGCCACGTCCCTATCGGCGCCTCGACAAAATGTCCAGCACAGCTGTCTGCCCGGCGAAATCTTCGTCAGTGGAGGATCGGGAGCTGGACCTTCGCCCAAGCACATCCAAGGGTGCGGCTAAGCCATCCTATAGCGAGAAGGCTACTGGCCCACGACCTGTGGCTGTGATTGGAAAACTGGGGCCTGACCATCAGCTGACGGAAGCAGAAATCAAATACTGCAAAAGCCAACTGATGCGTCGGGTTATTGCCTCCGGTCCGGGAGCCAACGCGAAGGGCTATGAGACAAAGGACGGCACCATAAAGGTGACGTGCGCGTCTCTGGCCAACTTCGAGTGGATCAGGACCGTGGTCAATAACGTGCCCCCCATGGGGACCACTCTCTTCGCAGTCTACAGCGAAGAGAGTGTACCCCTCAGGAAGGCCATCTGCTGGATTCCGGATCCAGACCTGTCTACGGCGGAGGTCCTATCCTGTCTACGTGCCCAGAATCCGGGCATCAACACGAGGCTTTGGCGAGTCGTCTCGTACACCAAGAGTAAAAACCGGGACGGGAAGGAAGGGGCTACTCTTGTGGTGCGAGTGGACGAGGCCAGTGTTGATGTCATGGGCTCACGGTACGGGAACCGTCTGAGTCTCTTCTTTGGGACGGCCGGCTTCCATGTATTTCCCAAATGATTGACTCGGACGATTCCTGTAGCTATCGTCCCTTGACGGTGACGCAAATTAACTTGCAGCATTCCAAAGCCGCTAATGCACTACTAAGTAGAAGGCTTTCCCAGCTGCACACATTACCCCACATAACAGCAGTGCAAGAGCCCTGGGTCTTTAGGGACCGTCTATGTGGCTTAAGTGCGCTGAAAGGGGCCACGTTACTATATAACAGGAGTTCTAGCAGACCTAGGACCGGTCTTATAGTATCATCCCATCTCACTGTGACGGGTCTTGAGCAATTCTGTTGCCAAGACCTGGTAGCGGCTGAGGTGTGTTATAGAGGTAGACGCGGATGGTCGAAGTTTGTGATTGCATCTGCTTACTTTCCTTACGATGCTCTGGAAGGGCCACCCCCCGGGAAGGCCACTAGTCTCGTGAGGTTCTGTGAGCGGCGCAGTCTGGGCCTCATCCTATGTTGCGATGCTAATGCCCAGCATACAATCTGGGGCAGCAGCAAGTGCAATGGACGGGGCTCTCGACTATTCGAATTTATCGCGTCCTCCTGCCTAGACATACAAAACAAGGGCTCACAGCCAACGTTTGTAACGGCTAGAAGACAGGAGGTGATTGATCTAACCCTATCAAACACAAAACTTGGGTGGTCAATCAAGAACTGGAGAGTCCTTGCCGAAGATTCGTGCTCGGACCACAGGTACATTGAGTTTCAGTGTGGCGAGGAGGCACAAATGCCATTGCCCTCTAGAAACCCAAGAAAAACAGACTGGCAGAAGTTTAGGGAGGCGTTGCGGGACCTTGACGTTGCGCCACCAAGACTTCGAAAAGAACAGGCCATTGAGGCGGCTGTTGAGAAACTCAACGCTGCCCTAACCGACTGTTTCGAGTCAGCCTGTCCAATTCGACCTCTCCCAAGCCGGACTCCCGTTCCGTGGTGGAACCGAGAGCTCCAGATGTTCAGGCGTGAGTCGAGAAAACTTCTAAACCGGGCCCTCAAGACTAACCTTGCAGAGGACTGGGAGCGATACCGTGATGTTCAGAAGAACTACAAGAGGCTTATTCGGGAATCGAAAAAAGCCTCATATAGGGAATTCTGCAGCGGTATTGAATCTCTGAGTGACACGGTGAAATTGGTTAGGATCCTGAAAAGGGACCCAACGGCAAAGCTGGGGTCACTTAGGAAATCTGATGGCTCCTTCACGGAGCGGAAAAGTGAGACACTCAGCTTGCTGATGGAGTCTCACTTTCCTGGTAATCAGATAAGCATCAGCCGGCAACAGCCCTTATTGATAGAGGCAGTTGTCAGAGCTGCTACACCTTCTCGGCATGACTGGTTCGTTGCCAGATCTGTGGTGAATGAGGCCGCCATTCGATTTGCCATCAAATCTTTTGGCGACTACAAGTCACCCGGACCAGATGGCATATTTCCTGCCATGCTGAAGGAGTGTGCAGAGTTCGTGACAGCAGCCCTGAAGAAAATCTTCTCGGCATGCCTGGTACTGGCTTACATACCACACTTTTGGAGGATGGTGAGGGTCGCTTTCATCCCAAAGGTTGGAAAAGACGACTACACCAGCCCCAAAAGCTTTAGACCAATCAGCATGACCTCTTTCATGCTGAAAAGTCTCGAACGACTGGTGGAACTGCGCATACGTCAGAAGTCGCTGAAGGCTCACCCTCTGTCTCTATTTCAGCATGCCTATCAGAGTGGAAAATCCTGCGAGTCGGCACTGCAAAACCTTGTTGCTAGGGTAGAGCTGGCCATCGACAGGAGGGACTACGCTTTTTGACATAGAGGGGGGCGTTTGATAATGCCACTTTTGATAGAATGTGTAACTCTGCTAGTAGGCACAGCGTAGACCGGGTGCTAGTAAATTGGATTCGTTCGATGCTGGCCCAAAGAATCGTTTCGGTGCGAGCAGAGGAAGATCTGCTGGTGTCATCTGAGAGGCTGCCCCCAAGGCGGTGTGCTGTCTCCATTACTCTGGTGCATGGTAATCGATCCTCTACTCACCACCTTAAACTATTCGGGAGTCTACGCACAAGCATATGCGGACGATGTTGCTTGTTTGGTAACAGGCTCTTCGCTTATGAACATCTGCAGGAAAGTGCAGAAAACTCTGAATCGGATTGACACTTTGTGCTGTGCGAACAGGCTGTCGGCAAATCCCGCCAAGACTGGTATTGTCCTCTTTACCAGAAGGAGGAAGCTTGACGGACTCGTTCTGCCAAGGCTAAAAGGAGTCACAATCCAGCTATCCAAGGAAATTAAATATCTAGGAGTAATCCTCGATAGTAAGCTCCTATGGAAATCACACGTTGAGACAAAGGCATCCAAAGCGCTGACAGCTTTCTGGCAGTGCAAAGGTGTCTTTGGGAAAACGTGGGGTCTCTCTCCTAGCAAGGTCCTATGGATCTACACTGCTATGATAAGACCCATTATCACCTATGCATTAGTGGTCTGGATGAGTAGACTATCCCTAGTGGGAGAGAGGAGGACCTTATCGAGACTACAACGCACTGTGGCCATCTGTTGCACCGGAGCTTTTCCGACTACTTCAGGCCCGGCACTAGATGCTCTGATTGGTTTACCACCACTTGATGCTTTCATCCGAGGAGAGGTCCTAAAGGCCATCTGCAGACTGAAACACAGTGGGAACTGGTACGGCCCTTGTCCGGCATTGGAACACAGAGAAGGCATGGACATCGATCCAACGATTCTCTCCATGCCCCTTGACTCAATGCCATCAAGAGATACAGTGTAGTGCTACCAGAGGCTCAGTTGTGGGGAGACTCAGAAAATGAGCCCGGCAAACACTGTTTTCGCATTTTTACGGATGGCTCCAGGACCGAGCATGGCTCCGGCTCTGGGGTCTACGTGGAATCCAGCGGGACAAAACTGCACTTTGCTCTTGGAATGCATGCATCTGTGTTTCAAGCGGAGGTGTATGCAGTTCAAGAAGCGATGAACTTTGTTGTGGAAAAACGATGGAGAGGCAGATCTATATGTGTCTGCAGCGACAGCCAAGCAGCGCTTATGGTCTTAGACAGCCCTCAAACCACATCAGGGGTAGTGAAGTCCTGTAAATCCAGGCTGAACTATGTCGGCAGACATAATAGCCTGATGCTAACATGGGTCCCGGGACACGTGGGTATCGCGGGTAACGAGACCTCTGACTCCTTAGCTAAGATGGGCTCCGAAGCCAACTTCTTTGGCCCAGAGCCCGCTTTGCCACTCCCCTCTGCGGCCATCACGGCCACGGTTAGCAAATGGGTAACTACTACCCACAAGCGAGCTTGGCAGGCTGAGAGAGGCTGCAGATGGACAAAACTGATTTTACCTGTTATGTCCGATCGACTGTCGCAAACCCTTCTGTCATTAAGCAGAGGGGAGCGCAGACGGCTGGTTGGACTGATGACGGGCCACTTTCTGTGGCCAAAGCACATGGAAAGGTTGGGCATCTCAGACAGTGTACTCTGCCCAGCTTGTGAAGAGGAGGATGAGCCGGCGGACCACTTCCTGTGTGTCTGCCCCGCCTTCGCCCGAATCAGGTTTGAGGTCTTTGGCACTGATGTGTTAAGAAGCGACCATCTTGGCTCCTTGGCACCACAAGATCTACTCAGATTTCTTCGGAGATCGGGTAGATTTAAAGAAAATTAAAAGGGAATCCAAGTGTAGTACAATGGACTCAATTAATGCCTGAGTGCTGCACTTGCTAGTTGTCCCGACAAAAAAAAAACAAAAAAACAACTTCGTCAAGCTGCGGTGGTGAATTATTCAATACACAAGGCATCAACCTCTGAGAAGCTACTACTATTAATATTGCTTGCCAAATGTATAGCACTACTATGATCGCAGTTAATAGGCATGTTTGGAGATTTTTCCAATCCCTCAGGAGAAACCGAATTCGTATCGCTAGACGTCAAGCGATTCAATAATGTTGGAGATGGCGTTATAGTGGTTCCGCAAGGCAAATTGATAAATTGGCCCTCATTCCCACCATAAATCTGGGCCGAAGCCATGCAATTCGTATTTGGAGATATGGGTTTTGAGGTTTCTGCTTAGAAATTTTCTTAAAGATATTTAGTTTATTTTTATCTAGTTCTGCTGACAATTTCATTCCTGGAAATGCTTTCTTATCATGACCCTGAGACACATTTACAGGTATTTGCACATTATCAAGAACGCCATCGGTTCATCAAAGTTTTCGGAAGGGCCACTGATGAGATAAGTGCCAATTCTGGTTTTGATATACAAGTTTGAGCTTTGCAATTTGTAACTAGTGGCGGAGGTAAACATTCTTTCATAGATGGAGTAGCACTGTTGCTTTTAGAAGCCGATAATAAAGGTAAACATAGCTTCTTTTCATTCAGCTTTGCTAAGCCCTCTGGCTTATTTGACTGGACGTTGTTTTTGTGTCTATTCAATAATATTTTCTGATACTTTGACTGTTTTTTAAGAAACTTTTCTATTTTTAGCCGCTGAAAAATGGCGTCACAATAGTCAGGTGTGGAGTCCATTCCTGTCTTAAGCATTTTTTGTAAGATTTTCTTATTTCTCCGTTGGGTTTTTTCGGAACTATGCATGCCGGCTGAAATCAAGCCAGATTCAGAAGCTTGAAGATCTGGGCGATTAAATTTGGCTGCCAAAGGATTTGACAGGTTTTGTGTATTCTTCTTTTTAGCCTTTTTAAGCAATTTTGATGCAAGTGTCGGCGCTTGTAAGGTATGTTGCGTTAAATGATTTGGCACAGCCTTCTTTGGTGCAGTTGGGTTCACTACCTCGGATGCTGCAACACTTTTATTAACAAGGGGGTACTTTGTTAAGAATGTGTTGCTATTAGAGACACCGGGAATTGGTGGTTTACCAACATTGATGGGTACTTTTGTAGGCTGGGAGGAAAATATGTTTAATATGCAAAAGGAGTAAATGAAGACCTTTTCTATATTACTGGAAAAATATAAATTTATTTATTAGCAGCGAATTGCGCAATTAAATTAGCTAATCCTTCTCCTTGTCTTTTCATCATATCGTTAAGATGAAAATAATTAAACAAAGCAAAAACACCGAAATATTCCACCAAAATAATTTCTATGAAGAAAAACCTTTCACAACAGTATTGACAGTCAATTGTATTGACAGGATTGTCAATTTTGCAGGTAATCTGCCATATGTGAACGGGTAGATTAATTTTGTGGATTTATTGCTAATTACTGCATATGTGAACGTAATTTTTGTTAGAGAACTACTGCAGTGGTAGAATTATATGAAAGAAATATAGTTTGAATTCATCGAAGAGCGTCTGACGTATTCATAAAAAGCTATAAGTTATTCCATTTGTGGAACAACATCAAGAAGCACAAATAGGAGGACAAAGTCGGTCAAACACCTAACAGAAGTTTACGTGCCAATTATTTATTTATTTTTAATTAAATTTTTAAGTAAAAAATTTCACTTGGCCGTGATTAAATATATGATTTTAGCATTGAGCCACTAAGGCCTCTTCTTTTCGCCAAGAGTTAGCAAGTGGCGAATAGATAAGCAACTGGTATAAAAGAACATTTGTATACTTATTGGGTACGCGGGAATAAAGCTACCTTAAATTACATGTGTTTGTAAGGTAGTGAGTTATACTAATCTAATGAGATATGACCATACTCGCTAACGGCGAATCATGCTCGATAACTTTGTTGTTGCTTTCGCATGCAAATTTTTCGTTAAGTTAATCGAGCTAGAGATAGCGATCGAGAAATTGGCGAATGACATAATGATCAGGAACGGTTAATTTTTCAACAGCTAAGTAATTGATGTGTGAAAATTAAAAAAAATACTCACTTAAGAAATTTAACATATTTAACGTATGTTTTTAATTATTAAAACAAAATACTTTTGCAAAATTTTCTAAATATATCCTTATTATTAGACTCGTTTTTTACGTTGCAGAAAAGCTGAAAATATAACTATTTCCATAGATTTGTTGAGGAACCACTAAGTGTGATGTCTTTTGGTTGATAAAGGTATTAATAGGATGTTAAAGGAAAATATCAAAAGAAGATATAACCGATCCGGATGGAAAATATTTTTCCATCCGGCAACTTAAATTTAGTTACACTTTACAATATAAGCAATCACAATGTACAAAATTGAAAGTTAGTTCATGCCGCACTTGAAAATGTGAAATAAAACAATATTGGTTCAGCAAGTGAGGGGTTTTCCGTTATTTTGTTTATAAAAATAAAACTATGCAATTTGGTTTATAAACGAATTTATATTAAATTTATTTATTTAAACTAAACGTGCGGAAGGTAAAGCAAATATAAAAAATACGTACATTGTTTTTCTTAAAAGCTTTTCTAGTGTGAGCATAGAATGCAATGCGTAAAGGTCTTTGTTTTTGTTTCGATAGTGAAATTACTAGCGGCCATGATAACGGTTAATGGGAGAAATGTTTTTGAGAGATGATGATCCACAAATGGAGGGACTTACAGTTTGAAGCCGACTTCGAACGGCAGATAGTTTTATTTTTTCTTCATTTTGGTGTTTCGCCGAGATTCGAACATACGTTTTCTCTGAATTCTAAGGTAGTCACGCACCAACCCATTCTGTTACAGCGGCCGCCGGTTACTGACTACATACTACAAAAATATCGTTTTCCAAATCTAAATTACTATTCAATTGAGCAGAAAAATATAGTTTCGATAATGTAAAATCTAATACGAGAGAATTCGACATCTTATTGAGGCCATGCAGAGTGCGAGCTGTAGGAACATTGCAGGTATAATTGGTTCTGAACCTATTCAAATATAATGGATATTTATTGCCTAAAGACCTGGTAGGGAGCGAGAATTTCTATCGTTTCTAAAAGAGAGGAACATTCAATTTCCTAATTGATCTAATCTCTAATTGTTTTGGATTAATTAGAAGTAGGCGGGATTTGTATGGTGGGGCAGGGTCAGAGAAATTCAGGGGAGAGAGAGCATACTTTTGTACTCGTTTAAGTCTGTCTGTAGATAATTGGTGGAAAGGTCACCAAATAAAAACGGTATATTTCAATGTAGATCGAACAAATGAACTAAATAGCAACTTCTACCTATATACTCATCAAGTTGGTCTCCCTGCCGCGGGGAAGAGGCTTAAATGGTCTTACGTTTTAGACCCATTTCGTAGGGGATAACTCTCCACGAACTAATAATGAAGTTCACCATGCGGAGATTAACGCACCAATGTTCCTTTATTACCTCCTATCAAGTCTTCTCCTTGTCCTTCTATTACTTAACCAGGCGGTAGGTATAAAATACTCTTTATACTTTCTCACATGTAGCGGCTAAACAAGGATTTGTCCACACGAGCTAACCCACTTTGTTCTTTTTATAGAATATGTTCTTATTAATGAGCTTGAAGTGAGTGGCATCATCAAAGCAGAACACTGTAACACGCGTTACATGCCGTTGATATCCAGGCATGCCCGTTATGATGCATACCAGATGGATCAAATTCGAGCAACTGTACTTTAGCACTATTATAAGCATTAAGTATTTTTATTACTACGGAAAATTGGTTATATTACACTTCTATCACAAATGAGGAATTACAATTTCACCACACCTGTCTACAACGGTTCTTATATTGTTTGTTTACCTTCTGTTAAGTGCTGACTTTTGTGAAAGAATGTGGTTTAATATTATAATATACTAGCGTATCCTCGCCCGCTTCGCTAGACGATAAATTCAATGATTTGTTGAAAGAGAATAAAATTAATACGAAACAAAGCAAATTCTTTTATACAATTTCATTCGAACTTTATTGTAACACTTTTTGGTAGACAACGTTTTTGGTTTTTTCATCTTTCGCGTGAATAATGACGATGGTTTGCCAACTCGTGAGCAAGCTACATACAATTGTCCATGAGAAAAACTTGGGTATTCTAAATTAATACCGCACATTTGTAGAGACTGTCCTTGCGCCTTATTAATTCTCATAGCGAAAGCAAGGCGAATAGGGAACTGCAAACGTTTGAAATCGAATGGTAAATCCGCCGGAATCAGTGGAATTCAGGGTATCAAAATGTCTTCTCCTTTGTACTTCCCTTTCAAAATTGTTGCTTCGATAACGTTACCCATTAGCTTCTTCACAGCGAGTCTGGTACCGTTGCAAAGTCGTGGCACATTTCTATTGCGCAGCATAATAATCGGTGCTCCAATTTTTAATCGTAAATTATGAGGTGGTAAGCCTGGCAAATCGAGTGAGTTTAAGAATTCAGTTGGATAATTTACGACCTCATCTTGATCAGTAATAGTGTCCATTGACTTATACGCAACTATGTCACCAGGTATTTGATCTAAAATAGCTGAATTTATATCATTGACGTCCTTATTTTTCCCAACTAAAATTGCTCTTTCGCTGAGTCAATCATGGTTTTTGTAATGTTGAACTATGTTTGGAAATACACTCTGTATCAATGCCTCTTTAGACTGTGCAAAAGTGCAGAAATTGTTAGGCAATGTTATCATTCCTGTTGTTTTTGAAAAAAGGTTTATTTTTTTTGGTTAAAAAGTGTTTTTTGAAGTTTTGAAAAACACTTCGCTCTAACAAATTTCTTCTCAGTTAATTGCTGAAAATTAAATATTTTGAAAAAACTATTTTTTTTTAATTTAACGTTTTTGAGAAAATTTTGTTCTTGAAAAAATTTCATACTTTTGTAAAAGTTTAAATTGATTTGTTAAAAAAGATTTTTTTCCGCTTTGAAAAACACCCCCTCGAAAAAATATATTCTCTATTAATAGTGGAATATGAAATGCTTTGAAAACACCATTTTTTTTTTAAATTTTGTTTGGTTTTCAGAAAATTTTGTTTTGAAAAAATTTCATACCCTTGAAAAAGTTTTATTTTATTTTATTTGTTTAAAATTTTTGAAATTTTTTTTTTGTAATTAATTTTAGAAAAACACCTTTTCGAAGAAATTTCTTTTATCTTTTTGAGGAAAATTTGGTTTTGAATAAATTTCTTGCTTTCGAAATTTTTTTATTTTACTTTATTTCTTCAAAATTTTTTAAAACAATTTTTTTTATAATTTTCGAAAAACACCCCTTTGAAAAAATGTTTTCTATGTGTCATAGTGTTATTCCATTAACTTTTAGGATTATAGTCAAATACTTACAAATATCTACGCTTTCACAAATAGCAACAATAAACAAATTTCCTCAAAACCAAAAAATTTACTTTTTTTCTAAAAAAATTCTAAACAAACAACGTAATAAATTTAGAATTTTGTGTTCACGAAAAAAAACAGTATTGTTTTTATTGTATTAACTGAAAACCAAAATGTTGCAAAAAATCAAAACAAAACTAAATTATTTTTTTGTGTTCATTTGGTCCATATGTTCCATAAAAAGTTGATATGGTAAATAATATGCAGGGTCTGATACACGCAAATTTCCATTGACCATTATAGTGACAAAATTATCGATCACCAATTCCAACAGGATTTCAAAATCAGAGTTGGAATGAGTTGTTGTGTGGTGTACTTCTGAAAAAATGAGAAATAAACAAAATAAATCTAAAAATTCGAATTCTAACTTTATTTTGTGTATGTTCTTATTACCTTTGAATTTTTCCAATGAAGCACAATTCATTTTAAATTTTCCAAGAATTTTTTTTATCATTTCGCGTTTCTTTCCTTTTTCATTCGATTCCAACATTTGTTCATAGCCGAAAACATCGTTTGCAAACGCATTCATTTCCATATAGAATTGGTCAAAGAAAGCATTGCTCAATTGAATTGAAACATTATTTTCATAAATACTTAGGACCTTAACTAATGCACCTTGGTACATACATACCTAACGCAGATATTCATCGCGACCTTGACATCGATACTATTGATGAAACAATACAAAGCGCTAGCAGAAGACACATAAATAGACTATTAACGCATACAAATCCTATGATGAGAAGACTACCAAATAAAGAAAAATCTACCCAAAGTCGGCTTAACCGTCAAACACCAACAGATCTTGCAAAATCCTTGTAATCAATTGTCAACTAATCGTATATGTCATTGTTTGTTAACCACTTGTTTTTAAATAATATGTATATATTTCTTCTAAATGAGCTTGGGGGCATTGGCCCTTCAATATCACTCTCATTCCATCTTTTTGTAAATCAAATTACTTATTGTCTAACGACAGGTGTAATATTTTATGGAAGAAATAAAAAAAAAAAAAAAATTTCATTCGAATCATTTGAAATTTCTGTATACAATAACGAAAAATTCAAAAAAAGTTGTACACATAAAATGAATGTCGATTCGAAACTTTCTTTATAAGAATCGAGCAAGTTTTGTTTTGTACAATATTTTGATTTTTTCTTTTTTTTATATGAAGAAAATATTTAAAAGAAATTTTTTTTTGCTAAAAACCTTCCCCTAGTGGATCCCTATAATATGAAAAAAGAACGAATAAAATTGGCCTCGTATCAGCCCAAAAAAATGCGTACAAACGAACATCATTTCATTTTTATATATATAGACTAGCGTACCCTCGCCCACTTCGCTAGGCGATAAATTCAATGATTTGTTGAAAGAGAATAAAATTAATACGAAACAAAGCAAATTCTTTGATACAATTTCATTCGAACTTTATTGTAACACTTTTTGGTAAACAACGTTTTTGGTTTTTCCATTTTTCGCGTAAATGAATAATGACGATGGTTTGCCTACTCGTGAGCAAGCTGCATACAATTGTCCATGAGAAAAAATTGGGTTACCTAAATTAATGCCGCACATTTGTAGAGACTGCCCTTGCGCCTATTAATTGTCATAGCGAAGGCAAGGTGAATAGGGAACTGCAAACGTTTGAAATCGAATGGTAAATCCGTTGGAATCAGTGGAATTCTGGGTATCAAAACGTCTTCTCCTTCTTTGTACTTCCCTTTCAAAGTCTGGTACCGTTGCAAAGTCGTGGCACATTAATGTTGCGCAGCATAATAATCGGTGCTCCAATTTTTAATCGTAAATTATGAGGTGGTAGGCCTGGCAAATCGAGTGAGTTTAAGAATTCAGTTGCATAATTTACGACATCATCTTGATCAGTAAATAGTGGCCATTGACTTACTTATATGCAACTATGTCACCAGGTATTTAATCCAAAATAGCTACATTTATATCATTTACGTCCTTATTTTTCCCAACTAAAATTGCTCTTTCGCTGAGCCAAGCATTGTTTTTGTAGTGTTGAACTATGTTTGGAAATACACTCTGTATCAATGCCTCTTTAGACTGTGCAAAAGTGCAGAAATTGTTAGGCAATGTAATCATTCCTGTTGGATCGACAGACATTGGGTCATTTCCCATTTTCAGTAATTGGTGTGAAAATTCAGCTGCTGACGGATCGTTCTGTAGTTGAACACGTACGTTTGTGGTAAGTGTAAGCGTGTTTACATGTATCGATAAATACGATGATTTTAAACATGCATTGATTTCATCTGCAGCCGTAGATTTTGGGATCACAGGTAATGTTTGCCTGAAATCATGGCCATACGATGAGCTTACATACTTTAAGAACTTTTGCCATTCCAGATGTTTTCGAAATATTACATGTTGGTGTTTCATTTACCTGCATATTCAAAGGCAACTTTAATGCAGAATGTGCTGTGCGACCGCCTTCAAGTAATGTAGCCGCAATTCCGGAAATAGCGAGTGCCAATGCAATGTTGCTAATATCAATGAAATCAAAAAGGTCTTTTCTGTTCCCCCAGGAGGATCGAAGAAAAACAATCCACCAGTTCCATGGCTAACATTATTCATAATTGTATCACCAACAGCAACATGGGTCATTCAATTTCGTTAAATTTGATATTACAAATGTGTTTAATTCATTACAACAACTCGATTGAGAACTTCGGATTGTGTTTTCGTTTCGTGATGAACAATTTCAACGATGAAAATTTAGTTTATAACATTGATCAATTTATAGCCAAATAAATTATAGAAGTTTATTATACGTTATCTCCTTTTTAAGCCCTTTTTGGGAGAATATAAATAAGTTTTAAAATTATGCCAAAGACATACAAAATAATAATCATAACCTATTGTATATATCAAAAGAAAAATAAGTTTTAAACTCCTAGATAAATACAAATGTATGATAGGATAATGCTAAATAATCTAATTTTATCATAACTTTGTAAACTCCTATGTTAAAATGATTTTGGGCAATAAATGAAATGAAATGAAAATTGAGAACTGGAGCGTGAATACCATTATGATTGTAATGAACTAAGCACAACAACAGCAACATGTTTATGATGCAATCATGAATAATGTTAGCCATGGAACTGGTGGATTGTTTTTCTTGGATGCTCCTGGGGGAACAGGAAAGACCTTTTTGATTTCATTGCTATTAGCAACAATTCGATCAAATAATAACGTTGCATTGGCACTCGCTTCTTCCGGAATTGCGGCTACATTACTGGAAGGCGGTCGCACAGCACATTCTGCATTAAAGTTGCCTTTGAATATGCAGGTAAATGAAACACCAACATGCAATATTTCGAAAACTTCTGGAATGGCAAAAGTTCTTAAAGTATGTAAGCTCATCGTATGGGACGAGTGTACTATGGCACACAAGAAATCATTAGAAGCACTTGATAGAACTTTGAAAGATCTACGAGGAAGCCAAACAGTCTTTGGAGGTGCCATGATTTTATTGGCTGGAGATTTCAGGCAAACATTACCTGTGATCCCAAAATCTACGGCTGCAGATGAAATCAATGCATGTTTAAAATCATCGTATTTATCGATACATGTAAACACGCTTACACTTACCACAAACGTACGTGTTCAACTACAGAACGATCCGTCAGCAGCTGAATTTTCACACCAATTACTGAAAATGGGAAATGACCCAATGTCTGTCGATCCAACAGGAATGATTACATTGCCTAACAATTTCTGCACTTTTGCACAGTCTAAAGAGGCATTGATACAGAGTGTATTTCCAAACATAGTTCAACACTACAAAAACAATGCTTGGCTCAGCGAAAGAGCAATTTTAGCTGGGAAAAATAAGGACGTAAATGATATAAATGTAGCTATTTTGGATCAAATACCTGGTGACATAGTTGCATATAAGTAAGTCAATGGCCACTATTTACTGATCAAGATGATGTCGTAAATTATGCAACTGAATTCTTAAACTCACTCGATTTGCCAGGCCTACTACCTCATAATTTACGATTAAAAATTGGAGCACCGATTATATGCTGCGCAACATTAATGTGCCACGTCTTTCCAACGGTACCAGACTCGCTGTGAAGAAGCTAATGGGTAACGTTATCGAAGCAACAATTTTGAAATGGAAGTACAAAGGAGAAGACGTTTTGATACCCAGAATTCCACTGATTCCAACGGATTTACCATTCGATTTCAAACGTTTGCAGTTCCCATTCGCCTTGCCTTCGCTATTTTTCGTCCTTATTTTTCCCAGCTAAAATTGCTCTTTCGCTGAGCCAATCATGGTTTTTGTAATGTTGAACTATGTTTGGAAATACACTCTGTATCAATGCCTCTTTAGACTGTGCAAAAGTGCAGAAATTGGTAGGCAATGTTATCATTCCTGTTGTTTTTGAAAAAAGGTTTATTTTTTTTGGTTAAAAAGTGTTTTTTGAAGTTTTGAAAAACAGTTCGCTCTAACAAATTTCTTCTCAGTTAATTGCTGAAAATTAAATATTTTGAAAAAACTATTTTTTTTTTAATTTAACGTTTTTGAGAAAATTTTGTTCTTGAAAAAATTTCATACTTTTGTAAAAGTTTAAATTGATTTGTTAAAAAAGATTTTTGTCCGCTTTGAAAAACACCCCCTCGAAAAAATGTATTCTCTATTAATAGTGGAATATGAAATGCTTTGAAAACACCATTTTTTTTTTTAATTTTGTTTGGTTTTCAGAAAATTTTGTTTTGACAAAATTTCATACCCTTGAAAAAGTTTTATTTTATTTTATTTGTTTAAAATTTTTGAAATTTTTTTTTTTGTAATTTTAGAAAAACACCTCTTCGAAGAAATTTCTTTTATCTTTTTGAGGAAAATTTGCTTTTGAAAAAATTTCATGCTTTCGAAATTTTTTTATTTTACTTTATTTCTTCAAAATTTTTTAAAACAATTTTTTTTATAATTTTCGAAAAACACCCCTTTGAAAAAATGTTTTCTATGTGTCATAGTGGTATTCCATTAACTTTTAGGATTATAGTCAAATACTTACAAATATCCACGCTTTCACAAATAGCAACAATAAACAAATTTCCTCAAAACCAAAAAATTTACTTTTTTTCTAAAAAAATTCTAAACAAACAACGTAATAAATTTAGAATTTTGTGTTCACGAAAAAACAGTATTGTTTTTATTGTATTAACTGAAAACCAAAATGTTGCAAAAAATCAAAACAAAACTAAATTATTTTTTTGTGTTCATTTGGTCCATATGTTCCATAAAAAGTTGATATGGTAAATAATATGCAGGGTCTGATACACGCAAATTTCCATTGACCATTATAGTGACAAAATTATCGATCACCAATTCCAACAGGATTTCAAAATCAGAGTTGGAATGAGTTGTTGTGTGGTGTACTTCTGAAAAAAATGAGAAATAAACAAAATAAATCTAAAAATTCGAATTCTAATTTTATCTTGTGTATGTTCTTATTACCTTTGAATTTTTCCAATGAAGCACAATTCATTTTAAATTTTCCAAGAATTTTTTTTATCATTTCGCGTTTCTTTCCTTTTTCATTCGATTCCAACATTTGTTCATAGCCGAAAACATCGTTTGCAAACGCATTCATTTCCATATAGAATTGGTCAAAGAAAGCATTGCTCAATTGAATTGAAACATTTTTTCATAAATACTTAGGACCTTAACTAATGCACCTTGGTACATACCTAACGCAGATATTCATCGCGACCTTGACATCGATACTATTGATGAAACAATACAAAGCGCTAGCAGAAGACACATAAATAGACTATTAACGCATACAAATCCTATGATGAGAAGACTACCAAATAAAGAAAAATCTACCCAAAGTCGGCTTAACCGTCAAACACCAACAGATCTTGCAAAATCCTTGTAATCAATTGTCAACTAATCGTATATATCATTGTTTGTTAACCACTTGTTTTTAAATAATATGTATATATTTCTTCTAAATGAGCTTGGGGGCATTGGCCCTTCAATATCACTCTCATTCCATCTTTTTGTAAATCAAATTACTTATTGTCTAACGACAGGTGTAATATTTTATGGAAGAAATAAAAAAAAATTTTCATTCGAATCTTTTGAAATTTCTGTATACAATACATTTCTGTATCACAATGCAAATACAAAAAATTCAAAAAAAGTTGTACACATAAAATGAATGTCGATTCGAAACTTACTTTAATCTAACAATCGAGCAAGTTTTGTTTTGGACAATATTTTGATTTTTTCTTTTTTTTATATGAAGAAAATATTTAAAAGAAATTTTTTTTTGCTAAAAACCTTCCCATAGTGGATCCCTATAATATGAAAAAAGAACGAATAAAATTGGCCTCGTATCGGCCCAAAAAAATGCGGACAAACGAACATCATTTCATTTTATATATATTATATAGATGTAGGAATCATAGCATCCCATGATTGTAAGAATCATAGCAAGCCATGTAGGTACATTTTGTTCAACCGTTATTCTTAGTTTTCATATGTATAGTTAGTTGAAATAAAGCAACCGTAGCAAATTCACGTGCGGATATATAAAGGTAACATAACCTTACGTTATATTGATAAAAATGTCCGAAATAAAAATTTTGAAAACAAATAAAAATAATGAAATGTTGGGTATTTCTATTATTTAGAAAGAATAACAAAACAAAGGACATATAATTGGCCCAAAAAAGTAAAATAATGCGGACTAGAAAAAAGAAATGGAACATGAAAGAACCAATAACTGTAGACGATATTGATATGCCACTTAATTTATATGTCCTTGAAGGCGAGCTTTTTGTTTTAGCAGAAAAGTGGGTCGATGATGAACTTTTTATAATATTGGGGACAAAATCTTCATTGGAAATGCTGAGTAGCAGTGACTGCTGGGCTGTTGATGGAACTTTCCATGTTGTTCCTCGCGTTATAAGGCAACTTTTTTCCATACATGGCAGAGTACATGGCGAAATCGTGCCTCTCGTTTTTTGCTTGATGAGCAAAAACACGTTGAAGTCATATGTCGCTGTTTTTAACGAGTTGCTGACGATTGCAGGTAACCATGAACTTAATTTATGCCCTCAGCGTATAATTTGCGATTTCGAAATGGGTATCATATCGGCAATTAAGCAATGTTTCCCAAATATCTACTGATTTACGCGGCTGTTTGTTCCATTTTGGACAACTAATATGGCGAAAGGTTCAGAAGGAGAGGTAATTAAAGCCTATTTTATGGTTGTGTATGTATACTAAGTAATAATATGTTCTTTTTATGTATAGATTGGCTCAAAAATATGGGACTTCGGTGGAATTCGCACTGCAAGTCCGAATGATTAAAAGCTTAGCTTTCGTACCGCCAAGCGAAATACCGAATTACTTTCAAACATTACTTAATAACTGCGATGATGAAAGTGTAAAAAATTTACTAGTTTGGTTTGATAAAAATTATATTAATATAAATAATAATAATTCCAAATATTCTCCCGAGTTTTGGTCAGTGCATGACCATAATGCATCGCAAACAGAAACGTTTCCTAGAACACAAAACAATATTGAAGCGTGGCATCGCCGGCTGAAAGTTATTGTTGGAAGAAGAAACTCGCAATTTTACCATCTTGTGCTAAGTTTGCAAAAGGAACTATTTTAGCGAAAACTCAAATATCAAGAAAAGAAAATGGAGAAAGAGTTAGAAAAAAAAGGAAAATAATTAAGAAAAACAAACAGCTGCGAAGAATTATTAAGAAAAGATTAAGTCACACTACATATTTAAAAAGAATTGCAAAAAATATTGTAATTGGCTAAACTAAAATATTGTTATCGCTTAAACATACCTATATGTATATTTATGAATTAAATGTTTAGTTTGTTACTTCTTGTATGACGAAAATCACAAAACTTGAATAAAGCAGAATTTTTCGCATTAAACATGCAGAATTTTGAAAAAGCAGAATTTTAGAAAGCAGAATTTTAAAAAAGCAGAATTTTAAAAAGCAAAATTTTAAAAGGGCAGAATGTTAAAAAGCAGAATTTTTTTGCAATTTACAGAATTTTGTAATACAGAATAATGACACTCTCCCGTTGTGTATTCGTACATAAAATTCCATTTCCATCTATATTTGCTGACAATGAATTTTCAAATGTTTTTGGAGGCGGAAAATATTTCTTGAGTAAAGCGAAAGGTGTCGCTACTGTCGCTGTTAAACTAGTTGAAGGTATAGTTTTTGAAGAATACGCTGATTCAGTTGATATTAACGGTATTAAATCGGCCGCACCTGCCAATTTACCGACTCCCTCTTTTTCAGTGTTAAAAAGCTTAATTGAAGATAAGTCTGCTGTTGGATTTGGATAAATGTCTTTAGTACTTTTCGAGTATTTAGTGGCCTTTTTTGATTTTTTCGGATCCTGCGAATTAAAATTTAGATCGCTTGTTGAATCTTTCGCAGTGTCATTACACACTGGCAAAAATAAGTCCTACACATGGGGAAAATTTAATGGAGGACTTGTTAACTGATGTTGGTTTTGATTTAACTCTTTGGAAAGTAGTTCACTCGAAGTATTAAACACCGATCGTAGTGGATACTCGACGGAGTCGTCAGAGAGTTCAATTGGGTCATCATTATTTAGTATACGTACGGAAGCAGAAGACGCTGCTAAAGTTTTATTAGGTGATGCATTTTGAGAATATATGTCGCCGACCAAAGATGAGTTTTCAGTTTTTGGTTTAGGAGATTTAATACTATTTCTTTCATTTGATTTCTGACCTTCGCCTGGGTTCAACGACGAATGCATATCAGGTGTGCTTCAGTTATCAAAATTCTTTAATATCCTATCACCGATTGCAGATGGTTGCTGAGGTTTACAAATATTTGGACTATCTCTTTCAAGTTTTGTAATACTGGCTTTAGACTCATGCGACATTAGTTTCATTGATTCTGGCACAAAAGGAGGTACATTGCAGTAGCTACGTTCTCCGCTTGGTTGCGACAGAATTGCTTCTAGTGATTTTCTGGTGCTTTCTGACTCTATGGAATGCAAAGTTAAATTCGTTTGATAAATAAAACAATATAAATTCAATTAGAAATTAAAAGGTTGTTTTGTAATAATAACTTGAATTAGTTTGATTGGCAGGAGGCATCTGGGGAGCTGATCGCTTTTTGCTAGTAGGCGATTTGTATGTAGGTGCAAGTTTAGCAGCAATTACTTTACCAACTTCTTTATCCGTTTCCATCAAGGTTTCTTAAACGCTTCTAGCGGTTGTAAAACAGTATCCATGCGCATCAGTTTCTTATTTATAGTGTTAACTTCTTCCTTTGTTGGAACTCCAGCTTCTTGTTTTAATATGTTTTTTTCAATCGTCGACATATTCAAGGATTGATTTTTCACTTTATTTTTTTTTTGCGCTCTTTTCGGTATTCTTTGACATTTGTGGACAAATTTCTGGGAACTATGCCTTCTACATGTGGTAAATTTAGAATATTATCCTCTTTTCTAGTGCAGAGTTCCATTCTGTTAGACATAAAATTCGCAGTTTCTAAATTCCCAAGCGGAAATGGATATGCGTATTTGGCATATTTATTAGGTGATACCACCGCTTGTTTCAGTGAATTTTTACTTCCTGGCTTACGACCTCGCTTTTTAGGTTTATTAACTTCGTCAAGCTGCGGTGGTGAATTATTCAATACACAAGGCATCATAACCTCTGAGAAGCTACTACTATTAATATTGCTTGCCAAATCTATAGCACTACCATGATCGCAGTTAATAGGCATGTTTGGAGATTTTTCCAATCCCTCAGGAGAAACCGAATTCGTATCGCCAAACGTCAAGCGATTCAATAATGTTGGAGATGGCGTTATAGTGGTTCCGCAAGGCAAATTGATAAATTGGCTCTCATTCCCACCATAAAGCTGGGCCGAAGCCATGCAATTCGTATTTGGAGATAATGGTTTTTGAGGTTTCTGCTTAGAAATTTTCTTAAAGATATTTAGTTTATTTTTATCTAGTTCTGCTGACAATTTCATTCCTGGAAATGCTTTCTTATCATGACCCAGAGACACATGGATGAGATTGGAAACAGCATCAAAATGGTTATCTTTCATCAAAGTTTTCGGAAGGGCCACTGATGAGATAAGTGCCAATTCTGGTTTTGATATACAAGTTTGAGCTGTGCAATTTGTAACTAGTGGCGGAGGTAAACATTCTTTCTTAGATGGAGTAGCACTGTTGCTTTTAGAAGTCGATAATAAAGGTAAACATAGCTTCTTTTCATCCAGCTTTGCTAAGCCCTCTGGCTTATTTGACTGGACGTTGTTTTTATGTCTATTCAATAATTTTTTCTGATACTTTGACTGTTTTTTAAGAAACTTTTCCATTTTTAGCCGCTGTTCTCATCGGAGTGCGACGCAATGGGCGGTTTGAAAAATGTGGGGCCTCCACGGTCGCTCCGATGATATATTTTATAAAAAATGAAAGGCACAAAGGCGTGTCAGTATATATTCGTTAATATTTATTTTGCAGTATATATCTTAACTAGCAACCCGCCCAGCTTCGCACGGGTATAAAATATATACCCTATGTCACTCACTGAAAAAATGTTTAAAATCGATCTAGTAGTTTTGGCTTATTCATTACCGCCCGTGGCCCGCACGCGTTAAATTTGGAGTAAAACAATTCTCCTTTCTTTATAGCATGAAGATTTCGTGCTATCTTTGGGATATCTAAATTCATACCCTACATTTTTGCATATTAACTTTTTGCATTTTTACATATGTATTTATTTTATTTTTACAACAATTACTATGGTATATTACAGAATGTCTTTATATACAACGTTCATAGCCTTCTTGTCATTAGACAATACAAGTTGGCCATGTGAAAAACAGTCAACACTCAAATCTAAGCCTGCAACGTTGAAGGTTTGACCCTGAGATTTATTAATGGTCATTGCAAAAGATGTCTTTACCGGAAACTGTAAGCGTTTAAATTGGAATGGTAGATCCGATGGTATCAGAGGGATTCGGGGAATCAATACATCTTCTCCGGTACCACATCCTGTGAGTATTGTGCACTCTATTATGAAAATTTTCAGTGATTTTACCAGCAAACGCGTGCCATTGCAAAGTTTAGGTGGACTTAGGTTTCTTAATAAAATAACAGGACAACCTATTTTCAGCTTCATTTTGTGAGGAGGAGTCCAGACGGGTTCAAAGAATTTAGAAATTCTGTAGGAAAATGAACAGCTTCTTCCAAATCGAGAACAGTATCGACCGAGTAGTATATTTTCGTCGGCGCATCAATCTTTGAAATAATCAAGTTATTTACTTTATCTACTTGTTCGTTAGTTGGTGACAGAATAGCTCTTTCTTTAAACCAAGATATTGTCTTATAACTTATGTTATCAATGTCAGGATAGACATTGTTGACTAACTCTTGGATGTTGTCTATCAAAACACAAAGGTTTTCTAGGTGAATCCCTTCCTCACTTTGTGTTAATTCTCCATTACCAACTTTTTACAGCATCTCTGCAAATAGCCTGTCCTCACGTGAAGATGACGAAACCCTCATATTAGTTTTAAGCTCTAAGTTATTGACATACGACTAAAGGTGGGATCTCGAGACACAACTGGTAGGATTTGACGGAAATCTCCTGAGAACAGAATTGTACATCCACCCATAGGTGAATTTTTGTTGCGCAAATCGCGCATTGTCCTATCCAGTGATTCCACAGACGTCTTGTTTGACATGGTAGCTTCGTCCCAGACTATTATTGAGCAGTCACGCATCAATTTTCCTGTATTGCTCTGTCTAGAAACACTACAGACGCTGTTATCATCATCGGTTGCGATTTTCAGCGGGTGCTTGATTGTAGAGTGTGTGGTTCGGCCTCTTTCCAAAAGAGTAGCGGCAATGCCGGATGACGCAATTTTTCCGGTAGATCTCAATTACTAATTACTGATGTAATATCTTGATAAATATTGTTTTTAATTATATGCTGTAAAGAGCCATATACATAGATTTATATGAAAACAACAATGTATTTAAGGTATTTAATTGGATAAGGATTAATGTTGTACCTATTTGTTGAAATCGCTTCGAAAATAAGCTATTAGTTGTCGTAAAAAGTAAATGACAAAAAATGTTATTGTATGGAATCGATAGCAAACTAAACGCGCTCCGAATCAATAAAAACTATTCAAAAACTGTATTTTAATTATGTGCGATTTACTAATATAGAACGTGAAAATAACGTTTTATTTCGCTGAAAAATTGTATGTACATATAATAACATGGAATTCAGTACATACATAGATACATATGTACATATGTATGAAATGAAATAATGCGAGCGATTCGTAAATACATACATACACGTCACCATACGATGTAATTCAACATTAATGAGGTGTGGTGAGATTATCGCTTAACGCCTGTTGCTTCATTCGGTTGACAGCGAACAAACACACAAACAGCTTTTTTTGGAAAAAGAGCTGCTTTTGTTTAAACAATTTTAGTTAAATAACAAATAAATCAATTATTTTTTTTGATGCAGAACGAAATTAAATATTTCAAAGTTAAACTTCAAGAAAGTTTCATTTTAATTGGTTGATTCGTTTATGATTTATGGCCGTGAAAACAAAAAATTTATGTTTTTTCGCCACATTTTGACCGATTGCCACACCCCCTTTATATATTTCTTCACATTATATAGATATAAACCTTCCTCTTCAATCAATCTATCTTTAAAAAAAAAAACCGCATCAAAATCCGTTGCGTAGTTTTAAAGATTTAAGCGTCTAAGGGGACATAGGTACAGAAAAAGCGACTTTGTTTTATAATATGTAGTGATATGCATGTCGATATAAAATATGTATTGCAATATGTAACAACTCGGTGTTATTTATTGTTAATATAAAATATAAATATATAATTTTATTTACCTCTGGCTGACACGTCCTGATCCTTTCCTTTAACAAATCGAAGTGAAAGTTATAATTAAAATTAAAGTGAAAGTAACGTCGCCGAACAACGTTTAACACGGTAAACGTTTTAACTGTTCGGCGGGGAAATGTCAGGGTTAACGGCCTTCACGTTGCAGCGACTGGAAACGGTGGTTAGCAACAGTCGGAACGGTAGGCGCAGTTACCATTAGGGTGGCTAAAAATGTATATTTAATATTAGGGTGTGTCCTAAACATGCCGGCCCCCTTGCGATAAGCAATGATTGTTTTAGGACGGAGGTGTCAGCCAACGTTCGGTATATTGGTGAAACATCGGAGGCTGCTGGTGCCGTCTGAAATGATGTAAAGATGAAATTTTATGTACGTGGATTTATTATTGCACACGAAAAGAAGTAAAATTTATTATTTCAAATTTATTGATTTGTAATTTGTATTATACAAAATGAAAAATGTTTAGTTTAACGGGCAGACCCCGGACAGTACCCAGCCAAATATAGAACTCTGCCATTAGGGTGGTGAGAGAGCGGGGTAGGGTCTCCTGCGTCATCACGCTGGAGTAAAGTTCCGCTCCTATCACTAGGCGGATAGGAGTGGATTCAAAGAATTTGGAGTCCGCCAGTCTCATATGCACGCCGCTATACCCAGGTCGACGCTTCGGAAGGGGGTGACGCGCTGAAATCCCGGTACCACTGCAGCATGTGTGACAACGCGCTTCGTATTGCCGTTCCTTCCGCGAATGGTGATCACGCATCCCCTTTGGCCTCCTAATTGGGTACTTAATAAGCCCAGGTCCCTTGTGAGGCCGCTTGCAATGATTGTGACTGGTAGGCACGCGTCGATGAGGGCGCGCACCAGTTGAAGGCGTCCCCCAGCCTCGATTTTAATGACGGCGATCGGCATGATCGTCGCCACTGGGCGTAGCGCCTGGCCTGGAATTAGGTCGCCGGCGCGGAATGCGGGTGGTAATGCTCGCTGGCGTGGCCTAGTCGCCAGTCGAGCATTGCGTAGTGGACGTTGGCGCACCAACGTCGTTCGCGTGCGTGGTCGAAAAGGCCTAGTTCCCGCTCTACGCTCGCGCCGACGTTCGTGCTGTAGCTGGGGTCGAAGAGGCCTGGTCTCCGATCCCCTGTTTACCCTGGTATGGAGACGCCTTGTTTCCGCTTCACGCTCGCGCCGACGTTCGTGCTGTAGCTGGGGTCGAAGAGGCCTGGTCTCCGATCCCCTGTCTATGGTAGTACGGCAAGGCCTGGTTCCCGCTGCGGCCACAACTGGGCGAAAAGACCTAGTTTCCGCTCCAGCCGTGGTTTGATCGGGAATCGGTGTCTCCGAGAAATCGTCCGACGCATTAACTGACACCGCGTCGCTGTCTTCCTCAGCGACTTGCTGGCTCCACGAGCGTCGTTCCTCCGGAATATGCAGCATAGTGTGATGGTGGTCGCCGCATCGTCTGCACCTTCTCTCGCTTGTGCAATTGCGCGACTTGTGGGCCATCGATAAGCAATTGGCGCAATAGTGGCCCAGAAGCGCTTCCCGAAGCCGCTCAATCGTGCTGTTTCCCCGGAAGACGGGGCAGAGGCGTATTGGGTGCCTTGCGTCACACAAACGGCACGCTGTCGGGTATCGTTGGGGGTGGCGACTGGCCCTTTTCTTCATTACACTGTAGCGAGTCATTCTGTAAAGATATTATTATCGTAATCGGAGGGTGGCGAAATATTTTTAATTAGTTGTTTTTTTTTTTTTTTTTTTTAAAAACGAAAATTTGTAGTGTGTACACGGCTTTATAATTGGTTGCTTAATTAGCGTTAGTGTACTATATTTGTAGTGGTGCATTTGGCTGGTCAGTGCAGTGCTGATCACAGCGAAGGAGAAGACAAAGGAAAGTAATATATATATTTTTGTTAATTAAATATGCACTAGGCATTTTAGTTTTTTTTTTTTGTTATTTGGCTATGAGGAATTTTCATAGCCCTATGAGACACCCTGCCACCCAACAAAAAATGTACCTAATTGGGTGCAATCACATATTAATGTTATTTTAATATGTATGTTCACCGCGAGGGGTGGGTACATACTAATGGGCATTGCAATATTCGCCGCATAGGAGGATCGTGTCTTGGCTATGTGTGGATCGTAACCAAGTACAAGGTGTCCTGCCGTGGTGTGCATGATATATTTTTTTTTCCTTTTGTTCTTATTATATTTTGGCTATAATAAGAATAAAATGATAAGCAAAAGAAGAAAAGAAAAAAAAATTATATATATATAGATATAATTTTTCGTAGCATTTGCATACATAAGTGCATGATGTTAGAAAAAACTAAAGTAACGCAAACTATCCCTGGAATGTGGAACCCATTTATATCATTCCTGTAGGGTATTTTTGTTTTTGTTTCTTAATCCCTAATTTCCTTAATGGCTGACTTCGACCCATTTCCTTTTCACATGTGTAGACGGCGGATCGAGTACGGCTTTTTTTGTGTGACAAACGTCAGTGAAAATAGTGAATTCGTCACAAAAAAAATAATAAGTGACAAATAGTGTGAGTGAAAAATAAAGGAAAAAGAACTGTCGCGCTAAAAAAGTTCAGATCGAGCGTTATATTAAAAGTGTTAAGTGGCAATTTGTTGGCCTTTCGGTTTTGCGTGTGAATAAAGGCTAGATCAAAGTGCGTAAAAAGTCCACAGGTGCGCGTTACCAATGACGGCAATTTAGTGAATCGACCACCCACAAGAAATCCTTGGACCACGGCAAAGAAGGAGCGCCATCAGAATTTACGGCTAGAATTTAGTATAATGCCGATCGCTTTGGAAAAAACGGTAAAAAGGGGGTGATAGAGGGGTGTATCCCCATCTTAAAACTGAAAACAGAACCTGCCGGAGGCTTATAGTTTTTAAGTAATTTAATGTTAAAGTTCTATAATTTAGCGAAAAGTTGGTGTTGCCATACACCTGAAATGAAAACGAAGTTCGCACGCAGGGATGTTCAGTGGAAGGTTCATTGTAAAACTGCAGTATTTTTTGCTGTAATTTAAAGTTGAGAAATGAATTTGAAAATAAAAACATACAACTCATTTAAACTTAAAAACAATGATATTAAGCGTATCACAAAAAATAATAAAGTAATTAAATTGATTAACACAGTATTTTTGCGTGGAACTCTTTATCGCGTAGGCGGCCTTCGGCCGCGCTTCAAAAAAATAACCTTCATCAGTCCAACTCCGGCTACGCAATCCACAGTATTTTTGCGTAGAACTCCTTTTCGCGTGGGCGGCCTTCGGTCGCGCTTCAAAAAAATAACCCTCATCAGTCCAACTCCGGCTACGCAATCCACAGTATTTTTGCGTAGAACTCCTTTTCGCGTGGGCGGCCTTCGGCCGCACTTCAAAAAAATAACCCTCATCAGTCCAACTCCGGCTACGCAATCCACAGTATTTTTGCGTAGAACTCCTTTTCGCGTGGGCGGCCTTCGGCCGCACTTCAAAAAAATAACCCTCATCAGTCCAACTCCGGCTACGCAATGCACAGTATTTTTGCGTAAAACTCCTTTCCGTGTTAAAACCATTGAACCCAAAATTAAAACGTCATATGCGTGTATGTAGTAAGCAGGCACAATAACCCCCATTCCCATCATTAACACTAAACTCAAGTACTTAATTTTTGTTTTCATTTGCAGGCATCCGGCAACACCATACTGTTGTAATTCCAATCTTCTTCTTGTTCGCGCTTAAAATTGGAATGTGATTGCATAGGCAAATGAATTTGCATTTAATTTTAATAGATATAATTGGAATATTAGCATAAAAATCGGTACAAACACGCGTGTGAGTGTATATTTGGTGATTTATAGTGAAATGTTAAAAAATATAGAGTGTAATGTGGCAAATTATACTGATGTTCCCAAGGGCATTTTGAATGTAAATAATTAAAAAATTATTATTTCCCGATTAATTAAGTTATAAAGAGTGTTCCTTAACACCTCACTAACATCTCCACCAAGTTTCATTAAAAAAAACATTATAGTTTGCCAGAAATTCCAAGATCGGCATTGTTCTAAATTCCAGCCGAATTTACGTATGGAGCTCGCATTTGGATCATCATGGGGCGAGGGCGAAATATAATATTTTAATTAAATTTTTATTTATATTAAAGGTGAGTTTATTATAAAGTGTGAGTTTTTTACTTTGAATAATATGAATATTGAACATTTGTGATTGTAAAAGATCTAAAAGAATTAAAGGCTAGAATTTAGTATAGTGCCGATCGCTTTGGAAAAAACGGTAAAAAGGGGGTGATAGAGGGGTGTATCCTCATCTTAAAACTGAAAACAGAACCTGCCGGAGGCTTATAGTTTTTAAGTAATTTAATGTTAAAGTTCTATAATTTAGCGAAAAGTTGGTGTTGCCATACACCTGAAATGAAAACGAAGTTCGCACGCAGGGATGTTCAGTGGAAGGTTCATTGTAAAACTGCAGTATTTTTTGCTGTAATTTAAAGTTGAGAAATGAATTTGAAAATAAAAACATACAACTCATTTAAACTTAAAAACAATGATATTAAGCGTATCACAAAAAATAATAAAGTAATTAAATTGATTAACACAGTATTTTTGCGTGGAACTCTTTATCGCGTAGGCGGCCTTCGGCCGCGCTTCAAAAAAATAACCCTCATCAGTCCAACTCCGGCTACGCAATCCACAGTATTTTTGCGTAGAACTCCTTTTCGCGTGGGCGGCCTTCGGTCGCACTTCAAAAAAATAACCCTCATCAGTCCAACTCCGGCTACGCAATCCACAGTATTTTTGCGTAGAACTCCTTTTCGCGTGGGCGGCCTTCGGCCGCGCTTCAAAAAAATAACCCTCATCAGTCCAACTCCGGCTACGCAATCCACAGTATTTTTGCGTAGAACTCCCTTTCGCGTGGGCGGCCTTCGGCCGCGCTTCAAAAAAATAACCCTCATCAGTCCAACTCCGGCTACGCAATCCACAGTATTTTTGCGTAGAACTCCTTTTTGCGTGGGCGGCCTTCGGCCGCGCTTCAAAAAAATAACCCTCATCAGTCCAACTCCGGCTACGCAATCCACAGTATTTTTGCGTAAAACTCCTTTCTGTGTTAAAACCATTGAACCCAAAATTAAAACGTCATATGCGTGTATGTAATAAGGAGGCACAATAACCCCGACCCCCATGATTAAGACTAAACTTAAGAACTTATTTTTTGTTTTCATTTGCAGGCATCCGGCAACACCATACTGTTGGCATTCCAATCTTCTTCTTATTCGCGCTTAAAATTGGAATGTGATTGCATAGGCAAATGTATTTGCATTTAATTTTAATAGATATAATTAAAATATTAGCATAAAAATCGGTAAAAACACGCGTGTGAGTGTATATTTGGTGATTTATAGTGAAATGTTAAAAAATATAGAGTGTAATGTGGCAAATTATACTGATGTTCCCAAGGGCATTTTGAATGTAAATAATTAAAAAATTATTATTTCCCGATTAATTTAAAGTTATAAAGAGTGTTCCTTAACACCTCACTAACATCTCCACCAAGTTTCATTAAAAAAAACATTATAGTTTGCCAGAAATTCCAAGATCGGCACTGTTCTAAACTCCAGCCGAATTAAATCTTTAAAAAATATATAAGTGCAAATATGTTCAGTTTAGCAAAAATTAGCAATTGTGCAATTTCAACACCATTAATAAAAAGATATTTGGCAGAATAACGAGCGCCGCCTTCAGGTAGTGATCATAGTGTAAGCGCAGCATTATGATCTGAATATTCGTAAGTATGCAACTCTGTTTTTCATGCATTTCGCAAAATATTCTACAGCAACAAGTGGGCGAAAATATAAAGGTAAGATTTTAAAATATATGATTGTATATAATTAGTGCTTAATGAATTTTATAATTAATTCTGTGTGTTATAGGTTCCGTTGTGGTGCAATCAATATCAACTAATTGTTCAATATGTTCGCATTGACACGTACTGCTTCAAACGCCCCAAAGCGGCTGTGCGTTGTAAGCAGGATTTGCCGAAGCGATTATGCCGCTTTGGAACCAATCATCTGCCGTGAAATCATGGAATTGCACAGAAAAACTGATGTGACTACGACCATCCCATGTTGAAGCTATCTGGGATAGCGCCCACGGGAAGGATATCTATAATCCCCTCGTTGCCGCTGCTAAGAGGTAAATATGTTAATACGTGAAAGTGAAAATGTAAATGGGAAAGTGAAAATGTGCCTTTTTAGATGTTTGTGTCATCTAAGCTTTAAGTGACCTAGAGAAGCCTATTCGAATTTGTGGGACGAATGTTGGGCAAAGCGGTGCTACTCTAAAGGATAAATTGAAGGAGCTAAAAGTGCATTCGGTGCTAGAAATCAACATCAAGTTAGGGCGGCACAAAAGGCGGTCGCCCATGCATGCGCGCTTCGTAGGGTATGACCAAATGCTATGTTTTTATTTTTATTTTATTTATTCTGATTTTTCCTTTCATTGAATAGAGAAATTCGCGTGTGCTATTTAACATAGAGTATTGAGAGTATGACACGTCGCATCATCAAACTAAACTACTACAACCAAAACGCGCCGAAAAATGAAAAAAACAAGCTAAAATTAATCTGGCGAAACATAATTACGTGTGTTGCAAGGTAATACAAATTGAGCTTTTATTCTATTAGCCTAAAAGGGTATTTGAACAATGTAGTCATGTATATTTATTAATTCAACATTATGAAACATACATATGTATTTTTCACAAAGATTTGGTATTAAAAAATTTTTTGAAGATTCCTTAAATGAACTGAAAACTTTGACATTGTTCAAATAGTTGATGATTTTGAAGTAGTTTAAATTTATCGCCCAAAAATATTTAAAAAAATATTATACAGTTAATCTTAATTCTCTTTGCTTCGTTACTTGGTACCTATTTTTATGTGATTAACGTTGGATAGTATAGATACGGCCGCCGTAGCCGAATGGGTTGGTGCGTGATTACCATTCGGAATTCACAGAGAGACGTCGGTTCGAATCTCGGTGAAAGCAAAATTAATAAAAAACATTTTTCTAATAGCGGTCGCCCCTCGGCAGGCAATGGCAAACCTCCGAGTGTATTTCTGCCACGAAAAAGCTCCTCATAAAAATATCTGCCGTTCGGAGTCGGCTTGAAACTGTAGGTCCCTCCATTTGTGGAACAACACCAACACGCACACCACAAATAGGAGGAGGAGCTCGGCCAAGCACCTAACAGAAGTGTACGCGCCAATTATTTATTTATTTTTATATGTATATATATATATCATATATGTATGTATATATATCATATATGTATATCAATCTATATATATAAAAATGAAATGATGTTCGTTTGTCCGCATTTTTTTGGGCCGATACGAGGTCAATTTTATTCGTTCTTTTTTCATATTATAGGGATCCACTATGGGAAGGTTTTTAGCAAAAAAAAATTTCTTTTAAATATCTTCTTCATATAAAAAACAGAAAAAATCAAAATATTGTCCAAAACAAAACTTGCTCGATTGTTAGATTAAAGTATGTTTCGAATCGACATTCATTTTACGTGTACAACTTTTTTGGAATTTTTTGTATTTGTATTGTGATACTGAAATGTATTGTATACAGAAATCTCAAATGATTCGAATGAACATTTTTTTTTTTTTTTTATTTCTTCCATAAAATATTACACCTGTCGTTAGACAATAAGTAATTTGATTTACAAAAAGATGGAATGAGAGTGATATTGAAGGGCCAATGCCCTCCAGCTCATTTAGAAGAAATATATACATATTATTTAAAAACAAGTGGTTAACAAACAATGATATATACGATTAGTTGACAATTGATTACAAGGATTTTGCAAGATCTGTTGGTGTTTGACGGTTAAGCCGACTTTGGGTAGATTTTTCTTTATTTGGTAGTCTTCTCATCATAGGATTTGTATGCGTTAATAGTCTATTTATGTGTCTTCTGCTAGCGCTTTGTATTGTTTCATCAATAGTATCGATGTCAAGGTCGCGATGAATATCTGCGTTAGGTATGTACCAAGGTGCATTAGTTAAGGTCCTAAGTATTTATGAAAATAATGTTTCAATTCAATTGAGCAATGCTTTCTTTGACCAATTCTATATGGAAATGAATGCGTTTGCAAACGATGTTTTCGGCTATGAACAAATGTTGGAATCGAATGAAAAAGGAAAGAAACGCGAAATGATAAAAAAAATTCTTGGAAAATTTAAAATGAATGGTGCTTCAAGGTAATAAGAACATACACAAGATAAAGTTAGAATTCGAATTTTTAGATTTATTTTGTTTATTTCTCATTTTTTTCAGAAGTACACCACACAACAACTCATTCCAACTCTGATTTTGAAATCCTGTTGGAATTGGTGATCGATAATTTTGTCACTATAATGGTCAATGGAAATTTGCGTGTATCAGACCCTGCATATTATTTACCATATCAACTTTTTATGGAACATATGGACCAAATGAACACAAAAAAATAATTTAGTTTTGTTTTGATTTTTTGCAACATTTTGGTTTTCAGTTAATACAATAAAAACAAAACTGTTTTTTCGTGAACACAAAATTCTAAATTTATTACGTTGTTTGTTTAGAATTTTTTTAGAAAAAAAGTAAATTTTTCGGTTTTGAGGAAATTTGTTTATTGTTGCTATTTGTGAAAGCGTAGATATTTGTAAGTATTTGACTATAATCCTAAAAGTTAATGGCATATCACTATGACACATAGAAAACATTTTTTCAAAGGTGGATCTGTTGGTGTTTGACGGTTAAGCCGACTTTGGGTAGATTTTTCTTTATTTGGTAGTCTTCTCATCATAGGATTTGTATGCGTTAATAGTCTATTTATGTGTCTTCTGCTAGCGCTTTGTATTGTTTCATCAATAGTATCGATGTCAAGGTCGCGATGAATATCTGCGTTAGGTATGTACCAAGGTGCATTAGTTAAGGTCCTAAGTATTTATGAAAATAATGTTTCAATTCAATTGAGCAATGCTTTCTTTGACCAATTCTATATGGAAATGAATGCGTTTGCAAACGATGTTTTCGGCTATGAACAAATGTTGGAATCGAATGAAAAAGGAAAGAAACGCGAAATGATAAAAAAAATTCTTGGAAAATTTAAAATGAATGGTGCTTCAAGGTAATAAGAACATACACAAGATAAAGTTAGAATTCGAATTTTTAGATTTATTTTGTTTATTTCTCATTTTTTTCAGAAGTACACCACACAACAACTCATTCCAACTCTGATTTTGAAATCCTGTTGGAATTGGTGATCGATAATTTTGTCACTATAATGGTCAATGGAAATTTGCGTGTATCAGACCCTGCATATTATTTACCATATCAACTTTTTATGGAACATATGGACCAAATGAACACAAAAAAATAATTTAGTTTTGTTTTGATTTTTTGCAACATTTTGGTTTTCAGTTAATACAATAAAAACAAAACTGTTTTTTCGTGAACACAAAATTCTAAATTTATTACGTTGTTTGTTTAGAATTTTTTTAGAAAAAAAGTAAATTTTTCGGTTTTGAGGAAATTTGTTTATTGTTGCTATTTGTGAAAGCGTAGATATTTGTAAGTATTTGACTATAATCCTAAAAGTTAATGGCATACCACTATGACACATAGAAAACATTTTTTCAAAGGGGTGTTTTTCGAAAATTATAAAAAAAATTGTTTTAAAAAATTTTGAAGAAATAAAGTAAAATAAAAAAATTTCGAAAGCATGAAATTTTTTCAAAACCAAATTTTCCTCAAAAAAATAAAAGAAATTTCTTCGAAGAGGTGTTTTTCTAAAATTACAAAAAAAAAATTTCAAAAATTTTAAACAAATAAAATAAAATAAAACTTTTTCAAGGGTATGAAATTTTGTCAAAACAAAATTTTCTGAAAACCAAACAAAATTTAAAAAAAAATGGTGTTTTCAAAGCATTTCATATTCCACTATTAATAGAGAATACATTTTTTCGAGGGGGTGTTTTTCAAAGCGGCCAAAAATCTTTTTTAACAAATCAATTTAAACTTTTACAAAAGTATGAAATTTTTTCAAGAACAAAATTTTCTCAAAAACGTTAAATTAAAAAAAAAAATTGTTTTTTCAAAATATTTAATTTTCAGCAATTAACTGAGAAGAAATTTGTTAGAGCGAACTGTTTTTCAAAACTTCAAAAAACACTTTAACAAAAAAAAATAAACCTTTTTTCAAAAACAACAGGAATGATAACATTGCTTAACAATTTCTGCACTTTTGCACAGTCTAAAGAGTCATTGATACAGAGTGTATTTCCAAACATAGTTCAACATTACAAAAACCATGATTGGCTCAGCGAAAGAGCAATTTTAGCTGGGAAAAATAAGGACGAAAAATAGCGAAGGCAAGGCGAATGGGAACTGCAAACGTTTGAAATCGAATGGTAAATCCGTTGGAATCAGTGGAATTCTGGGTATCAAAACGTCTTCTCCTTTGTACTTCCATTTCAAAATTGTTGCTTCGATAACGTTACCCATTAGCTTCTTCACAGCGAGTCTGGTACCGTTGGAAAGACGTGGCACATTAATGTTGCGCAGCATATAATCGGTGCTCCAATTTTTAATCGTAAATTATGAGGTAGTAGGCCTGACAAATCGAGTGAGTTTAAGAATTCAGTTGCATAATTTACGACATCATCTTGATCAGTAAATAGTGGCCATTGACTTACTTATATGCAACTATGTCACCAGGTATTTGATCCAAAATAGCTACATTTATATCATTTACGTCCTTATTTTTCCCAGCTAAAATTGCTCTTTCGCTGAGCCAATCATTGTTTTTGTAGTGTTGAACTATGTTTGGAAATACACTCTGTATCAATGCCTCTTTAGACTGTGCAAAAGTGCAGAAATTGTTAGGCAATGAAATCATTTCTGTTGGATCGACAGACATTTGGCCATTTCCGATTTTCAGTAATTGGTGTGAAAATTCAGCTGCCGACGGATCGTTCTGTAGTTGAACACGTACGTTTGTGGCAAGTGTAAGCGTGTTTACATGTCTCCATAAATACGATGATTTTAAACATGCATTGATTTCATCTGCGGCCGTAGATTTTGGGATCACAGGTAACGCTTGCCTGAAATCATGGCCATACGATGAGCTTACATACTTTAAGAACTTTTGCCATTCCAGATGTTTTCGAAATATTACATGTTGGTGTTTCATTTACCTGCATATTCAAAGGCAACTTTAATGCAGAATGTGCTGTGCGACCGCCTTCAAGTAATGTAGCCGCAATTCCGGAAATAGCGAGTGCCAATGCAATGTTGCTAATATCAATGAAATCAAAAAGGTCTTTTCTGTTCCCCCAGGAGGATCGAAGATAAACAATCCACCAGTTCCATGGCTAACATTATTCATAATTGTATCACCAACAGCAACATGGGTCATTCAATTTCGTTAAATTTGATATTACAAATGTGTTTAATTCATTACAACAACTCGATGGAGAACTTCGGATTGTGTTTTCGTTTCGTGATGAACAATTTCAACGATGAAAATTTAGTTTATAACATTGATCAATTTATAGCCAAATAAATTATAGAAGTTTATTATACGTTATCTCCTTTTTAAGCCCTTTTTGGGAGAATATAAATAAGTTTTAAAATTATGCCAAAGACATACAAAATAATAATCATAACCTATTGTATATATCAAAAGAAAAATAAGTTTTAAACTCCTAGATAAATACAAATGTATGATAGGATAATGCTAAATAATCTAATTTTATCATAACTTTGTAAACCCCTATGTTAAAATGATTTTGGGCAATAAATGAAATGAAATGAAAATTGAGAACTGGAGCGTGAATACCATTATGATTGTAATGAACTAAACACAACAACAGCAACATGTTTATGATACAATCATGAATAATGTTAGCCATGGAACTGGTGGATTGTTTTTCTTGGATGCTCCTGGGGGAACAGGAAAGACCTTTTTGATTTCATTTCGAAAACTTCTGGAATGGCAAAAGTTCTTAAAGTATGTAAGCTCATCGTATGGGACGAGTGTACTATGGCACACAAGAAATCATTAGAAGCACTTGATAGAACTTTGAAAGATCTACGAGGAAGCCAAACAGTCTTTGGAGGTGCCATGATTTTATTGGCTGGAGATTTCAGGCAAACATTACCTGTGATCCCAAAATCTACGGCTGCAGATGAAATCAATGCATGTTTAAAATCATCGTATTTATCGATACATGTAAACACGCTTACACTTACCACAAACGTACGTGTTCAACTACAGAACGATCCGTCAGCAGCTGAATTTTCACACCAATTACTGAAAATGGGAAATGACCCAATGTCTGTCGATCCAACAGGAATGATTACATTGCCTAACAATTTCTGCACTTTTGCACAGTCTAAAGAGGCATTGATACAGAGTGTATTTCCAAACATAGTTCAACACTACAAAAACAATGCTTGGCTCAGCGAAAGAGCAATTTTAGCTGGGAAAAATAAGGACGTAAATGATATAAATGTAGCTATTTTGGATCAAATACCTGGTGACATAGTTGCATATAAGTAAGTCAATGGCCACTATTTACTGATCAAGATGATGTCGTAAATTATGCAACTGAATTCTTAAACTCACTCGATTTGTCAGGCCTACCACCTCATAATTTACGATTAAAAATTGGAGCACCGATTATTATGCTGCGCAACATTAATGTGCCACGACTTTGCAACGGTACCAGACTTTGAAAGGGAAGTACAAAGAAGGAGAAGACGTTTTGATACCCAGAATTCCACTGATTCCAACGGATTTACCATTCGATTTCAAACGTTTGCAGTTCCCTATTCACCTTGCCTTCGCTATGACAATTAATAGGCGCAAGGGCAGTCTCTACAAATGTGCGGCATTAATTTAGGTAACCCAATTTTTTCTCATGGACAATTGTATGCAGCTTGCTCACGAGTAGGCAAACCATCGTCATTATTCATTTACGCGAAAAATGGAAAAACCAAAAACGTTGTTTACCAAAAAGTGTTACAATAAAGTTCGAATGAAATTGTATCAAAGAATTTGCTTTGTTTCGTATTAATTTTATTCTCTTTCAACAAATCATTGAATTTATCGCTTAGCGAAGTGGGCGAGGGTACGCTAGTATCTATATATATAAAAATGAAATGATGTTCGTTTGTACGCATTTTTTTGGGCCGATACGAGGCCAATTTTATTCGTTCTTTTTTCATATTATAGGGATCCACTAGGGGAAGGTTTTTAGCAAAAAAAAATTTCTTTTAAATATTTTCTTCATATAAAAAAAAGAAAAAATCAAAATATTGTACAAAACAAAACTTGCTCGATTCTTATAAAGAAAGTTTCGAATCGACATTCATTTTATGTGTACAACTTTTTTTGAATTTTTCGTTATTGTATACAGAAATTTCAAATGATACGAATGAAATTTTTTTTTTTTTTTTATTTCTTCCATAAAATATTACACCTGTCGTTAGACAATAAGTAATTTGATTTACAAAAAGATGGAATGAGAGTGATATTGAAGGGCCAATGCCCCCAAGCTCATTTAGAAGAAATATATACATATTATTTAAAAACAAGTGGTTAACAAACAATGACATATACGATTAGTTGACAATTGATTACAAGGATTTTGCAAGATCTGTTGGTGTTTGACGGTTAAGCCGACTTTGGGTAGATTTTTCTTTATTTGGTAGTCTTCTCATCATAGGATTTGTATGCGTTAATAGTCTATTTATGTGTCTTCTGCTAGCGCTTTGTATTGTTTCATCAATAGTATCGATGTCAAGGTCGCGATGAATATCTGCGTTAGGTATGTACCAAGGTGCATTAGTTAAGGTCCTAAGTATTTATGAAAATAATGTTTCAATTCAATTGAGCAATGCTTTCTTTGACCAATTCTATATGGAAATGAATGCGTTTGCAAACGATGTTTTCGGTTATGAACAAATGTTGGAATCGAATGAAAAAGGAAAGAAACGCGAAATGATAAAAAAAATTCTTGGAAAATTTAAAATGAATTGTGCTTCATTGGAAAAATTCAAAGGTAATAAGAACATACACAAGATAAAGTTAGAATTCGAATTTTTAGATTTATTTTGTTTATTTCTCATTTTTTCAGAAGTACACCACACAACAACTCATTCCAACTCTGATTTTGAAATCCTGTTGGAATTGGCGATCGATAATTTTGTCACTATAATGGTCAATGGAAATTTGCGTGTATCAGACCCTGCATATTATTTACCATATCAACTTTTTATGGAACATATGGACCAAATGAACACAAAAAAATAATTTAGTTTTGTTTTGATTTTTTGCAACATTTTGGTTTTCAGTTAATACAATAAAAACAATACTGTTTTTTCGTGAACACAAAATTCTAAATTTATTACGTTGTTTGTTTAGAATTTTTTTAGAAAAAAAGAAAATTTTTTGGTTTTGAGGAAATTTGTTTATTGTTGCTATTTGTGAAAGCGTAGATATTTGTAAGTATTTGACTATAATCCTAAAAGTTAATGGCATACCACTATGACACATAGAAAACATTTTTTCAAAGGGGTGTTTTTCGAAAATTATAAAAAAAATTGTTTTAAAAAATTTTGAAGAAATAAAGTAAAATAAAAAAATTTCGAAAGCATGAAATTTTTTCAAAACCAAATTTTCCTCAAAAAGATAAAAGAAATTTCTTCGAAGAGGTGTTTTTCTAAAATTACAAAAAAAAATTTTCAAAAATTTTAAACAAATAAAATAAAATAAAACTTTTTCAAGGGTATGAAATTTTTTCAAAACAAAATTTTCTGAAAACCAAACAAAATTAAAAAAAAATGGTGTTTTCAAAGCATTTCATATTCCACTATTAATAGAGAATACAATTTTTCGAGGGGGTGTTTTTCAAAGCGGAAAAAAATCTTTTTTAACAAATCAATTTAAACTTTTACAAAAGTATGAAATTTTTTCAAGAACAAAATTTTCCCAAAAATGTTAAATTAAAAAAAAATAGTTTTTTCAAAATATTTAATTTTCAGCAATTAACTGAGAAGAAATTTGTTAGAGCGAAGTGTTTTTCAAAACTTCAAAAAACACTTTTTAACCAAAAAAAATAAACCTTTTTTCAAAAACAACAGGAATGATAACATTGCCTAACAATTTCTGCACTTTTGCACAGTCTAAAGAGGCATTGATACAGAGCGTATTTCCAAACATAGTTCAACATTACAAAAGCCATGATTGACTCAGCGAAAGAGCAATTTTAGCTGGGAAAAATAAGGACGTCAATGATATAAATTCAGCTATTTTAGATCAAATACCTGGTGACATAGTTGCGTATAAGTCAAGGGACACTATTACTGATCAAGATGAGGTCGTAAATTATCCAACTGAATTCTTAAACTCACTCTATTTGCCAGGCTTACCACCTCATAATTTACGATTAAAAATTGGAGCACCGATTATTATGCTGCGCAATAGTAATGTGCCCCGACTTTGCAACGGTACCAGACTCGCTGTGAAGAAGCTAATGGGTAACGTTATCGAAGCAACAATTTTGAAAGGGAAGTACAAAGGAGAAGACATTTTGATACCCAGAATTCCACTGATTCAGACGGATTTACCATTCGATTTCAAACGTTTGCAGTTCCCTATTCGCCTTGCCTTCGCTATGAGAATTAATAAGGCGCAAGGACAGTCTCTACAAATGTGCGGTATTAATTTAGAATACCCAATTTTTTCTCATGGACAATTGTATGTAGCTTGCTCACGAGTTGGCAAACCATCGTCATTATTCACGCGAAAGATGAAAAAACGAAAAACGTTGTCTACCAAAAAGTGTTACAATAAAGTTCGAATGAAATTGTATCAAAGAATTTGCTTTGTTTCGTATTAATTTTATTCTCTTTCAGCAAATCATTGAATTTATCGTCTAGCGAAGCGGGCGAGGGTACGCTAGTAATATATATATGTATGCATGTAAGTACATTTGATGCAAAGTACACATAGGTATGCATATGTATAATTATGCAAGTCACCTCAAGTGTACACCTGGCCTTTATAGGTACAATTTATGGAACTTACTTGCATCGTTCGTAGGTTGTAGGGGTTGTTGTAGCTTCTTAGGTTTGTTAGGGTATAACAGTGTGGTGATGTCAATCACCTTCTAGTAAAGGGTGAATCGCGAAGTGAGATTTGTTTCTACTGGAGAGGTATTGGATTAATTAAGATATTACGTTGAGGTTGTAGGTGTGGATTTTTCCGTTTCTTCTGAGTAAGGAGGAAGTAGGACCAATTTGACTAATGGTCTAGTCACCTGTCCCCTTTGGGTCGTGATGTCCACGACGCGTACCTGGTTGTCGGGTCCAGGATGTAGTTTTACCACTCGTCCCATTCTCCATTCGTTTGGTGGTAGGTTGTCCTCTTTAATGACGACAAGGTCCCCTACCTTGATGTTAGGTTTTTGATGCTTCCATTTCGTGCGTTTTTGTAATTCGATGAGGAATTCCCTTTTCCATCGTTTGCAAAAGGTTTGATGGAGGGCTTTCAATTTCTGCCACCGATTCACAATTGAGGCAGGATTCTCGCTGGTTTCTATTTCTGGCGGAGCTAAGAGATGTCGGCCAACCAGAAAGTGACCAGGTGTGAGAGGCTCTAGATCGGATGGCTCATTTGAAGAGGGACTTAAGGGTCGCGAATTGAGACAGGACTCAATTCGGCATAAGAGGGTATTAAACTCCTCGAAAGTGTATTTCAGACCAGAGGCTGTCTTTTTGAAGTGGGCTTTGAAGCTTTTCACACCTGCTTCCCACAGTCCGCCCATATGAGGGGCTGCTGCAGGTATGAAGTGCCAGGTTAATGCCTGGTGGGCATATTTTGAAAGCGTGTTATTGCGTGCATCCGCAATAAACGCTTTAAATTCTGATCGTAAAGATCGTGAAGCTCCTACAAAGTTGGTACCATTGTCGGAGTAAACATTTTTCGGACATCCTCATCTAGCAACGAATCTCGAGAAGGCTGCAAGAAAGGATGGGGTACTTAGGTCATTGGTGGCCTCTAAATGGATGGCTTTGGTGGCGAAACAAATAAATAGACAGACGTAGCCTTTGGAAATGCGACATCCTCTGCCGTGGAAGCTTTTGATGTCAAATGGACCTGCGAAATCTATACCTGTATTGGTGAAAGCACGTGAAAAGGTGGTGCGTACCTGAGGAAGGATTCCCATGAGTTGGGTTTGCGATCGCTTTTTATAGATCGTGTAGATCTTACAATTATGGATGATGGATCGGATCATATTTTTAACTCGCGGAATCCAGTACTGCGTTCGAATTAAACGCAACATCAGCTGGTTTTCGCCATGCAGTGATATTTCGTGAATGAATTTTGTTATAAGGCGAGATAACCTGCTATTGTATGGAAGGATAATAGGATGACGTTCGTTATATGATAAGTTGAGGGAAGCGGCCAGACGACCGCCTGCCCTCATGATGTCATTTTTATCGAGGAATGGGTTGAGAGCCAATATCTCACCTTTTGTGTCAACTGTTTTCTTTTGTTTCAATTTCGCGTATTCTCCACCGTAATATTGCTTTCGACTGTTTATGATTAAGCGTTGTGTCGTTGCTTTAATTTCATCAGGTGAAATTAAGCAAGACTTTGCTTGAAATGCAATCTTCGTATTAGGGTGGGTTCTTTGAGAGAATCTCATAATATATGATAAAACTCTCAAAGCCCTTGGTAAATTGGAAAAACGGTCAAGAATATCGCTGAAATTGATTGTTGTTGTTGATCATACCTTTACCTTTTTCTCTTCCATCGTTGTTTCATATTTACATTCTGATGTCGGCCGTCGTGATTTGTCTTCTTGTAGGTAAGAAGGACCCTGCCACCACAAGGAATTGTGAACCAGTTCCTTGGCCGGAAGTCCTCTGCTTGCTAAGTCTGCTGGATTTGATGCCGAGTCCACATGACGCCAGTTATTGTTTCCTAACTTTTCCACTATTTTGGTTACTCGATGTGCCACAAAGGTTGACCACGAGCAGGGCGGTTTGCAAATCCATGCGAGGACGATTGTCGAATCTGTCCACAGATGAACATCCAGGTGTGCTAGGCTTAGATTTTCCGTAACAGTTTCTATAATATCCGCTAATAGGACGGCACCACATAATTCCAAACGTGGAAGGGATATCGTCTTAACAGGTGCCACTCTGGTTTTCGCGAGGAGTAGGTTGAGGTATACTTGATCCTGTTTCTTCACACGCAAGTAGACAGCAGCCGCGTATGCCTTTTCCGAAGCGTCGCAGAACCCATGGATTTCGGCGTCGTCTGCTGGTGAATAGTGCACCCAACGAGGTATGCGGATATTATCAATTTCCCCATAATTCTGCATAAATGTCTGCCAGCGGTCTAATGTGACCGCAGATACGGTGTCGTCCCAATCAGTGCCTTCTCACCAAATGTTTTGCATAATAATTTTGGCGTTAATTATTATTGGGGTGAGCCACCCTAGTGGATCAAAAAGTTTGGCGATTGCCGAGAGGATTTCTCTTTTCGTAAGAACATCGTGGTTTTTTATTGGCTTTGTCATAAAATAAAAATGATCGCAATGAGCATTCCATCTTATGCTAAGTGCCTTTACCGAACTAGTATCTTCGAAATCTAAAAAATCTTCATTGAGCAAATGGGCTTTTGGGATGCCCTTTAGAATTTTGTTGCAGTTGGAAGCCCATTTTCGCAATGGAAATCCAGCGGACTGCAAAACTTGCATAATTTCGTCTCTGGCTGTTATTGCAGAGTCGATGCTATGACCCCCGGCAAGAACGTCGTCAACATACATGCATTTCCGAAGTATGTTTGATGCTGTTGGAAAGGAGTTTTCAACATCATCAGCTAATTGAAGTAATGTCCTTATCGCAAGATAAGCAGCACAATTTATGCCGAAAGTAACAGTCTTTAATTCGTATAGACTGATTGGGTCTTTCGGGCAAGTGCGAAAAACTATTCACTGATATTTAGTATGTGTATTGCTTACCATTATCTGACGGTACATCTTCTCGATATCGCTGTTGAAGACATACTTGTATAATCGCCAGCGGAGGATCAGGACAGTCATATCTGCTTGCAATACCGGACCTGGATGAAGGACGTCGTTGAGGCTCATTACATTGGCAGTCGGGCATGAGGCGTTAAATACCACGCGCACTTTGGTGGAGGTGCTCTCTTTCTTCATGACGGCATGATGAGGTAGAAAATAATGGTCAGTTGCATCTGCAGGTATGTTGGTTGTGATTTTGTCCATATGACCTAGCGTTTCATATTCTGCCACCAAGCTGGTTGATGGAAAATCCCGTTTGAAGGGTAAGGTAACGACGTACTTTCCATCTTGGTTGCGCTTCGTAGTGGTGCGATATAACTCCTCGCAATATACGTCATCTTCAGTTTGCCTTTCTTTTCTGGGGATGTCTTCCAATTCCCAAAAGGCAGCTAGTTGCTTGTCCAGGGTGACTTCGCTGAAAAGAGAAACTATCTTGTTTGGTGAACTGGCTGTTTCGGCTCGACCAGTTAGTATCCAACCGAATACAGTCTCTTGGGCAAGAAGTGTGCTTAGAACATTTTTCTTCAAGCCGCTTAAAATAATTTGGGGATAAAAGTCTCCGCCAAGGTCAAGGTCCACTGGTTCATTGACGAAGAACCTCTTATCCGCCAAAGTGCGATCTGGAAATGCTTGCCTTGTCATTGCGCTTACTAGGCAAGTTGGCAGATTTCCAGTTAATTGCGGCAAAACTAGCGCAATTGTGTTTATTTTTACAAAAGGGTCGATAGGCGACCGCAGTTGTAATGAGCACGCTTGTCTTACCTGCGCAGATATTGAATTGTTGATGCCCGAGACTTGGGCATGCAAGCTTTTAGATGGCAGGTTGATTCTACGTTTGAGGCGTTCAGTGATGAACGAACACTCAGAACCAGAATCGATCAGAGCTCGTGCTGCAAAATGTTCATTGTTGTGGAATATATTCACCATGGCTGTTCCTAGTAGAACCCCTTTGTCCGTATTGGAATAGCACGATTTAAAATTATGTGTTCTGCTATCCTTTGGCCTATTAGAGTCGAGTCGTTTTAGGGCCTCCTTGGATGTTGAGGGCAGGTCATCTGCGGGATCTCTGCTTTCCTTAAGAGCTGCTGCTTTTGGTTGAACTGCTGTAATGTGCAGGAGCGTGTTGTGTCTTGAGTGACATGTGCTGCAGTTATACGAGCTCGTACATCTCGACACCGTATGTCCTGACGACAGGCAGTTCAAGCAACAGTTGTTGCTCTTGACGCACGCGATTCGATCGGTGACCTTTAACTTCCGGAACTTCGGGCAACTTTGCAATTTGTGGTCGTCAGTGACACATAATTTGCACATATGTTTGGCGACACTTACCTGAAAGTTACCCATCCTTTTTGGTGTAGTTTCCGTGAAATGTTGTAAGCTTTGCGCCTTGGGCGCTTTGTAGGTTTTAATTCCTTTTAAGCCTGACACTGTTTCAAGTGTCTGAAACCTGTTGAAAAGGAATTTGTCCATGTCTGTCCACTTTGAAATTTCAGATTTATTCTCTATCGTTTGTTCCCAAAGCGATAGAGTACTCTCTGGCAATTTCGTGGAGCATAAAAATATGATAATTGCATCCCAGTTTGAAATATCTATTTGGTGGTTCTGTAAGGAGGAAATGCAATTATTAATGTCTCGTTGGAGTTTTTTTATCGAACTGCCACATTCAGTTTCGATTGTCTGTAGGTTAAACAGGATCTTCAGCTGCGTGTTCACCAGAATCCGTTTGTTCTCGTAGCTTTCGCAGAGATTTTTCCACGCCGTAGCCAACCCGTCATTAGTGAGCGGGCACTTCCTCACGATGTCTCTGGCTTCACCCTGCGTTTTTTGGTTGAGGTGGAATAGCTTTTCGACCGGGGTGAGGCGTTTATTTAATATGTAAATGGCCGTGAACATATCGCGGAATGTTGGCCAAGATACGTAGTCGCCTTTGAAAACGTCCGTATCGCACGGTGGAAGGTGAATATTAAGTTCGCGTACTGCAAGTTCTTCGCCTTCCCGGTCTGCCTTTTCCAGCCTCGCAGAGAGGTGAGCCATCGTCGACATACCGCGCAAATATGTGTGGTAACATATTTGATTCCTTTTCTTGATCGCGGCAAGATCCTTAGGAGAAGGAGTTTCTGTTGAAAGCAAGTGGTCGTAGGCTGCTTTGGCCTTTTCCCACATTGCTTTCAACTCCTCCTGTTGGATCCGGAGTGAAAACTTCGAATGATCACTTGACGGAGTGCCATTAAAGTCGGCTTCGAAATCCCTCACGGCGTCGACTAAACGAATATAGGTATCCATATTGTAAGTATGGGATACAAAAACTTACGCGGTATTAAAAAAATGCTCCTTCGTGAAATGGAGACGAATTCACAGCGAGACCCAAGTCCAAAATGCACCACCGAGATTAAAATAACAATATATATTATGTATCTATATATATTTATTGACCAAAAAGATAATATATTTATATTTATGTACGAGAATTTCGCCACCCACACAATAATCAGCGGTATGTATATACCGTAGCAAAAAGTGCGCTGGGATCGATTTTAATTTACTGCGGCGTTGTTTGTGTAGTTGTGTACTCAACTTCACAGCGGGAATGTACAAGTAAAAGGAACGGAATAAGAGGAAAATTGAAAAATTCCCAACAACGCGCTGTTAGATGGTTGATTAACTTGAAAATACCGCGCGCACTTGTATTGTCTGTTTGCGGACAGACGGAGTCGTTGACCCTTTTTGATTTTTTTTTTTTTTAATTAGCTTATTTCCACCAAAAAAAAAGTGTGCAATAAATCCACGTACCAGGTTTTGCTGGAACGGATTGTTAGCTGATGGCTTGGTGCTTTTTATGCTTGCTGGTGCTTTTTAGCTTGCTGGTGCTCTTTAGCTTGCTGGTGCTCTGTTTAACTTGCTGGTGCTCTGTTTAAATGGATCTTTTATGTTAATATCCGGCTCGAAGGACCATGTTCTCATCGGAGTGCGACGCAATGGGCGGTTTGAAAAATGTGGGGCCTCCACGGTCGCTCCGATGATATATTTTATAAAAAATGAAAAGCACAAAGGCATGTCAGTATATATTCGTTAATATTTATTTTGCAGTATATATCTTAATATGCATGTCGATATAAAATGTGTATTGCAATATGTAACAACTCGGTGTTATTTATTGTTAATATAAAATATAAATATATAATTTTATTTACCTCTGGCGGACACGTCCTGATCCTTTCCTTTAACAAATTGAAGTGAAAGTTATAATTAAAATTAAAGTGAAAGTAACCTCGCCGAACAACGTTTAACACGGTAAACGTTTTAACTGTTCGGCGGGGAAATGCCAGGGTCATTTCACGTTGCAGCGACTGGAAACGGTGGTTAGCAACAGTCGGAACGGTAGGCGCAGTTACCATTAGGGTGGCTAAAAATGTATATTTAATATTAGGGTGTGGCCTAAACAGCCGCTGAAAAATGGCGTCACAATAGTCAGGTGCGGAGTCCATTCCTGTCTTAAGCATTTTTTGTAAGATTTTCTTATTTCTCCGTTGGGTTTTTTCGGAACTATGCATGCCGGCTGAAATCAAGTCAGATTCAGAAGCTTGAAGATCTGGGCGATTAAATTTGGCTGCCAAAGGATTTGACAGGTTTTGTGTATTCTTCTTTTTAGCCTTTTTAAGCAATTTTGATGCAAGTGTCGGCGCTTGTAAGGTATGTTGCGTTAAATGATTTGGCACAGCCTTCTTTGGTGCAGTTGGGTTCACTACCTCGGATGCTGCAACATTTTTATTAACAAGGGGGTACTTTGTTAGGAATGTTTTGCTATTAGAGACATCGGGAATTGGTGGTTTACCAACATTGATGGGTACTTTTGTAGGCTGGGAGGAAAATATATTTAATATGCAAGAGGAGTAAATGAAGACTTTTTCTATATTACTGGAAAAATATAAATTTATTTATTAGCAGCGAATTGCGCAATTAAATTAGCTAATCCTTCTCCTTGTCTTTTCATCATATCGTTAAGATGAAAATAATTAAACAAAGCAAAAACACCGAAATATTCCACCAAAATAATTTCTATGAAGAAAAACCTTTCACAACAGTATTGATAGCTGAGTGTCAGTTTTGCAGGTATCCGCCATATGTGCGCGGGTATATTAATTTTGTTGATTTATTGGTAACTAGCGTACCCTCGCCCGCTTCGCTAGACGATAAATTCAATGATTTGCTGAAAGAGAATAAAATTAATACGAAACAAAGCAAATTCTTTGATACAATTTCATTCGAACTTTATTGTAACACTTTTTGGTAGACAACGTTTTTGGTTTTTTCATCTTTCGCGTGAATAATGACGATGGTTTGCCAACTCGTGAGCAAGCTACATACAATTGTCCATGAGAAAAAATTGGGTATTCTAAATTAATACCGCACATTTGTAGAGACTGTCCTTGCGCCTTATTAATTCTCATAGCGAAGGCAAGGCGAATAGGGAACTGCAAACGTTTGAAATCGAATGGTAAATCCGCCGGAATCAGTGGAATTCAGGGTATCAAAATGTCTTCTCCTTTGTACTTCCCTTTCAAAATTGTTGCTTCGATAACGTTACCCATTAGCTTCTTCACAGCGAGTCTGGTACCGTTGCAAAGTCGTGGCACATTACTATTGCGCAGCATAATAATCGGTGCTCCAATTTTTAAACGTAAATTATGAGGTGGTAAGCCTGGCAAATCGAGTGAGTTTAAGAATTCAGTTGGATAATTTACGACCTCAACTTGATCAGTAATAGTGTCCATTGACTTATACGCAACTATGTCACCAGGTATTTGATCTAAAATAGCTGAATTTATATCATTGACGTCCTTATTTTTCCCAACTAAAATTGCTCTTTCGCTGAGTCAATCATGGTTTTTGTAATGTTGAACTATGTTTGGAAATACACTCTGTATCAATGACTCTTTAGACTGTGCAAAAGTGCAGAAATTGTTAGGCAATGTTATCATTCCTGTTGTTTTTGAAAAAAGGTTTATTTTTTTTGGTTAAAAAGTGTTTTTTGAAGTTTTGAAAAACACTTCGCTCTAACAAATTTCTTCTCAGTTAATTGCTGAAAATTAAATATTTTGAAAAATCTATTCTTTTTTAATTTAAAGTTTTTGAGAAAATTTTGTTCTTGAAAAAATTTCATACTTTTGTAAAAGTTTAAATTGATTTGTTAAAAAAGATTTTTTTCCGCTTTGAAAAACACCCCCTCGAAAAAATGTATTCTCTATTAATAGTGGAATATGAAATGCTTTGAAAACACCATTTTTTTTTTTAAATTTTGTTTGGTTTTCAGAAAATTTTGTTTTGAAAAAATTTCATACCCTTGAAAAAGTTTTATTTTATTTTATTTGTTTAAAATTTTTGAAATTTTTTTTTTGTAATTTTAGAAAAACACCTTTTCGAAGAAATTTCTTTTATCTTTTTGAGGAAAATTTGGTTTTGAAAAAATTGCATGCTTTCGAAATTTTTTTATTTTACTTTATTTCTTCAAAATTTTTGAAAACAATTGTTTTTATAATTTTCGAAAAACACCCCTTTGAAAAAATGTTTTCTATGTGTCATAGTGGTATTCCATTAACTTTTAGGATTATAGTCAAATACTTACAAATATCTACGCTTTCACAAATAGCAACAATAAACAAATTTCCTCAAAACCAAAAAATTTACTTTTCTTCTAAAAAAATTCTAAACAAACAACGTAATAAATTTAGAATTTTGTGTTCACGAAAAAACAGTATTGTTTTTATTGTATTAACTGAAAACCAAAATGTTGCAAAAAATCAAAACAAAACTAAATTATTTTTTTGTGTTCATTTGGTCCATATGTTCCATAAAAAGTTGATATGGTAAATAATATGCAGGGTCTGATACACGCAAATTTCCATTGACCATTATAGTGACACAATTATCGATCACCAATTCCAACTGGATTTCAAAATCAGAGTTGGAATGAGTTGTTGTGTGGTGTACTTCTGAAAAAATTAGAAATAAACAAAATAAATCTAAAAATTCGAATTCTAACTTTATCTTGTGTATGTTCTTATTACCTTTGAATTTTTCCAATGAAGCACAATTCATTTTAAATTTTCCAAGAATTTTTTTTATCATTTCGCGTTTCTTTCCTTTTTCATTCGATTCCAACATTTGTTCATAACCGAAAACATCGTTTGCAAACGCATTCATTTCCATATAGAATTGGTCAAAGAAAGCATTGCTCAATTGAATTGAAACATTATTTTCATAAATACTTAGGACCTTAACTAATGCACCTTGGTACATACCTAACGCAGATATTCATCGCGACCTTGACATCGATACTATTGATGAAACAATACAAAGCGCTAGCAGAAGACACATAAATAGACTATTAACGCATACAAATCCTATGATGAGAAGACTACCAAATAAAGAAAAATCTACCCAAAATCGGCTTAACCGTCAAACACCAACAGATCTTGCAAAATCCTTGTAATCAATTGTCAACTAATCGTGTATGTCATTGTTTGTTAACCACTTGTTTTTAAATAATATTGTATATATTTCTTCTAAATGAGCTTGGGGGCATTGGCCCTTCAATATCACTCTCATTCCATCGTTTTGTAAATCAAATTACTTATTGTCTAACGACAGGTGTAATATTTTATGGAAGAAATAAAAAAAAAAAAATTTCATTCGAATCATTTGAAATTTCTGTATACAATAACGAAAAATTCAAAAAAAGTTGTACACATAAAATGAATGTCGATTCGAAACTTACTTTAATCTAAGAATCGAGCAAGTTTTGTTTTGTACAATATTTTGATTTTTTCTTTTTTTTTAAGTGAAGAAAATATTTAAAAGAAATTTTTTTTTTGCTAAAAACCTTCCCCTAGTGGATCCCTATAATATGAAAAAAGAACGAATAAAATTGGCCTCGTATCGGCCCAAAAAAATGCGTACAAACGAACATCATTTCATTTTTATATATATAGATAGATGTATATATTTCTTCTAAATGAGCTTGGGGACATTGGCCCTTCAATATCACTCTCATTCCATCTTTTTGTAAATCAAATTACTTATTGTCTAACGACAGGTGTAATATTTTATGGAAGAAATAAAAAAAAAACAAAAATTTTCATTCGAATCATTTGAAATTTCTGTATACAATAACGAAAAATTCAAAAAAAGTTGTACACATAAAATGAATGTCGATTCGAAACTTACTTTAATCTAAGAATCGAGCAAGTTTTGTTTTGTACAATATTTTGATTTTGTCTTTTTTTTTAAGTGAAGAAAATATTTAAAAGAAATTTTTTTTTTGTTAAAAACCTTCCCCTAGTGGATCCCTATAATATGAAAAAAGAACGAATAAAATTGGCCTCGTATCGGCCCAAAAAAATGCGTACAAACGAACATCATTTCATTTTTATATATATAGATACTAGCGTACCCTCCTGTACGAACAAAGACGGTGATCTGGTGACTGACGTACAGAGCAATCTTAAATTATGGAGGGAACACTTCTCGAACCTGTTAAACAGTGACAGCTGCGCATGTCATAGAGAAAGTGAAGATCCCGATACCCCAATCATTGACGACGGAATTATCGTTCCGTTACCCGACCATGACGAGGTGAGAATAGCAATATCACGGCTAAAGAACAACAAAGCCGCGGGCGCCGACGGACTGCCGGCTGAGCTATTCAAATATGGCGGCGAGGAGCTGGTAAGGTGCATGCATCAGCTCCTATGCAAAATATGGTCGGATGAAAGCATGCCTGCCGATTGGAATTTAAGTGTGCTCTGCCCAATCCATAAGAAGGGCGATCCTGCAATTTGTGCCAATTACCGCGGGATTAGTCTTCTAAATATCGCCTATAAGGTTCTAGCGAGCGTATTGTGTGAAAGGCTGAAGCCCACCGTCAACCAACTGATTGGACCTTATCAGTGTGGCTTCAGACCTGGAAAGTCTACCATCGACCAAATATTCACAATACGCCAAATCTTGGAAAAGACCCATGAAAGGAGAATCGACACACACCATCTTTTCGTCGACTTCAAAGCTGCATTCGACAGTACGGAAAGGAGTTACCTGTATGCCGCTATGTCTGAATTTGGTATCCCCGCAAAACTAATACGGCTATGTAAGATGACGTTGCTCAACACCAGCAGCGCCGTCAGAATTGGGAAGGACCTCTCCGAGCCGTTTGATACCAAACGAGGTTTCAGACAGGGTGACCCGCTGTCGTGTGACTTCTTTAACCTGATGTTGGAGAGCATCGTACGAGCCGCAGAACTTAATCGCTCAGGCACAATATTTTATAAGAGCGTACAATTGTTGGCGTATGCCGATGATATTGATATCATCGGCCTTAACAACCGCGCTGTTAGTTCTGCCTTCTCCAAACTGGATAAAGAGGCAAAGCGAATGGGTTTGGTGGAGAACGAGGACAAAACGAAGTACCTCCTGTCTTCAAACAAACAGTCGGCGCACTCGCGTATCGGCACTCACGTCACTGTAGACAGTTATAATTTCGAGGTTGTAAAAGACTTCGTTTATTTAGGAACCAGCATTAACACCGATAACAATGTCAGCCTTGAAATCCAACGTAGAATCTCTCTTGCCAACAAGTGCTACTTTGGACTAAGTAGGCAACTGAGCAGTAAAGTCCTCTCTCGACGAACAAAACTAACACTCTACAAGACTCTCATCATGCCCGTCCTAACGTATGGCGCAGAAGCGTGGACGATGACAACATCCGATGAAGCGACGCTTGGAGTGTTCGAGAGAAAGATTCTGCGTAAGATTTTTGGACCTTTGCACGTTGGCAACGGCGAATATCACAGGCGATGGAACGATGAGCTGTATGAGCTTTACGGCGACATAGACATAGCGCAGCGAATAAAGATCCAGCGGCTTCGTTGGCTGGGTCATGTCGTCCGAATGGATACAAACGCTCCGGCTTTGAAAGTATTCGATGCGGTACCAGCTGGTGGTAGCAGAGGAAGAGGAAGGCCTCCTCTGCGTTGGAAAGATCAGGTGGAGAAGGACTTGGCTTCACTTGGTGTGTCCAACTGGCGCCGGTTAGCACGAGAAAGAAACGACTGGCGCGCTTTGTTAAGCTCGGCCAAAATCGCGTAAGCGGTTATCGCGCCAATTAAGAAGAAGAAGCATACCCTCCCCGCTTCGCTAGACGATAAATTCAATGATTTGCTGAAAGAGAATAAAATTAATACGAAACAAAGCAAATTCTTTGATACAATTTCATTCGAACTTTATTGTAACACTTTTTGGTAGACAACGTTTTTGGTTTTTTCATCTTTCGCGTGAATAATGACGATGGTTTGCCAACTCGTGAGCAAGCTACATACAATTGTACATGAGAAAAAATTGGGTATTCTAAATTAATACCGCACATTTGTAGAGACTGTCCTTGCGCCTTATTAATTCTCATAGCGAAGGCAAGGCGAATAGGGAACTGCAAACGTTTGAAATCGAATGGTAAATCCGCCGGAATCAGTGTAATTCATGGTATCAAAATGTCTTCTCCTTTGTACTTCCCTTTCAAAATTGTTGCTTCGATAACGTTACCCATTAGCTTCTTCACAGCGAGTCTGGTACCGTTGGAAAGTCGTGGCACATTACTATTGCGCAGCATAATAATCGGTGCTCCAATTTTTAATCGTAAATTATGAGGTGGTAGACCTGGCAAATCGAGTGAGTTTAAGAATTCAGTTGGATAATTTACGACCTCATCTTGATCAGTAATAGTGTCCATTGACTTATATGCAACTATGTCACCAGGTATTTGATCTAAAATAGCTGAATTTATATCATTGACGTCCTTATTTTTCCCAGCTAAAATTGCTCTTTCGCTGAGCCAATCATTGTTTTTGTAATGTTGAACTATGTTTGGAAATACACTCTGCATCAATGCCTCTTTAGACTGTGCAAAAGTGCAGAAATTGTTAGGCAATGTTATCATTCCTGTTGTTTTTGAAAAAAGGTTTATTTTTTTTTGTTAAAGTGTTTTTTGAAGTTTTGAAAAACATTTCGCTCTAACAAATTTCTTCTCAGTTAATTGCTGAAAATTAAATATTTTGAAAAAACTATTTTTTTTAATTTAACGTTTTTGAGAAAATTTTGTTCTTGAAAAAATTTCATACTTTTGTAAAAGTTTAAATTGATTTGTTAAAAAAGATTTTTTTCCGCTTTGAAATATTTTGAAAAAACTATTTTTTTTAATTTAACGTTTTTGAGAAAATTTTGTTCTTGAAAAAATTTCATACTTTTGTAAAAGTTTAAATTGATTTGTTAAAAAAGATTTTTTTCCGCTTTGAAAAACACCCCCTCGAAAAAATATATTCTCTATTAATAGTGGAATATGAAATGCTTTGAAAACACCATTTTTTTTAAATTTTGTTTGGTTTTCAGAAAATTTTGTTTTGAAAAAATTTCATACCCTTGAAAAGTTTTATTTTATTTTATTTGTTTAAAATTTTTGAAATTTTTTTTTTTTGTACAATAATTTTAGAAAAACACCTCTTCGAAGAAATTTCTTTTATCTTTTTGAGGAAAATTTGGTTTTGAAAAGATTTCATGCTTTTGAAATTTTTTTATTTTACTTTATTTCTTCAAAATTTTTGAAAACAATTTTTTTGTATAATTTTCGAAAAACACCCCTTTGAAAAAATGTTTTCTATGTGTCATAGTGGTATTCCATTAACTTTTAGGATTATAGTCTAATACTTACAAATATCTACGCTTTCACAAATAGCAACAATAAACAAATTTCCTCAAAACCAAAAAATTTAATTTTTTTCTAAAAAAAATTCTAAACAAACAACGTAATAAATTTAGAATTTTGTGTTCACGAAAAACAGTATTGTTTTTATTGTATTAACTGAAAACCAAAATGTTGCAAAAAATCAAAACAAAACTAAATTATGTTTTTGTGTTCATTTGGTCCATATGTTCCATAAAAAGTTGATATGGTAAATAATATGCAGGGTCTGATACAGGCAAATTTCCATTGAACATTATAGTGACAAAATTATCGATCACCAATTCCAACAGGATTTCAAAATCAGAGTTGGAATGAGTTGTTGTGTGGTGTACTTCTGAAAAAATGAGAATTAAATAAAATAAATCTAAAAATTCGAATTCTAACTTTATCTTGTGTATGTTCTTATTACCTTGAAGCACCATTCATTTTAAATTTTCCAAGAATTTTTTTTATCATTTCGCGTTTCTTTCCTTTTTCATTCGATTCCAACATTTGTTCATAGCCGAAAACATCGTTTGCAAACGCATTCATTTCCATATAGAATTGGTCAAAGAAAGCATTGCTCAATTGAATTGAAACATTATTTTCATAAATACTTAGGACCTTAACTAATGCACCTTGGTACATACCTAACGCAGATATTCATCGCGACCTTGACATCGATACTATTGATGAAACAATACAAAGCGCTAGCAGAAGACACATGAATAGATTATTAACGCGCACAAATCCTATGATGAGAAGACTACCAAATAAAGAAAAATCTACCCAAAGTCGCTTAACCGTCAAACACCAACAGATCTTGCAAAATCCTTGTAATCAATTGTCAACTAATCGTATATGTCATTGTTTGTTAACCACTTGTTTTTAAATAATATGTATATACTTCTTCTAAAAGATCTTGGGGGCATTGGCCCTTCAATATCACTCTCATTCCATCTTTTTGTAAATCAAATTACTTATTGTCTAACGACATGTGTAATATTTTATGGAAGAAATAAAAAATAAAACAATTTTCATTCGAATCATTTGAAATTTCTGTATACAATAACGAAAAATTCAAAAAAAGTTGGACACATAAAATGAATGTCGATTCGAAACTTACTTTAATCTAAGAATCGAGCAAGTTTTGTTTTGTACAATATTTTGATTTTTTCTTTTTTTTATATGAAGAAAATATTTAAAAGAAATTTTTTTTTTCTAAAAACCTTCCCCTAGTGGATCCCTATAATATGAAAAAAGAACGAATAAAATTGGCCTCGTATCGGCCCAAAAAAATGCGTACAAACGAACATCATTTCATTTTTATATATATAGACTAGCGTACCCTCGCCCACTTCGCTAGGCGATAAATTCAATGATTTGCTGAAAGAGAATAAAATTAATACGAAACAAAGCAAATTCTTTGATACAATTTCATTCGAACTTTATTGTAACACTTTTTGGTAGACAACGTTTTTGGTTTTTTCATCTTTCGCGTGAATAATGACGATGGTTTGCCAACTCGTGAGCAAGCTACATACAATTGTCCATGAGAAAAAATTGGGTATTCTAAATTAATTAATTGAAATCGAATGGTAAATCCGCCGGACTTATACGCAACTATGTCACCAGGTATTTGATCTAAAATAGCTGAATTTATATCATTGACGTCCTTATTTTTCCCAGCTAAAATTGCTCTTTCGCTGAGTCAATCATGGCTTTTGTAATGTTGAACTATGTTTGGAAATACGTTCTGTATCAATGCCTCTTTAGACTGTGCAAAAGTGCAGAAATTGTTAGGCAATGTTATCATTCCTGTTGTTTTTGAAAAAAGGTTTATTTATTTTGGTTAAAAAGTGTTTTTTGAAGTTTTGAAAAACACTTCGCTCTAACAAATTTCTTCTCAGTTAATTGCTGAAAATTAAATATTTTGAAAAAACTATTTTTTTTTAATTTAACATTTTTGGGAAAATTTTGTTCTTGAAAAAATTTCATACTTTTGTAAAAGTTTAAATTGATTTGTTAAAAAAGATTTTTTTCCGCTTTGAAAAACACCCCCTCGAAAAATTGTATTCTCTATTAATAGTGGAATATGAAATGCTTTGAAAACACCTTTTTTTTTTAATTTTGTTTGGTTTTCAGAAAATTTTGTTTTGAAAAAATTTCATACCCTTGAAAAAGTTTTATTTTATTTTATTTGTTTAAAATTTTTGAAAATTTTTTTTTGTAATTTTAGAAAAACACCTCTTCGAAGAAATTTCTTTTATCTTTTTGAGGAAAATTTGGTTTTGAAAAAATTTCATGCTTTCGAAATTTTTTTATTTTACTTTATTTCTTCAAAATTTTTTAAAACAATTTTTTTTATAATTTTCGAAAAACACCCCTTTGAAAAAATGTTTTCTATGTGTCATAGTGGTATTCCATTAACTTTTAGGATTATAGTCAAATACTTACAAATATCTACGCTTTCACAAATAGCAACAATAAACAAATTTCCTCAAAACCAAAAAATTTTCTTTTTTTCTAAAAAAATTCGAAACAAACAACGTAATAAATTTAGAATTTTGTGTTCACGAAAAAACAGTATTGTTTTTATTGTATTAACTGAAAACCAAAATGTTGCAAAAAATCAAAACAAAACTAAATTATTTTTTTGTGTTCATTTGGTCCATATGTTCCATAAAAAGTTGATATGGTAAATAATATGCAGGGTCTGATACACGCAAATTTCCATTGACCATTATAGTGACAAAATTATCGATCACCAATTCCAACAGGATTTCAAAATCAGAGTTGGAATGAGTTGTTGTGTGGTGTACTTCTGAAAAATTGAGAAATAAACAAAATAAATCTAAAAATTCGAATTCTAACTTTATCTTGTGTATGTTCTTATTACCTTGAAGCACCATTCATTTTAAATTTTCCAAGAATTTTTTTTATCATTTCGCGTTTCTTTCCTTTTTCATTCGATTCCAACATTTGTTCATAGCCGAAAACATCGTTTGCAAACGCATTCATTTCCATATAGAATTGGTCAAAGAAAGCATTGCTCAATTGAATTGAAACATTATTTTCATAAATACTTAGGACCTTAACTAATGCACCTTGGTACATACCTAACGCAGATATTCATCGCGACCTTGACATCGATATTATTGAAGAAACAATACAAAGCGCTAGCGGAAGACACATAAATAGATTATTAACGCATACAAATCCTATGATGAGAAGACTACCAAATAAAGAAAAATCTACCCAAAGTCGGCTTAACCGTCAAACACCAACAGATCTTGCAAAATCCTTGTAATCAATTGTCAACTAATCGTGTATGTCATTGTTTGTTAACCACTTGTTTTTAAATAATATTGTATATATTTCTTCTAAATGAGCTTGGGGGCATTGGCCCTTCAATATCACTCTCATTCCATCGTTTTGTAAATCAAATTACTTATTGTCTAACGACAGGTGTAATATTTTATGGAAGAAATAAAAAAAAAAATTTCATTCGAATCATTTGAAATTTCTGTATACAATAACGAAAAATTCAAAAAAAGTTGTACACATAAAATGAATGTCGATTCGAAACTTACTTTAATCTAAGAATCGAGCAAGTTTTGTTTTGTACAATATTTTGATTTTTTCTTTTTTTTTAAGTGAAGAAAATATTTAAAAAAAAATTTTTTTTTTGCTAAAAACCTTCCCCTAGCGGATCCCTATAATATGAAAAAAGAACGAATAAAATTGGCCTCGTATCGGCCCAAAAAAATGCGTACAAACGAACATCATTTCATTTTTATATATATAGATAGATGTATATATTTCTTCTAAATGAGCTTAGGGACATTGGCCCTTCAATATCACTCTCATTCCATCTTTTTGTAAATCAAATTACTTATTGTCTAACGACATGTGTAATATTTTATGGAAGAAATAAAAAATAAAAAAATTTTCATTCGAATCATTTGAAATTTCTGTATACAATAACGAAAAATTCAAAAAAAGTTGTACACATAAAATGAATGTCGATTCGAAACTTACTTTAATCTAAGAATCGAGCAATTTTTGTTTTGTACAATATATTGATTTTTTCTGTTTTTTATATGAAGAAAATATTTAAAAGACATTTTTTTTTTCTAAAAACCTTCCCCTAGTGGATCCCTATAATATGAAAAAAGAACGAATAAAATTGGCCTCGTATCGGCCCAAAAAAATGCGTACAAACGAACATCATTTCATTTTTATATATATAAATTAATGCATATGTGAACGTATTTTAAGCTCTCTGGAACCTTTATTTTTAAATATCACGGTAATCGTTCTTAAGGAGTAAACTCCAGTCGCGTCAGCTCCGACACACACACACCTCTTTTTTTTAACACACTTTTATTAGGTCGGGTTGTATGTACGTATGTATGTATGTATGCATGTAACGGAATCTTTGAGCTTAATTTTCACTGGCTTCTAAAAACCTGATCGACTTGAAATTTTGCACACCTATCAAGGACCGATGACAATGCAATAATTTGATAAAAGTTTTCCATTATCCTTATTAGGATTGCCAGGATTAATATTTTCTTTTTTTACCTGTGGGCAAAAAGTAAGGTGAATTTGGTTGTAAAATGAAAAATCTTTTTTAACATACTTTTATTAGGTCGGGTTGTATGTATGTATGTATGTATGTATGTATGCATGTAACGGAATCTTTGAGCTTAATTTCCACTGGCTTCTAAAAATCTGATCGACTTGAAATTTTGCACACCTATCAAGGACCGATGACAATGCAATAATTTGATAAAAGTTTTCCATTATCCTTATTAGGATTGCCAGGATTAATATTTTCTTTTTTTACCTGTGGGCAAAAAGTGAGGTGAATTTGGTTGTAAAATGGAAAATCTTTTTTTATTCTTGTAAATAAGTTTCTCAGGCTCCCTCCACGAAATAAGTTCTTCATCCCGATTACTTCTTTATCACGGCCGATAACTGCATAGCTTTAGACTCACAGTCGATAAGAAAGGAATTAAATATAACACGAATATATCGAATCATTTATTCACTGACTGCAATGATAACAATAATTTTCATTCATAATAAACAAAAAATAGTTTAAAGAAACTAAAAACACGCTTGTTTTGCTAATCGAACTAAAAAGTAGAAAATAAAAAATAGTTTAAAAAAACTAAAAAACACGCTTTTATTGCTAATCGAACTAAAAAGTAGAAAATAAATTTTAATGACAAAGAGACCTATAATGAAGTAATAGCAAATCGAGCGATCAGTCATAGTCAACTACCTCAGAACAGAATTATATCAAAAATTAAGATACAAATAGAGTAATTCAAATTAGAGTTAAAAGCGTGAGATGCTTGATATAGTAAATATTACAATCATTCTATTGGCAACTACCTATGTACAGAGGGTTACGAAAGTGAAGCAAAATGCATCCCACGCTTTTAACTCTAATTTGAATTACTCTATTTGTATCTTAATTTTTGATATAATTCTGTTCTGAGGTAGTTGGCTATGACTGATTGTTCGATTTGCTATTACTTCATTATAGGTCTCTTTGTCATTAAAATTTATTTTCTACTTTTTAGTTCGATTAGCAATAAAAGCGTGTTTTTTAGTTTTTTTAAACTATTTTTTATTTTTAAATAGACTTTTAATACGTTCACATATAAGTAATATAGATGATCTACTTTTTCGTGCTATGCTCCCAATCCGTAATTAAAAATTTCTCTACAAAATCTGAGATTATAAAATAATCCTGGATAATAACCATACTGTGTTTTTTGTGGAATAGATCATTATTTCTACGAGTGTAAAGAAAGACGTTAAAGTAAAAATTAAATAAAATAGATACCGGCATAGAAAACAGGTTTGTAGACATAATTCTAATAAAATGTTTATTAAGTATTATTAACCGTACATTCATTTAACAGAAAAAAGCGTATGTCCATAAACGTGAGTCCTCTTATCATCTATATATATAAAAATGAAATGATGTTCGTTTGTACGCATTTTTTTGGGCCGATACGAGGCCAATTTTATTCGTTCTTTTTTCATATTATAGGGATCCACTAGGGGAAGGTTTTTAGCAAAAAAAATTTCTTTTAAATATTTTCTTCATATAAAAAAAAGAAAAAATCAAAATATTGTACAAAACAAAACTTGCTCGATTCTTAGATTAAAGTAAGTTTCGAATCGACATTCATTTTATGTGTACAACTTTTTTTGAATTTTTCATTATTGTATACAGAAATTTCAAATGATTTGAATGAAATTTTTTTTTTTTTTTTTTATTTCTTCCATAAAATATTACACCTGTCGTTAGACAATAAGTAATTTGATTTACAAAAAGATGGAATGAGAGTAATATTGAAGGGCCAATGTCCCCAAGCTCATATAGAAGAAATATACATATTATTTAAAAACAAGTGGTTAACAAACAATGACATGTACGATTAGTTGATAATTGATTACAAGGATTTTGCAAGATCTGTTGGTGTTTGACGGTTAAGCCGACTTTGGGTAGATTTTTCTTTATTTGGTAGTCTTCTCATCATAGGATTTGTATGCGTTAATAGTCTATTTATGTGTCTTCTGCTAGCGCTTTGTATTGTTTCATCAATAGTATCGATGTCAAGGTCGCGATGAATATCTGCGTTAGGTATGTACCAAGGTGCATTAGTTAAGGTCCTAAGTATTTATGAAAATAATGTTTCAATTCAATTGAGCAATGCTTTCTTTGACCAATTCTATATGGAAATGAATGCGTTTGCAAACGATGTTTTCGGCTATGAACAAATGTTGGAATCGAATGAAAAAGGAAAGAAACACGAAATGATAAAAAAAATTCTTGGAAAATTTAAAATGAATGGTGCTTCAAGGTAATAAGAACATACACAAGATAAAGTTAGAATTCGAATTTTTAGATTTATTTTGTTTATTTCTCATTTTTTCAGAAGTACACCACACAACAACTCATTCCAACTCTGATTTTGAAATCCAGTTGGAATTGGTGATCGATAATTTTGTCACTATAATGGTCAATGGAAATTTGCGTGTATCAGACCCTGCATATTATTTACCATATCAACTTTTTATGGAACATATGGACCAAATGAACACAAAATAATAATTTAGTTTTGTTTTGATTTTTTGCAACATTTTGGTTTTCAGTTAATACAATAAAAACAATACTGTTTTTTCGTGAACACAAAATTCTAAATTTATTACGTTGTTTGTTTAGAATTTTTTTAGAAAAAAAGAAAATTTTTTGGTTTTGAGGAAATTTGTTTATTGTTGCTATTTGTGAAAGCGTAGATATTTGAAAGTATTTGACTATAATCCTAAAAGTTAATGGAATACCACTATGACACATAGAAAACATTTTTTCAAAGGGGTGTTTTTCGAAAATTATAAAAAAAATTGTTTTAAAAAATTTTGAAGAAATAAAGTAAAATAAAAAAATTTCGAAAGCATGAAATTTTTTCAAAACCAAATTTTCCTCAAAAAGATAAAAGAAATTTCTTCGAAGAGGTGTTTTTCTAAAATTACAAAAAAAAATTTTCAAAAATTTTAAACAAATAAAATAAAATAAAACTTTTTCAAGGGTATGAAATTTTTTCAAAACAAAATTTTCTGAAAACCAAACAAAATTAAAAAAAAATGGTGTTTTCAAAGCATTTCATATTCCACTATTAATAGAGAATACAATTTTTCGAGGGGGTGTTTTTCAAAGCGGAAAAAAATCTTTTTTAACAAATCAATTTAAACTTTTACAAAAGTATGAAATTTTTTCAAGAACAAAATTTTCCCAAAAATGTTAAATTAAAAAAAAATAGTTTTTTCAAAATAATTAATTTTCAGCAATTAACTGAGAAGAAATTTGTTAGAGCGAAGTGTTTTTCAAAACTTCAAAAAACACTTTTTAACCAAAAAAAATAAACCTTTTTTCAAAAACAACAGGAATGATAACATTGCCTAACAATTTCTGCACTTTTGCACAGTCTAAAGAGGCATTGATACAGAACGTATTTCCAAACATAGTTCAACATTACAAAAACCATGATTGACTCAGCGAAAGAGCAATTTTAGCTGGGAAAAATAAGGACGTCAATGATATAAATTCAGCTATTTTAGATCAAATACCTGGTGACATAGTTGCGTATAAGTCCGGCGGATTTACCATTCGATTTCAATTAATTAATTTAGAATACCCAATTTTTTCTCATGGACAATTGTATGTAGCTTGCTCACGAGTTGGCAAACCATCGTCATTATTCACGCGAAAGATGAACAAACCAAAAACGTTGTCTACCAAAAAGTGTTACAATAAAGTTCGAATGAAATTGTATCAAAGAATTTGCTTTGTTTCGTATTAATTTTATTCTTTTTCAGCAAATCATTGAATTTATCGTCTCGCCAAGCGGGCGAGGGTACGCTAGTTACTTACTATAAAATGTAATATCGAATTTCGAATGCGTATCCAACTGTTTATTATTACCAGCCAATTGCACAATTAAATTAACTATTCCTTCTCCTTGTAGTTTCTTCATATCGTTAATAATAATTAAACAAACCAAAAGCTCCGAAATATTCCACCAAAATAATTTCTATGAAGAAAAACCTTTCACAACAGTATTGACAGTCAATTATATTGACAGGATTGTCAATTTTGCAGGTAATCTGCCATATGTGAACGGGTAGATTAATTTTGTGGATTTATTGCTAATTACTGCATATGTGAACGTAATTTTTGTTAGAGAACTACTGCAGTGGTAGAATTATATGAAAGAAATATAGTTTGAATTCATCGAAGAGCGTCTGACGTATTCATAAAAAGCTATAAGTTCTTCCATTTGTGGAACAACATCAAGAAGCACAAATAGGAGGGCAAAGTCGGCCAAACACCTAACAGAAGTTTACGTGCCAATTATTTATTTATTTTTAATTAAATTTTTAAGTAAAAAATTTCACTTGGCCGTGATTAAATATATGATTTTAGTATTGAGCCACTAAGGCCTCTTCTTTTCGCCAAGAGTTAGCAAGTGGCGAATAGATAAGCAACTGGTATAAAAGAACATTTGTATACGTATTGGGTACGCGGGAATAAAGCTACCTTAAATTACATGTGTTTGTAAGGCAGTGAGTTATACTAATCTAATAAGGTATGACCATACTCGCTAACGGTGAATCATGCTCGATAACTTTGTTGTTGCTTTCGCATGCAAATTTTTCGTTAAGTTAATCGAGCTAGAGATAGCGATCGAGAAATTGGCGAATGACATAATGATCAGGAACGGTTAATTTTTCAACAGCTAAGTAATTGATGTGTGAAAATTAAAAAAAAATACTCACTTATTAAAACAAAATACTTTTGCAAAATTTTCTAAATATATCTTTATTATTAGACTCGCTTTTTACGTTGCAGAAAAGCTGAAAATATAACTATTTCCATACATTTGTTGAGGAACCACTAAGTGTGATGTCTTTTGGTTGATAAAGGTATTAATAGGATGTTAAAGGAAACTATCAAAAGAAGATATAACCGATCCGGATGGAAAATATTTTTATATTGTGTCATTAACATCCATCCGGCAACTTAAATTTAGTTACACTTTACAATATAAGCAATCACAATGTACAAAATTTAAAGTTAGTTCATGCCGCACTTGAAAATGTGAAATAAAACAATATTGGTTCAGCAAGTGAGGGTTTTTCCGTCATTTTGTTTATAAAAATAAAACTATGCAATTTGGTTTATAAACGAATTTATATTAAATTTATTTATTTAAACTAAACGAGCGGAAGGTAAAGCAAATACAAAAAATACGTACATAGTTTTTCTTAAAAGCTTTTCTAGTGTGAGCATAGAATGCAATGCGTAAAGGCCTTTGTTTTTGTTTCGATAGTGAAATTACTAGCGGCCATGATAACGGTTAATGGGAGAAATGTTTTTGCGAGATGATGATCCACAATTGGAGGGACCTACAGTTTGAAGCCGACTTCGAACGGCAGATAGTTTTATTTTTTTCTTCATTTTGGTGTTTCGCCGAGATTCGAACATACGTTTTCTCTGAATTCTAAGGTAGTCACGCACCAACCCATTCTGTTACAGCGGCCGCCGGTTACTGATTACATACTACAAAAATATCATTTTCCAAATCTAAATTACAATTTAATTGAGCAGATATAGCAAAATATAGTTTCGATAATGTAAAACCTAATACGAGAGAATTCGACATCTTATTAAGGCCATGCAGAGTGCGAGCTGTAGGAACATTGCAGGTATAATTGGTTCTGAACCTATTCAAATATAATGGATATTTATTGCCTAAAGACCTGGTAGGGAGCGAGAAATTCTATCGTTTCTAAAAGAGAGGAACATTCAATTTCCTAATTGATCTAATCTCTAATTGTTTTGGATTAATTAGAAGTAGGCGGGATTTGTATGGTGGGGCAGGGTCAGAGAAATTCAGGGAAGAGAGAGCATACTTTTGTACTCGTTTAGGTCTGTCTGTAGATAATTGGTGGAAAGGCCACCAATAAAAACGGTATATTTCAATGTAGATCGAACAAATGAACTAAATAACAACTTCTACCTACATATATACTCATCAAGTTGGTCTCCCTGCCGCGGGGAAGAGGTTTAAATGGTTTTACGTTTTATACCCATTTCGTAGGGGCTAACTCTCCCCGAACTAATAATGAAGTTCACCATGCGGAGATTAACGTACCAATGTTCCTTTGTTATCTCCTATCAAGTCTTCTCCTTGTCCTTCTATTACTTAACCAGGTGGTAGGTATAAAATGCTCTTTATACTTTCTCACATGTAGCGGCTAAACAAGGATTTGTCCACACGAGGTAACCCACTTTGTTCTTTTTATAGAATACATATGTTCTTATTAATGAGCTTGAAGTGAGTGGCATCATCAAAGCAGAACATTGTAACACGCGTTACATGCCGTTGATATCCAGGCATGCTCGTTATGATGCATACCAGATGGATCAAATTCGTGCAACTGTACTTTGGCACTATTATAAGCATTAAGTATTTTTATTACTACGGAAATTGGTTATATTACACTTCCAGGAGGAAGACAAAGATTTCTCTTTATTATAAGCATTTAACATTTTGGAAGCGAAACCTTTACTTGAAAACCTTTATTATAATGCCAGGTTGAATCTTGTACAAAAACATTCTTCAGCGTCATCAACAGGTTTACTTCGACCTCGCCCCACCTTTCTTCGCTTACGCTTCAACTTTCGCATACACTTCTTATGCCAGTTAGCTCTCATTTTTATTTCTTCACGCGAGGAATCAATAGGTTTTCCATTTGTATTGCTCTATGTAATTGGAGTTTGTAATTCTTTTATATACATATCCTAAATCCCTAAAAACTACTCCTACGCGAGCGGGGTCACGGGTTAAAGCTAGTTACTCTTATATGTAAGAATTTATCTGTTATGCAAAAAAAAACACACTAGTAGCCATCGGAAGCAAAGCAGCACGGCAGTAGCAAACCACTTCATTTAGTATTTTTACAAAATTTGTACATTGGATTTTATTCGTTTTGGTCACATTTTATTAGCTTTTTTTAATCAGTAAAGAAAACATTCTTTTGATCGTTGGCACTGTGACCCTGTTGCTTTTTCATTTTGATTTGTTTTTCTTGAACCTTTGCCTGCAATTGAATTTTTTGATGTCCTCGAACCATTTTGTTGATATTTCTTTTGAGAACATGTTTTAATTAATAAATTTTTACAACGTGGTTGTTCCACTTAACAATATTTATAAAATGCGATAATAGTTCGAAGAAACAGGGCACTTTTATAACGCGGTATTTACTATTACGTTTTTGTTATATCCGGAATTATTTGCAATTCCATTTTTGTAATCAACTCCTCCTTCCGCGTTTGTGTTTTGCTGCATTTTAAACAAATTAAACATTTCTTAAGCACGAGTCAAACGAGTCGGGAATTACAGAAAGTAGGTGGTAAAAAAATACCCTACAGGAATGATATAAAAGAATTAACAATTTCCAAGAATAGTTTGCGCAAAGTAACTCAAACTATGACGCTTTTAAACATCATGCACTCATGTATGCGTATGCCACACGAAATATATTTATATATACATTTTTTATACATATATTTTTATAGAATATGTTCTATTAATGAGCTTGAAGTGAGTGGCATCATCAAAGCAGAACATTGTAACATGCGCTCTCCATAATAATATCTGCCGTTGATATCCAGGCATGCCCGTTATGATGCATACCAGATAGATCAAATTCGAGCAACTGTACTTTAGCACTATTATAAGCATTAAGTATTTTTATTACTATGGAAAATTGGTTATATTACACTTCCAGGAGGAAGACAAAGAGTTCTCTTTATTTCAAGCATTTCACATTTTGGAAGCGAAACCTTTACTTGAAAACCTTTATTATAATGCCAGGTTGAATCTTGTACAAAAACATTCTTCAGCGTCATCAACAGGTTTACTTGGACCTCGCACCCACCTTTCTTCGTTTACGATTCAACTTTCGCATACACTTCTTATGCCAGTTAGCTCTCATTTTTATTTCTTCACGCGAGGACGATTTAAGAGAGATGAATCAATAAGCTTTCCATTTGTATTGCTCTATGTAATTGGAGTTTGTAATTCTTTTATATACATATCCTAATTCCCTAAAAACTACTCCTACGCGAGCGGGGCCACGGGTTAAAGCAGTGTTTCCCAACCTGTTTTAGGCCATGCCCCACCTTAACATTTCTAAAATTTTTATGCCCCCATACAGTATTTTTAACCTTTAAAAATTGTTTTGTTCCCTTAAGAAATATAAGTGATAAGTTTTAGGAAGGAATCACTATGAAATTGTTATCAAAACATCGTAAGTAAAATTTCAAAACATATAATGAAAAACTGAAATTCAAAATAATTTTAATATTGATTTTTTTATATTCTTTTAGTGCGATCCTTGCGCTTGATGCTTGCTGCACAGAGATTTTATATTAGGTTCCAATTTACTTAGCTTTAATCTCAAGTCTCCACGTTGTGTTATATCAAGTCGATTTCTTTTTTTATCAGTAAATCATTTACAACACTAAATCCACATTCAGCTAAATATGAAGATGGAAACGGTAGTAAAAGTTTTCTTGCACATTTGGTTGCATTTGGGTATTTAGTTTCAGTTTCTTCACAAAGCCATGCCATCGCCCCTCTTATATTAAATAAAGTTTTTGCGGATTCATCATTTTGCAATTCTGCGAGTTCTTCTTGATACTGCATATTTGATATATCAGGCAAATCCACTAATATTGGCTGCATCATCCATGTTGGGAAATCAATTTGTTTTAAATCAGAAAAACTTTCTTTTAAATCAGCGGATAGAATATTCAAATGATTGACAATAACAAGTAAAGCGGTATCAGTTACTTCACATTTTTGGAGCCAATGAAATTGTTCAAAGTTTTTGTTGTTAATGTGTTTCTGATATAACTCTATATTGGTAATGAAACCAAATATCTTTGTTTTTGCATCGACAAGTGTTTTATTTGGTCCTTGAAGTTGCTTATTTAATATACTTAGTTTTTCAAAGATATCGGCTAAATAACTTACAAATGATTTACCATCGATTGTTAACAGATACTTCATTTCAGGTTTGTCGCTTAAAAAATCACTAAGAGTGTCAAACCGTTGCATAAATCTTTTCAAGCAGTTGCTTTTGGATAGCCATCTTACTTCAGTATGAAGTAAAAGTCTCACATGGTCTTCATTTTGTTGTTCGCAAAATAACTTGAAAAGACGTTCACATTTGGCACTAGCTTTAATAGCATTAACACAGTTTATTACTGTATGTAGTACTTCATTTAGAACATGCGAGATATTTTTAGCTATCAAGTTTTCCTTATGAATAACACAATGTACAATAATCATTTCTGGATTCGCATCTTTCATCAATTTTAAGCAGCCATTTTTCTTGCCCATCATATTAGGGGCGCCATCTGCAGCACAAGATGTTATATTTTTCATTGGTATATCATTGACATCTAAGTAGTTTTTTAACTTATTATATATATCTTTGGAGGTAGTGGTGCTTTCTAATCTTTTACAGAACAACATTTCTTCAGTAAAATGCCCTTCATCAATATATCTTACATAGGTTATCAATACTGCCTCACTGTCTCTCAAAGTTGATTCATCCATTTGTACTGAGAAATTTCTTGTTTTCAGCTTTTCAACAAGTTGTTTTTCAATATCTTCACTCATTTCGTCTATTCTTCTGCTAACAGTATTGTTACTGAGTGGCATAGCTTTTACATCTTTGTCATCTTTTTCCAGAACCGTTTTAAGAAATGCTGATATTGACGGTTTTATCAAATTCTCTCCTATAGTGTGATTTTTTCCAGTTTTAGCGATTAATAAAGAAATTTGATAACTAGCCTCAGAAAGACGATTATTTGTTAAAGAACGAGCAGTAAATAGAGACTGTAATGTTGTTCTTTTTTCAAACTTTTCTTTTAAAGTTTTAAAGTAACTCAAATCTGAATTTATATGAGCACTATGTTTCGTCTTCAAATGCGCCTCAAGACGACCTCGTTTCATTGATTCGTTGCTCAAGCATTGCTGGCATAAAACACAAAACGGCATCCGCTCATTGTGAACAGCGGGTATGAACCCATATTTTAAATATTGCTCCGAATATTGACGAGTTTTTTTCTTGTTTGTTCCACTCATTTTATTATGGGCTAAAAAAAATCAATTAAAACACAATATAATAAAATATGTGTTAAAATTAATTCAATATGACAGAGTAAACGTATGACGCAAAGAAACATATTTATTTAAATGTATATAATACGATTACCGATATTTTTTTCACTTGACAAAAATTTCTGGAAAGTTAAATGCTTCTAAAATTAAAATAAATATAAATAAAATCAAATACTTACCAATTATATCTATACAATATTGTTGTTGGTGGGTGTTAAAATAACAATAACTAAATAATAATTATATAAATTTATTTAGAATATAACAACTTAAATACTTTTATATATTGAAAACTGGTTGTGTATCTTGAGCGAACGATGTCGACTATATTACTGATCGTGTTATGATGCGCATTGTGCAGTCATGAGTTATGAATGCATGTGAGTAATACGACATAAGCGTAACTGCTACAATATATCTAAATATATTTGTTAAATCAACGATTACTTGACGGATACTTATTTCAAATTAATACCAACTGAATGATGTGAAGCACTACACAAGTTGAGTTGGGCCAATTAGGTGCGAACAACGCCGTTGTGTAGCGAGCTTAAAACGTCCGGGGTTCCCCGCGACAGGTGGCGCACTCCACGGTGAATCCCCGACGAAGTTTACTTGACGACTCTAATTACCCAGTTGATATTTTGGTAACGTCAAACGAAATTATACCTAATAATTATTTACAGCATTTTTTTTAAGAATTTGCCTTTTTTGTTAAATTTGTCACCGATATTTATCATTGCATTTAAATAACCCAAAGCGAAAGGGTTAAAGTCGTGTCGAGTCCATTTTAAAATTGCCCCCTTAACTATCAAATTGCCCCCCTGTGGGGCGTGGGCCCCACGTTGGGAAACACTGGGTTAAAGCTAGTTACTCTTATATGTAAGAATTTACCTGTTATGCAAAAAAAAACACACTAGTAGCCATCGGAAGCAAAGCAGCACGGCAGTAGCAAACCACTTCATTTAGTATTTTTACAAAATTTGTACATTGGATTTTATTCGTTTTGGTCACATTTTATTAGCTTTTTTTAATCAGTAAAGAAAACTTTCTTTTGATCGTTGGCACTGTGACCCTGTTGCTTTTTCATTTTGATTTGTTTTTCTTGAACCTTTGCCTGCAATTGAATTTTTTGATGTCCTCGAACCATTTTGTTGATATTTCTTTTGATAACATGTTTTAATTAATAAATTTTTACAACGTGGTTGTTCCACTTAACAATATTTATAAAATGCGATAATAGTTCGAAGAAACAGGGCACTTTTATAACGCGGTATTTACTATTACGTTTTTGTTATATCCGGAATTATTTGCAATTCCATTTTTGTAATCAACTCCTCCTTCCGCGTTTGTGTTTTGCTGCATTTTAAACAAATTAAACATTTCTTAAGCACATTATTTTTTCACCGAACCGACGCTGACATGAGTCAAACGAGTCAGGAATTACGGAAAGTAGGTGGTAAAAAAATACCCTACAGGAATGATATAAAAGAATTAACAATTTCCAAGAATAGTTTGCGCAAAGTAACTCAAACTATGACGCTTTCAAACATCATGCACTCATGTATGCGTATGGTGCACGAAATATATTTATATATACATTTTTTATACATATATTTTTATAGTTCTATTAATGAGCTTGAAGTGAGTGGCATCATCAAAGCAGAACATTGTAACATGCGCTCTCCATAATAATATCTGCCGTTGATATCCAGGCATGCCCGTTATGATGCATACCAGATGGATCAAATTCGAGCAACTGTACTTTAGCACTATTATAAGCATTAAGTATTTTTATTACTACGGAAAATTGGTTATATTACACTTCTATCACAAATGAGGAATTACAATTTCACCACACCTGTCTACAACGGTTCTTATATTGTTTGTTTACCTTCTGTTAAGTGCTGACTTTTTGTGAAAGAACGTGGTTTAATATTATATGTAGGAATCATAGCAACCCATGATTGTAAGAATCATAGCAAGCCATGTAGGTACATTTTGTTCAACCGTTATTCTTAGTTTTCATATGTATAGTTAGTTGAAATAAAGCAACCGTAGCAAATTCACGTGCGGATATATAAAGGTAGCATAACCTTACGTTATATTGATAAAAATGTCCGAAATAAAAATTTTGAAAACAAATAAAAATAATGAAATGTTGGGTATTTCTATAATTTAGAAAGAATAACAAAACAAAGGACATATAATTGGCCCAAAAAAGTAAAATAATGCGGACTAGAAAAAAGAAATGGAACATAAAAGAACCAATAACTGTAGACGATATTGATATGCCACTTAATTTATATGTCCTTGAAGGCGAGCTTTTTGTTTTAGCAGAAAAGTGGGTCGATGATAAACTTTTTATAATATTGGGGACAAAATCTTCATTGGAAATGCTGAGTGGCAGTGACTGCCGGGCTGTTGATGGAACTTTCCATGTTGTTCCTCGCGTTATGAGGCAACTTTTTTCCATACATGGCAGAGTACATGGCGAAATCGTGCCTCTCGTTTTTTGCTTGATGAGCAAAAAAACGTTGAAGTCATATGTCGCTGTTTTTAACGAGTTGCTGACGATTGCAGGTAACCATGAACTAAATTTATGCCCTTAGGCAATGTTTCCCAAATACTGATTTACGCGGCTGTTTGTTCCATTTTGGACAACTAACATGGCGAAAGGTTCAGAAGGAGAGGTAATTAAAGCCTATTTTATGGTTGTGTATGTATACTAAGTAATAATATGTTCTTTTTATGTATAGATTGGCTCAAAAATATGGGACTTCGGTGGAATTCGCACTGCAAGTCCGAATGATTAAAAGCTTAGCTTTCGTACCGCCAAGCGAAATACCGAATTAATTTCAAACATTACTTAATAACTGCAATGATGAAAGTGTAAAAAATTTACTAGTTTGGTTTGATAAAAATTATATTAATATAAATAAAAAATCCAAATATTCTCCCGAGTTTTGGTCAGTGCATGACCATAATGCATCGCAAACAGAAACGTTTCCTAGAACACAAAACAATATTGAAGCGTGGCATCGCCGGCTGAAAGTTATTGTTGGAAGAAGAAACTCGCAATTTTACCATCTTGTGCTAAGTTTGCAAAAGGAACTTATTTTAGTGAAAACTCAAATATCAAGAAAAGAAAATGGAGAAAGAGTTAGAAAAAAAAGGAAAATAATTAAGAAAAACAAACAGCTGCGAAGAATTATTAAGGAAAGATTAAGTCACACTACATATTTAAAAAGAATTGCCAAAAATATTGTAATTGGCTAAACTAAAATATTGTTATCGCTTAAACATACCTATATGTATATTTATGAATTAAATGTTTAGTTTGTTACTAAAATATTGTTATCGCTTAAACATACCTATGTATATGTATATTTATGAATTAAATGTTTAGTTTGTTACTTCTTGTATGACGAAAATCACAAAACTTGAATAAAGCAGAATTTTTCGCATTAAACATGCAGAATTTTGAAAAAGCAGAATTTTAGAAAGCAGAATTTTAAAAAAGCAGAATTTTAAAAAGCAGAATTTTTTTGCAATTTACAGAATTTTGTCACCCAGAATTTTGTAATGCAGAATAATGACACGCTCCCGTTGTGTATTCGTACATAAAATTCCATTTCCATCTATATTTGCTGACAATGAATTTTCAAATGTTTTTGGAGGCGGAAAATCTTTCTTGAGTAAAGCGAAAGGTGTCGCTACTGTCGCTGTTAAACTAGTTGAAGGTATAGTTTTTGAAGAATACGCTGATCCAGTTGATATTAACGGTATTAAATCGGCCCCACCTGCCAATTTACCGACTCCCCCTTTTTCAGTGTTAAAAAGCTCAATTGAAGATAAGTCTGCTGTTGAATTTGGATAAATGTCTTTAGTACTTTTCGAGTATTTAGTGGCCTTTTTTGATTTTTTCGGATCCTGCGAATTAAAATTTAGATCGCTTGTTGAATCTTTCGCAGTGTCATTACACACTGGCAAAAATAAGTCCTCCACATGGGGAAAATTTAATGGAGGAGTTGTTAACTGATGTTGGTTTTGATTTAACTCTTTGGAAAGTAGTTCACTCGAAGTATTAAACACCGATCGTAGTGGATACTCGACGGAGTCGTCAGAGAGTTCAATTGGGTCATCATTATTTAGTATACGTACGGAAGCAGAAGATGCTGCTAAAGTTTTATTAGGTGATGCATTTTGAGAATATATGTCGCCGACCAAAGATGAGTTTTCAGTTTTTGGTTTAGGAGATTTAATACTATTTCTTTCATTTGATTTCTGACCTTCGCCTGGGTTCAACGACGAATGCATATCAGGTGTGCTCCAGTTATCAAAATTCTTTAATATCCTATCACCGATTGCAGATGGTTGCTGAGGTTTAAAAATATTTGGACTATCTCTTTCAAGTTTTGTGATACTGGCTTTAGACTCATGCGACATTAGTTTCATTGATTCTGGCACAAAAGGAGGTACATTGCAGTAGCTACGTTCTCCGCTTGGTTGCGACAGAAGCAAATCTAGTGATTTTCTGGTGCTTTCTGACTATGGAATGCAAAGTTAAATTCGTTTGATAAATAAAACAATATAAATTCAATTAGAAATTAAAAGGTTGTTTTGTAATAATAACTTGAATTAGTTTGATTGGCAGGAGGCATCTGGGGAGCTGATCGCTTTTTGCTAGTAGGCGATTTGTATGTAGGTGCAAGTTTAGCAGCAATTACTTTAGCAACTTCTTTATCCGTTTCCATCAAGGTTTCTTAAACGCTTCTAGCGGTTGTAAAACAGTATCCATGCGCATCAGTTTCTTATTTATAGTGTTAACTTCTTCCTTTGTTGGAACTCCAGCTTCTTGTTTTAATATGTTTTTTTCACTCGTCGACATATTCAAGGATTGACTTTTCACTTTATTTTTTTTGCGCTCTTTTCGGTATTCTTTGACATTTGTGGACATTAGCTTTTTTTAATCAGTAAAGAAAACTTTCCGCTTGTGTTTTCCCCCCGGAAAAATCACGGTTTAATAAATTAAATGAAATACCAACATTGGTAGCCGTAAAGATTGTTCATCTGCTCCAACAACGGAAAATTGGTTATATTACACTTCCAGGAGGAAGACAAAGATTTCTCTTTATTTCAAGCATTTCACATTTTGGAAGCGAACTCTTTACTTGAAAACCTTTATTATGATGCCAGGTTGAAGATTGTGCAAAAACATTCTTCAGCGTCATCAACGGGTTTAGTTGGATGAAGAAGAGCGATTGGTATTTGCATAAAAAATCATTTATTTAAACAAATTGCGTACCAGTTTATATTTTTTCTTCCTTTCTTTTTGGAGTTTACTCCTTAAGAAACGATATATAAGGCCCACGATATGAAAAAAATATGGGTAGTAAAATCTGGCGTACGCTGACGGAAGTGATGCATTGCCCTTTCTCTATGCCCCTTTTCTCTTTTGGTTTGTGTTTTTGATGGTTTATTTAGTTGGTAAGTGTTTATTTTAAATTTTTCCAACGAAGACATAAACCACCACTTTGAATATTTGAATATTATCTGCGCAGCGCAATAGTGCGACAACAAACCATACAGCAGCTACCCAGTGTTTTTGGTACTACATTTCACCTCAAACTGTGCATGTGTAATTGTGCCTGCGAATGTTTTGTTACAATGGAGACTCTACTCAGAGTGTTTCGCTGCTACATTTGCATCAAACTGTGGCTCATCAGCATAAATGTGTGGCTTACAAAGTATATTCACTAATTTTGCTAATAGCAAAATTGCATAGCTGGAAACATAAAACGCCTCTGTTAGCTGTCCTACATAAAAGTAAATTTTGGTAACTGTGCATGTTAATTATTAATTGCGCAGTTACCTTGTAAAGCAAATTAAACTTTAGAACAGCCATTTTCATACGCCGCCGGCCACGGCATCTACACCAGAGCAGCAATAGAAACTTGGTTAAGAATTTGCGCTAGCTAAGCTACGAACCATTTCTGGTTCCAGTTTGCAAAGACGTTATTACAGTGCACATCAAACAGTGGACGCTACTCTTATATGTAAGAATTTACCTGTTATGCAAAAAAAAAATAAAACACTAGTAGCCATCGGAAGCAAAGCAGCACGGCAGTAGCAAACCACTTCATTTAGTATTTTTACAAAATTTTTACATTGGATTTTATTCGTTTGGGTCACATTTTATTAGCTTTTCTTAATCAGTAAAGAAAACTTTCTTTTGATCGTTGGCACTGTGACCCTGTTGCTTTTTCATTTGGATTTGTTTTTCTTGAACCTTTGCCTGCGATTGAATTTTTTGATGTCCTCGAACCATTTTGTTGATATTTCTTTTGATAACATGTTTTAATTAATAAATTTTTACAACGTGGTTGTTCCACTTAACAATATTTATAAAATGCGATAATAGTTCGAAGAAACAGGGCACTTTTATAACGCGGTATTTACTATTACGTTTTTGTTATATCCGGAATTATTTGCAATTCCATTTTTGTAATCAACTCCTGGCGTTGCGCGTTTGTGTTTTGCTGCATTTTAAACAAATTAAACATTTCTTAAGCACATTAATTTTTACCGAACCGACGCTGACATGAGTCAAACGAGTCAGGAATTACGGAAAGTAGGTGGTAAAAAAATACCCTACAGGAATGATATAAAAGAATTAACAATTTCCAAGAATAGTTTGCGCAAAGTAACTCAAACTATGACGCTTTCAAACATCATGCACTCATGTATGCGTATGCTACACGAAATATATTTATATATACATTTTTTATACATATATTTTTATAGAATATGTTCTATTAATGAGCTTGAAGTGAGTGGCATCATCAAAGCAGAACATTGTAACATGCGCTCTCCATAATAATATCTGGCGTTGATATCCAGGTATGCCCGTTATGATGCATACCAGATAGATCAAATTCGAGCAACTGTACTTTAGCACTATTATAAGCATTAAGTATTTTTATTACAACGAAAATTGGTTATATTACACTTCTATCACAAATGAGGAATTACAATTTCACCACACCTGTCTACAACGGTTCTTATATTGTTTGTTTACCTTCTGTTAAGTGCTGACTTTTTGTGAAAGAACGTGGTTTAATATTATATGTAGGAATCATAGCAACCCATGATTGTAAGAATCATAGCAAGCCATGTAGGTACATTTTGTTCAACCGTTATTCTTAGTTTTCATATGTATAGTTAGTTGAAATAAAGCAACCGTAGCAAATTCACGTGCGGATATATAAAGGTAACATAACCTTACGTTATATTGATAAAAATGTCCGAAATAAAAATTTTGAAAACAAATAAAAATAATGAAATGTTGGGTATTTCTATTATTTAGAAAGAATAACAAAACAAAGGACATATAATTGAAAGAACCAATAACTGTAGACGATATTGATATGCCACTTAATTTATATGTCCTTGAAGGCGAGCTTTTTGTCTTAGCAGAAAAGTGGGTCGATGATGAACTTTTTATAATATTGGGGACAAAATCTTCATTGGAAATGCTGAGTAGCAGTGACTGCGGGGCTGCTGATGGAACTTTCCATGTTGTTCCTCGCGTTATGAGGCAACTTTTTTCCATACATGGCAGAGTACATGGCGAAATCGTGCCTCTCGTTTTTTGCTTGATGAGCAAAAAAACGTTGAAGTCATATGTCGCTGTTTTTAACGAGTTGCTGACGATTGCAGGTAACCATGAACTAAATTTATACCCTCAGCGTATAATTTGCGATTTCGAAATGGGTATCATATCGGCAATTAGGCAATGTTTCCCAAATACTGATTTACGTGGCTGTTTGTTCCATTTTGGACAACTAATATGGCGAAGGGTTCAGAAGGAGAGGTAATTAAAACCTATTTTATGGTTGTGTATGTATACTAAGTAATAATATGTTCTTTTTATGTATAGATTGGCTCAAAAATATGGGACTTCGGTGGAATTCGCACTGCAAGTCCGAATGATTAAAAGCTTAGCTTTCGTACCGCCAAGCGAAATACCGAATTACTTTCAAACATTACTTAATAACTGCGATGATGAAAGTGTAAAAAATTTACTAGTTTGGTTTGATAAAAATTATATTAATATAAATAATAATAATTCCAAATATTCTCCCGAGTTTTGGTCAGTGCATGACCATAATGCATCGCAAACAGAAACGTTTCCTAGAACACAAAACCATATTGAAGCGTGGCATCGCCGGCTGAAAGTTATTGTTGGAGGAAGAAACTCGTAATTTTACCATCTTGTGCTAAGTTTGCAAAAGGAACTTATTTTAGCGAAAACTCAAATATCAAGAAAAGAAAATGGAGAAAGAGTTAGAAAAAAAGGAAAATAATTAAGAAAAACAAACAGCTGCGAAGAGTTATTAAGAAAAGATTAAGTCACACTACATATTTAAAAAGAATTGCAAAAAATATTGTAATTGGCTAAACTAAAATATTGTTATCGCTTAAACATACCTATATGTATATTTATGAATTAAATGTTTAGTTTGTTACTTCTTGTATGACGAAAATCACAAAACTTGAATAAAGCAGAATTTTTCGCATTAAACATGCAGAATTTTGAAAAAGCAGAATTTTAGAAAGCAGAATTTTAAAAAAAGCAGAATTTTAAAAAGCAGAATTTTTTTGCAATTCACAGAATTTTGTCACCCAGAATTTTGTAATGCAGAATAATGACACGCTCCCGTTGTGTATTCGTACATAAAATTCCATTTCCATCTATATTTGCTGACAATGAATTTTCAAATGTTTTTGGAGGCGGAAAATCTTTCTTGAGTAAAGCGAAAGGTGTCGCTACTGTCGCTGTTAAACTAGTTGAAGGTATAGTTTTTGAAGAATACGCTGATCCAGTTGATATTAACGGTATTAAATCGGCCCCACCTGCCAATTTACCGACTCCCCCTTTTTCAGTGTTAAAAAGCTCAATTGAAGATAAGTCTGCTGTTGGATTTGGATAAATGTCTTTAGTACTTTTCGAGTATTTAGTGGCCTTTTTTGATTTTTTCGGATCCTGCGAATTAAAATTTAGATCCCTTGTTGAATCTTTCGCAGTGTCATTACACACTGGCAAAAATAAGTCCTCCACATGGGGAAAATTTAATGGAGGAGTTGTTAACTGATGTTGGCTTTGATTTAACTCTTTGGAAATTATTAATTATTATATTATTGGAAGTATTAAACACCGATCGTAGTGGATACTCGACGGAGTCGTCAGAGAGTTCAATTGGGTCATCATTATTTAGTATCATTATTTAGTAAAGTTTTATTAGGTGATGCATTTTGAGAATATATGTCGCCGACCAAAGATGAGTTTTCAGTTTTTGGTTTAGGAGATTTAATACTATTTCTTTCATTTGATTTCTGACCTTCGCCTGGGTTCAACGACGAATGCATATCAGGTGTGCTCCAGTTATCAAAATTCTTTAATATCCTATCACCGATTGCAGATGGTTGCTGAGGTTTAAAAATATTTGGACTATCTCTTTCAAGTTTTGTGATACTGGCTTTAGACTCATGCGACATTAGTTTCATTGATTCTGGCACAAAAGGAGGTACATTGCAGTAGCTACGTTCTCCGCTTGGTTGCGACAGAAGCAAATCTAGTGATTTTCTGGTGCTTTCTGACTCTATGGAATGCAAAATTAAATTCGTTTGATAAATAAAACAATATAAATTCAATTAGAAATTAAAAGGTTGTTTTGTAATAATAACTTGAATTAGTTTGATTGGCAGGAGGCATCTGGGGAGCTGATCGCTTTTTGCTAGTAGGCGATTTGTATGTAGGTGCAAGTTTAGCAGCAATTACTTTACCAACTTCTTTATCCGTTTCCATCAAGGTTTCTTAAACGCTTCTAGCGGTTGTAAAACAGTATCCATGCGCATCAGTTTCTTATTTATAGTGTTAACTTCTTCCTTTGTTGGAACTCCAGCTTCTTGTTTTAATATGTTTTTTTCACTCGTCGACATATTCAAGGATTGACTTTTCACTTTATTTTTTTTTGCGCTCTTTTCGGTATTCTTTAACATTTGTGGACAAATTTCTGGGAACTATGCCTTCTACATGTGGTAAATTTAGAATATTATCCTCTTTTCTAGTGCAGAGTTCCATTCTGTTAGACATAAAATTCGCAGTTTCTAAATTCCCAAGCGGAAATGGATATGCGTATTTGGCAGATTTTAGCCTTTTAATTTTCTTTAACTGCGCCATTTGACTTGGGTTATTAGGTGATACCACCTCTTGTTTCAGTGAATTTTTGCTTCCTGGCTTACGACCTCGCTTTTTAGGTTTATTAACTTCGTCAAGCTGCGATGGTGAATTATTCAATACACAAGGCATCATAACCTCTGAGAAGCTACTACTATTAATATTGCTTGCCAAATCTATAGCACTACCATGATCGCAGTTAATAGGCATGTTTGGAGATTTTTCCAATCCCTCAGGAGAAACCGAATTCGTATCGCCAGACGTCAAGCGATTCAATAATGTTGGAGATGGCGTTATAGTGGTTCCCCAAGGCAAATTGATAAATTGGCTCTCATTCCCACCATAAATCTGGGCCGAAGCCATGCAATTCGTATTTGGAGATAATGGTTTTTGAGGTTTCTGCTTAGAAATTTTCTTAAAGATATTTAGTTTATTTTTATCTAGTTCTGCTGACAATTTCATTCCTGGAAATGCTTTCTTATCATGACCCAGAGACACATTTACAGGTATTTGCACATTATCAAGAACGCCATCATGGATGAGATTGGAAACAGCATCAAAACGGTTATCTTTCATCAAAGTTTTCGGAAGGGCCACTGATGAGATAAGTGCCAATTCTGGTTTTGATATACAAGTTTGAGCTTTGCAATTTGTAACTAGTGGCGGAGGTAAACATTCTTTCATAGATGGAGTAGCACTGTTGCTTTTAGAAGCCGATAATAAAGGTAAACATAGCTTCTTTTCATTCAGCTTTGCTAAGCCCTCTGGCTTATTTGACTGGACGTTGTTTTTGTGTCTATTCAATAATATTTTCTGATACTTTGACTGTTTTTTAAGAAACTTTTCTATTTGTAGCCGCTGAAAAATGGCGTCACAATAGTCAGGTGTGGAGTCCATTCCTGTCTTAAGCATTTTTTGTAAGATTTTCTTATTTCTCCGTTGGGTTTTTTCGGAACTATGCATGCCGGCTGAAATCAAGTCAGATTCAGAAGCTTGAAGATCTGGGCGATTAAATTTGGCTGCCAAAGGATTTGACAGGTTTTGTGTATTCTTCTTTTTAGCCTTTTTAAGCAATTTTGATGCAAGTGTCGGCGCTTGTAAGGTATGTTGCGTTAAATGATTTGTCACAGCCTTCTTTGGTGCAGTTGGGTTCACTACCTCGGATGCTGCAACATTTTTATTAACAAGGGGGTACTTTGTTAAGAATGTGTTGCTATTAGAGACACCGGGAATTGGTGGTTTACCAACATTGATGGGTACTTTTGTAGGCTGGGAGGAAAATATATTTAATATGCAAAAGGAGTAAATGAAGACCTTTTCTATATTACTGGAAAAATATAAATTTATTTATTAGCAGCGAATTGCGCAATTAAATTAGCTAATCCTTCTCCTTGTCTTTTCATCATATCGTTAAGATGAAAATAATTAAACAAAGCAAAAACAACGAAATATTCCACCAAAATAATTTCTATGAAGAAAAACCTTTCACAACAGTATTGATAGCTGATTGTCAGTTTTGCAGGTATCCGCCATATGTGAACGGGTATATTAATTTTGTTGATTTATTGGTAATTAATGCATATGTGAACGTATTTTAAGCTCTCTGGAACCTTTATTTTTAAATATCACGGTAATCGTTCTTAAGGAGTAAACTCCAGTCGCGTGTCGGAGCTGACACACACACCTCTTTTTTTTTTAAATAGACTTTTAATACGTTCACATATAAGTAGATGATCTACTTTTTCGTGCTTTCCTCCCAATCCGTAATTAAAAATTTCTCTCCAAAATCTGAGATTATAAAATAATCCTGGATAATAACCAAAATGTGAAATAAAACAATATTGGTTCAGCAAGTGAGGGTTTTCCGTCATTTTGTTTATAAAAATAAAACTATGCAATTTGGTTTATAAACGAATTTATATAAAATTTATTTATTTATGGCATTGAAATCTGGGGCACAGCAAAAAAAAACCAATATCAAAATAACTCAAAGGACGCAATCTAAAATACTTCGAACAATAACAAAAGCAGGCTGGTATATACCAAACGACGTGATCCACAGCGACCTCAATATCGACACAATAGATGACACAATTAGAAAATACAGCATCAAGCATATAAAACGACTAACAAATCATCAAAATGAACAAATGCGCAAACTACCACAATCGGAGAAAGCGGGAAAACGAAGATTAAAACGATTAACTCCAACAGAACTCACAATTTAACAAAACAATAAAGAAAAACAAAAATAATAATAATAATAATAATTACTAATAATAATAATTATAACACAGAAAATAATATAATGTAGCATAATCTGAAGCAAAATTGAATGTTTATCTAGCATTGGTTAGAGAACAAAGAATTCCAATACTACTTTAAAAATAATTACTTATTGTTAAAATTTAACGGATTGTAATTTAAAAAGGGAAATAATAAAAAAAAGAAAAAAAAAAAAACAAAAAACTAAACGTGCGGAAGGTAAAGCAAATACAAAACAACGTGGCTACGGATATGATATGATAAGTACATTGTTTTTCTTAAAAGCTTTTCTAGTGTGAGCATAGAATGCAATGCGTAAAGGCCTTTGTTTTTGTTTCGATAGTGAAATTACTGGCGGCCATGATAACGGTTAATGGGAGAAATGTTTTTGAAAGATGATGATCCACAAATGATGATCCTACAGTTTGAAGCCGACTTCGAGCGGCAGATAGTTTTATTTTTTCTTCATTTTGGTGTTTCGCCGAGATTCGAACATACGTTTTCTCTAAGTTCTAAATGGTAGTCACGCATCAACCCATTCTGTTACAGCGGCCGCCGGTTACTGACTACATACTACAAAAATATCGGTTTCCAAATCTAAATTACAATTTAATTGAGCAGATATAGCAAAATATAGTTTCGATAATGTAAAACCTAATACGAGAGAATTCGACATCTTATTGAGGCCATGTAGAGTGCGAGCTGTAGGAACATTGCAGGTATAATTGGTTCTGAACCTATTCAAATATAATGGATATTTATTGCCTAAAAACCTGGTAGGGAGCGAGAAATTCTATCGTTTCTAAAAGAGAGGAACATTCAATTTCCTAATTGATCTAATCTCTAATTGTTTTGGATTAATTAGAAGTAGGCGGGATTTGTATGGTGGGGCAGGGTCAGAGAAATTCAGGGAAGAGAGAGCATACTTTTGTACTCGTTTAGGTTAGGTTAGGTGAAGTGGCTGTCCTACGACGCACCTAGGCCAGTTAGAGGCCCCTTGTGATACCACCGGAACTGTCCTATCCTACTCAACTTGGTCCTCTCTAAACCATTGTGTGGCCTTTAAAAAGCTAGCTATACTAGATAGTTTGAGATTTGCAACATCTGCAATGCTGTCCAGAAAAGCGAAACCGAGCAATCTCCACCGCCTTCTACACAGAGCCATGCACCCGCATAGAAGGTGTTCGATTGTCTCTACCTCCTCTATATCTTGACAGCTTCTACAGTAGTCATTAGATGGCGCCCCTAATCTACTGGCATGTCTTCCTATTAGACAGTGCCCAGATAGGACACCTACTACAATCCTTAGATCCCTCCTGCCTAACTTAAGTAGACTCTTAGTGCGACCCATGTTCCATTCGGGCCACGCTAGCCTACTTATAGCGCAGGTGTTTAACTGCCTCCAGTTGGAGTTAGCAGCACTAATGGTGTATCTGTCTATCAAAAGTTTACATGTTGCCAAGGGCATAGGTATGTCAAGCCTGTCCTGACTAATTTGGAGCGAGGAGCCTAATCTAGCTAACTCATCTGCCTTACAGTTACCTATAATGTTACTGTGTCCTGGCACCCAGAGTAGATTAATAGAAAAGTACTGTGGAAGTGTTGTTAATAATTTGTAACACTCCTTTACTGTCTTAGACGAGTGTTTGCTTGATAGAAGCGATTTCAGAGCAGCCTGACTATCGGAATAAATGAAGATATCTCTAAAAGTGACTACGCTTTTATTTAGCATTAAAAGGCTTTCTGAGATTGCCAGGATTTCGGCCTGGAATACGCTACAATGATCAGGTAAGCGAAAGGATAAATTGGCGAGAATAGTTTCCGAATATACACCTCCTCCCAATTGATCATTGAGTTTTGAGCCGTCCGTATATATATATTACTAACCCCGTTTTCGTTGTTTGTTAACCCATTCACCCATTTCTCTCTGGATGGAAAATGGACTGTATAAGGCCTGTCTAGGTATGTATTCACCGAGTCACAAAAGTCGGTGGTATTAGGAATACCTGGAAACATCCCAAGTATGCGCGAGTGTCCCCATTTGTTTGTCTTGAGCATCGATGATTCCCTCAATCTTAGAGCCGCTTTGGCGGCCAGTTGTCTACAATATAGGTCAATTGGTAATAGATGCAACATAACGCTTAGAGCCGAAGTTGGCGTTGTTTTGAGCGCCCCAGTAATACTGAGGCTTGCCGCCCTCTGAATACTATCTAGTTTCTTAATGGAAGTTTTCTTATCAAGGGATGGCCACCAGACCAGGACTCCGTAGGTCATAATTGGTCTGACAATGGCCGTATATAGCCAGTGAACTATTTTGGGGGCTAATCCCCATTTTAAGCCTACAGTTCTCTTACAGGAATAAAGCACCGTAGCAGCCTTCTTTATTCTTTCCTGAACATTCAGCTTCCATGAAAGTTTCCTGTCAAGGGTTAAACCTAAGTACCTGGCCTTTTCACCGACCAGCAAAAGAGTTCCGTTGAGTGTCAGAGGCCGACAGTCGGGAATTTTATATTTCCTTGTAAACAACACTAGTTCCGTTTTGGCCGCATTCAGGCTCAAACCACATGTTTTGGCCCAAGTATCCACATATTTTAAGGTTCTATGCATTAGACTGCAGAGGGTGTCTGGAAACTTCCCCCTTATTAATATAGCTACATCGTCCGCGTAGGCCACAACCTTAATTCTCCTCTCCTCCAGATCCAACAACAACTTGTTCATTGCTAGATTCCACAGAAGAGGAGAAAGTACCCCGCCTTGAGGAGTACCTCTACAGACAGATCTGCGCATCACCGAAGAGCCCAACGTCGAGTTCACGAACCTGCTCGTAAGCAACTGCTCAATGAAATTCACAAAGGTTCCGGAAATGCGCAGGTCTGACAGCGTGTTCGTTATGACCTTAGGCGGGATATTGTTAAAAGCTCCTTCGATATCTAAAAAGGCTGCCAGTGTATAATCTTTAACTTCAAATGAGCTTTCAGTTGATGTGACCAGTGAGTTTAGGGCCGTCTCTGTAGATTTTCCTTTACAGTAGGCATGTTGCGATTTGGACAGACGTGAGTGGGGTATGCTGTTCCTGATAACCGAGTCAATCAGCTTTTCTAATGTTTTCAGTAGAAAAGATGATAGACTAATCGGTCTGAAGTCCTTAGGTTTGGTATGCGAGCTTCTACCTGCCTTCGGGATAAAAATGTCCTTAACCTCCCTCCATGCTGAGGGAGTGTGATTTAACTGAAGAGTACTTTTGAAAATGGTTACTAACCACCTTGTGATATGAGCCAGAGGCTGCTGAAGTTGTGCCGGTATTATCCCATCAGGGCCTGGCGATTTATACGGCTTAAAATTTCCTATAGCCCAAGTAATATTAGTTCCATTGATTATGTCTGAGATATCTGAGCTAATCACAAATTCTGATACTCTGGGGTTGCAAGTTCGGGTAGGACCCGAGTTATAGACTTCAGAGCTCCCCGGAAAGTGGGTATCTAATAGTAAACTTAGCGACTCCTTGGTAGAAGTCGTCCAGCCGTTGTCTGGCTTCTGTAAAAAGCCAATAGATGTCGTTGATCTAGCCAAGACCTTTCTTAAGCGAGAAGCTTCCGCTGTAGTTTCTATATTCTCACAGAACGACCTCCATGAAGATCTTTTTGCTTTCCTCAACTCTTTTTTTATAGACTTTGAGTTGCTCATGTCCCAATCGTCTTCCAAATTAGAGTATTTCGCCTTATTAAATAGTGTTCTACATACACTCTTATGAAGGCTAAGTTCTGAGGACCACCATGGGGGTTTTGTCTTCCCCTTGTGCCTGACAAGAGGGCAAGACTTATTTAGCGCTTTACAACATGTTCCGGTAAACAAATTGACTAGCTTATCTAATTCTTCCTCGTTTTCTGGATAATAAGGGGGAATTTCGGGAAGATTTCTCTCCAACTCGTAATTATACACCTGCCAGTTGGTCCTCCTCTAATTCCTAAAACTAGTTGGTTGAGGGATTTCTTCTTCTAATATTAATTCAATATAGCGATGGTCTGAGAAGGAGTGCTTCTCTAATACTCTCCATTGAACCACCTTATCTATTAAACAATCTGAGACTAGGGTGATGTCAAGAACTTCCTGACGATTCCTGATTATAAAAGTAGGATCGTTCCCACGATTACATAACAGCAATTTAGTACATAAAATGTAATTGAAAAGTAACTCACCACGTTCGTTGATATCCGAACTTCCCCATACAGAGTGGTGTGCATTCACGTCACCACCCAGTATTAATCTGCATTTGGAGGCTTCGCTGTCCGATATTAAATCCACCAACAGTTGTGGTGGAACGGGTTCTTCGTGGGCCAAGTACATCGATGCCATACGAAATTCGATGTCAACTGCTTCCCAGCTTACCGTCGTGAAGTCTTCATTGCTATATTTTGGGATTAAGAAAACGTTAAGTTTAGATTTAGCTAATACGCATGTCCTACTTTTACCTGCACAGCTGGCAGCGTAAAGCTTATAGTGCGGAGCCCTCAATCCGCATATGCGCCCTTGTCTCACCCATGGCTCCTGAATGAGGACAATATCAGGATTTTCTGCCACCATTAGTTCAACAAGGGCTGCTGTAGCTGCTTTACTGTGGTGCAGATTTATTTGAAGGAGCCTCATTGGTTACATCTGCGTCTACCTCACCCAGGAGCTCTTTCTCCGATAATAGGTTGGCAAAGTCTTCTGTCAAATCCGCCCCAGAAGAAGCGTGTCCAATACTGTCGACATCGCCTATAGACTCTTTTTCGTGCACGTCCATCTCGCTAGACAAATCTTCATCATCAGCAAGCTGGCCTAACGTGTCGCTTCTGTATGTCCTGATTTTAATCTTACAGAAGCCATAATTGACTTCGCCATCGCTCTTCGCCAATGGCTCTAGTGAGTCCTCAGTCAGCAGTAACATGACTTGCATAGTGGCTTTTTTCGACTCCACCTCGGTGGTTGACTTCGCCTCAAAAGACTTGACAAATTTCCATTTGTCAGCTGGAAGATTAGGATTGCATGCTCTTAACAGCTGCATGATATCCTCAGGCTCTGATGGAGTAGTTGGTAACCAAACTCTTGCTCTTGGACGAGACGGAATTTCCTTCTTCTCGACCACCGCCAGCTTGGCACCGGGATATACTTCGCCAACTTTAGAGATGGCAATCTTGTAAAGCTGCACCGACCTTTCGTCGTCGCAAGCAACTATCTTTATTTGACCCTGATACCACCCTGCATCTGTACAGGAAGGAGGAGGCCCAGGGTTGCTGGTCATAACCTCCATCGCTACTTTCGTCAGCGCAGCATTCACCCATTTCCACTGGTTCTTGGGGATTTTTCCTTCAGGGTCGTTTTCGTCTACAACGCCTATTATGATGCGGTTTTTTGCAACCTCCGCAAAAGACTTGTGTGGCGTGACATTGTGCAACCTTATTTTCTTTGCCTGCGAGCTGTCCCCCTCGGCTGACGCTTAGATATGTCCGGATGCACCGGACGCTCAATTTGGAAATTGGGTAGTACCGCCCTCGCCCACTCCGTCGCCTCTTGCAACTCCTTAGTGAGTTCTTCCCCAGCTGGTGGCGTTGAGTGTATCCTAGTGAGTAACCTGGCCGCATTGCGCCTTTCCTGGTACCCAGCTTTTGACGGGTCGGAAATTTTTATTGTAGGCCATTTCTGGACCTGAGAACTGCTTTTAGCGCTGACTGAGGTCGCAGTCACCTCAGCTTGACGACCAACTTTCGGTTGTCGCAACAGTTGCTTGTTTGGCTGGACCAAATTACCAGCCGTAGATTTGTTAGCCACCAAATTTTGACTAGGCTTGGCCTCAGTCGCAACTGGGGCTGAAGAGAGGCTCGTCAAGGACGCTGCCCTTTTTGCAGAGCTGGAAGCTCCTTCCGGTCCTTTAGCGGAGGAACCGGTCTCCATAGAGTTTTTATTTTTAATTTTGCCAATATTCATTTTGGACCCACGAGTGTTGGAGAAGGAGAAGTCCGCCTACGCATAGCTCCAGGTACGTAGGTAAGGCTAGCTATTACGGAGGGCGCCAGGTATCCGTAAGCTCCGTTTACGACTGAGTTATTTTTGAAAAGGGCCCCCAGCCTGACAGATCCTCGGCACGGGTCGCATTACACCTTGATCCAGCCCTTTACCCCTCGACCATACTAAAGATACTCCGAATGATGTTGTACTATTGAGGAGTAGCGAACACCAAACTTTGTATATTTAGCTTAGCTAGGTACCTCCTATTTCAGGACTACTGTGGTACCTATTACCAGCCGGCACCCTCTGGGCGGGTTCAGTGGAGGATTTTTGCCAGCCTTGTACTCGTTTAAGTCTGTCTGTAAATAATTGCTGGAAAGGCCACCAAATAAAAACGGTATATTTCAATGTAGATCGAACAAATGAACTAAATAGCAACTTCTGCCTATATACTCATCAAATGGTTTTACGTTTTATACCCATTTCGTAGGGGCTAACTCTCCACGAACTAATAATGAAGTTCACCATGCGGAGATTAACGTACGAATGTTCCTTTGTTATCTCCTATCAAGTCTTCTCCTTGTCCTTCTATTACTTAACCAGGCGGTAGGTTTTATACCTCTTATATATATATATTATATGCTCTTTATACTTTCTCACATGTAGCGGCTAAACAAGGATTTGTCCACACGAGCTAACCCACTTTGTTCTTTTTATAGAATATGTTCTTGAAGTGAGTGGCATCATCAAAGCAGAACATTGTAACACGCTTTACATGCCGTTGATATCCAGGCATGCCCGTTATGATGCATACCAGATGGATCAAATTCGCGCAACTGTACTTTGGCACTATTATAAGCATTAAGTATTTTTATTACTACGGAAAATTGGTTATATTACACTTCCAGGAGGAAGACAAAGATTTCTCTTTATTTCAAGCATTTCACATTTTGGAAGCGAAACCTTTACTTGAAACCCTTTATTATAATGCCAGGTTGAAGCTTGTACAAAAACATTCTTCAGCGTTATCAACAGGTTTACTTCGACCTCGCACCCAGCTTTCTTCGTTTACGCTTCAACTTTCGCATACACTTCTTATGCCAGTTAGCTCTCATTTTTATTTCTTCACGCGAGGACGATTTAAGAGAGATGAATCAATAAGCTTTCCATTTGTATTGCTCTATGTAATTAGAGTTTGTAATTCTTTTATATACATATCCTAAATCCCTAAAAACTACTCCTACGCGAGCGGGGTCACGGGTTAAAGCTAGTTACTCTTATATGTAAGAATTTACCAGTTATGCAAAAAAAAAACACACTAGTAGCCATCGGAAGCAAAGCAGCACGGCAGTAGCAAACCACTTCATTTAGTATTTTTACAAAATTTTTACATTGGATTTTATTCGTTTTGGTCACATTTCATTAGCTTTTTTTAATCAGTAAAGAAAACTTTCCGCTTGTGTTTTCCCCCCGGAAAAATCACGGTTTAATAAATTAAATGAAATACCAACATTGTAGCCGTAAAAATTGTTCATCTGCTCCAACAACGGAAAATTGGTTATATTACACTTCCAGGAGGAAGACAAAGATTTCTCTTTATTTCAAGCATATTTTGGAAGCGAACTCTTTACTTGAAAACTTTTATTATGATGCTAGGTTGAAGATTGTGCAAAAACATTCTTCAGCGTCATCAACGGGTTTAGTTGGATGAAGAAGAGCGATTGGTATTTGCATAAAAAATCATTTATTTAAACAAATTGCGTACCTGTTTATATTTTTTTCCTTTCTTTTTGAGTTTACTTTGGAGTTTACTCCTTAAGAAACGATATATAAGGCCCACGATATGAAAAAAATATGGGGAGTAAAATCTGGCGTACGCTGACGGAAGTGACGCATTGCCCTTTGGTTTGTGTTTTTGATGGTTTATTTAGTTGGTAAGTGTTTATTTTAAATTTTTCCAACGAAGACATAAACCACCACTTTGAATATTTGAATATTATCTGCGCAGCGCAATAGTGCGACAACAAACCATACAGCAGCTACCCAGTGTTTTTGGTACTACATTTCACCTCAAACTGTGCATGTGTAATTGTGCCTGCGAACGTTTTGTTACAATGGAGACTCTACTCAGAGTGTTTCGCTGCTACATTTGCATCAAACTGTGGCTCATCAGCATAAATGTGAGGCTTACAAAGTATATTCACTCATTTTGCTGGAAACATAAAACGCCTCTGTTAGCTGTCCTACATAAAAGTAAATCTTGTAAAGCAAATTAAACTTTAGAACAGCCATTTTCATACGCCGCCGGCCACGGCATCTACACCAGAGCAGCAATAGAAACTTGGTTAAGAATTTGCGCTAGCTAAGCTACGAACCATTTCTGGTTCCAGTTTGCAAAGACGTTACTACAGTGCACATCAAACAGTGGACGTTACTCTTATAAGTAAGAATTTACCTCTTATGCAAAAAAAAAAAAAATAAAGCACTAGTAGCCATCGGAAGCAAAGCAGCACGGCAGTAGCAAACCACTTCATTTAGTATTTTTACAAAATTTTTACATTGGATTTTATTCGTTTTGTTCACATTTTATTAGCTTTTCTTAATCAGTAAAGAAAACTTTCTTTTGATCGTTGGCACTGTGACCCTGTTGCTTTTTCATTTTGATTTGTTTTTCTTGAACCTTTGCCTGCGATTGAATTTTTTGATGTCCTCGAACCATTTTGTTGATATTTCTTTTGATAATATGTTTTAATTAATAAATTTTTACAACGTGGTTGTTCCACTTAACAATATTTATAAAATGCGATAATAGTTCGAAGAAACAGGGCACTTTTATAACGCGGTATTTACTATTACGTTTTTGTTATATCCGGAATTATTTGCAATTCCATTTTTGTAATCAACTCCTGGCGTTCCGCGTTTGTGTTTTGCTGCATTTTAAACAAATTAAACATTTCTTAAGCAAATTAATTTTCACCGAACCGACGCTGACATGAGTCAAACGAGTCAGGAATTACGGAAAGTAGGTGGTAAAAAAATACCCTACAGGAATGATATAAAAGAATTAACAATTTCCAAGAATAGTTTGCGCAAAGTAACGCAAAAGTAGTATGTATATTCCGGACTACAACGCAATATCAAAAATATTAAAATTTTAACATTTATTATCATTTTAACTCAAAAATATTAAAATTTTAACATTTATTATCATTTTAATTGAAAATTTAAACATTTTTACCATTTAACTCATTTTTTTAACTTACAGTTACTCAAAATTTTAACATTTAACTCATTTTTTTAGCTTATATTATCTCAAAAAAAAAGTTAAAAATTTTGAGTTGGGTCGATTTAGTCCACCCCTAAATATTAACTACGAGTACCTTAAAAATACTAACTACGAGTAACTACAATTTAGGGGTTTTTAACATTTAACTCATTTTTTTAGCTTATATTATCTCAAAACAAAAAAAAAAAAAACAAAGGATACATTTATTTTTTAAAGTACCTTTCAAAAAAAAGTCTTTGAGTCAGATTTGAACTTGCAACAAAATTATTGTTACAATTCCAACTGCTTAACCAACTCATCTAAACCGTATACCCTGAATAATGTAATTATAGTTGAGTAGTATGCAAAGCAAACAGTTGATCTTATCAACATTGCTCACAATCTATAAATAGAATAAGCTTTATAAGTATTCACAGAGTGAACTGTTGGTCTGGTGCGGACCTGTGCGGACCAAAAAATGAAATACTGTTGAATATGAGTCACAAACTGCAAGATAAGCATAATATTTCATCTAGTCTGGTGCGGACCTGTGCGGACCAAAAAATGAAATACTGTTGAATATGAGTCACAATAAGTAATAGTAACTATGAAGAAGCTTTGAATTTGTTAGAAAAAATAGACTTGAGTGATAAATCAAATTCATGAAGTAGTCGAAAAATTATTGTTTTAAACAATATAAAAAACAATTAATAAAAAATATTATTCAACAAAAATTTAAACATTTTTTATAATTCAAACATTTTTTATATTGTAAAGAAAAATTCAAAAATTTTTTTATATCTACCATCATTTGTTTCTTGTTCTTTATCTATTACTAAAAATCCAAACTGTTCTTTCCAACATTGAATACACATATTTTTTAAAATATCATAATCAATATCATTACAATGGTCATTAAATATATGCTTCAGATTAGTCTTGTCTTGTTTAAATATAATTATATAGTTTGCATTATCTCTTATCAATTGTTTAGGAATTTTTGAATATGTTTGACATAAATAAAAACAGGAAATGTTATTGTGTCTACCATAAGCAAAATAATTGGCAATATTATCTTGTTGTTCTGTAGAGATATCATCAAATATTATTACAGAATATGGTTTAATATTTTCAGGTGTTGGTAGAGATTGAATTGATAAACATTTTATATCTTTAGATTCCAAATCATTTTTAATACACAATTTATTAAATTGAATTATCATATCTTCCAAAAATTTATATTTTTCTTGATAGCAAGTTTTTGAACAAATTATTATATCAGAATAATAAATCTTTGATAATATATTTAATAATACATTTGTTTTTCCGCAATTACTTGGTCCACAAATAATTGCTCTAATAATATTCGGAAATATTTCATTTAATCTTTTTATTGGTTTATGAGTATCAAAATTTTGAATAGTTAATTTAATTTTATTATCTAATTTAGTAACTTTTAAAATACCATCCATAATTAGAATTTTAGATACATTTTTTCATTATTAATATAATGAATTACATATTTATTTCAATTATTAATAAAATCTATTTTTGATAATTGATTATTTTTATCAAAATTGTTTTTACAATTATTCATTTAATGCAATAGAAAAAATCCTAAATATTTTTAATATATTATTTTTTTTTTTGTTAATCTTTTTACATTCATTTTCAATTACCCTTTTTTGTGTATCTAAATATATTGCATAAAATATAAGAATTGCAATTACAATAAAAATTACAATAGAAATTAATTTTAATAAAGACGGATCCATTATGACACATCTACATCCTCCATTATATTTATTATTAGCATCAATTATGTATAACTGTGATATACAATTATTTTGATATGGAATAATATTAACACAAGTATTCATTTATTAACAATATTTTTTTTTTATTTCATTTTACTTACACTTTTCAATAAATCATTGAGTTTTTGTGTTGTAATTTTTTTATTTACTAGTCCAATCTTCATTGTTTTAGATTCTTCAATAGCTTTTTGTCTTTTAATAAAATTGTTCTTATATTTTTCAGCTAATGCAGCGTTTTTTTTTCAATGCTATTTATAAGGTTATTATGTTCTGATTCAAGAATATCATAATTTACTTGTAACTCATACATATCATCATTTAATTTGCCAATAATTTCTTCATAACTCATTAAACTAAATTCTAATATAGCTTTCTCATTTAATAATTCATTTACTAATATTTTATTTGATTCTGAATGTAATTCAATATTATAATCTTTAATATTTTTAACACTTTTCATAATACAAACAGCATATTCATGCCATGCATGATCATTATTTTTAAGTGCATCATTTAAACATTGAACAAAACCACTTCTATTATTAAACTGAGACTTATGTTGCCTAATAAATTCTTGTGTTTCTTTGACCTCTTTTTCTATTTCTTCTTTATTTAATAGTTTTATACTAGATCCTCTTAATTTCAAGATAGGCACATCAGTATTTGTTTTAAATTCTTCAATTGTATGTATATTCGACATTTATTATAATAAAAATTTTTAATATTTTTTTATATTGAAACACTAAGAAAAATATAATTATTTTAAAAATTTTTTTCATAAATAAATTAAAATGAATAAAATGTATAAGAATATAACTAATTTATACAATCATCCAAGCCCTTCTACTAAAACTGTTTCACCACTTGTATCACTACAAGGGAAAACAAAAAGTTTTAGAAATTCAAAAAATATTCATATTCCAAAAAATGCTAATGAACTTAAACAAATTAGAGAAAGAAATTTAGCTATTAATTATTTAGAACAAGCTAGTACTTTAAAATTAACTAAAGTAAAATTTTGCGAACAAAATCATATTTCACGCGATTCTCTTAATAATGGACTTAAATTACTTGGTATTGAAATTATTGGCAAAAACACTAAAAATGAATACAATTCTCGACAATTCTCGACAAAAGAAGACAATTCTCGACAGACTAAATCAAATAGTTTAACAGAGGGATTTTTAAAGAATGTAACTAAAATAAATAAGAAAAATAAAAACGAATTGTCTAATATTAATAAAAAAGTTGATGATGATATTTCAAGTTTACCTTCAGTTCATGATTAATAATTATCCAAATAAATAAATAAATAAATACATCACATTTTCTATTATAATAAATGGTACGATATTATGGTAGTGGTATTATAAATAATCTTATAAATAATCTTCCATTTGAATTACATTCTCCAGGATATAATTATTTAGGACCTGGTACTAATCTTGAATTAAAACTTGAAAAAGATATACATCCAATTAATAAATTAGATGAAGCAGCTAAAGAACATGATATTGCATATTCTAAAAGTAACGATAGAAAGAAAAGACATGAAGCTGATAAAATTTTAGAAGATAAAGCATGGTCAAGAGTTTCAGCAAAAGATAGTAGTTTATCAGAAAAAGTAAATGCATATTTAACTACTAATGCTATGAAATTTAAAAGAAAAATGGGTATGGGTTTGACAACTCACAATTCATCAACTGAAGAATTGATAAATGTTGACTCTGTTAACGGTTCACAAAGTGAATATAATAAAAATGAGAATAAAGATAAAATTTATTTTATTCCAAAATGTGGACGATACATTAAATATCCAATATCTCTAAATGAAGATCAACAAAAACAAGTTTATGATGCTATGAAAAATAAAACAGATATTACTATAAAATTAGAACCAATTCAATTACAAAGAACTAAAGAAAGTGTAATGAATGAAACATATTTACCATTAACTAGAAAACAAATTAATTCTATAAAAAAACATTTAGATAATAATAAAACTACTTTTAAAATTTTTATATTAAAATTATCTATGTCTCAGTTACAAAGTTTTAATAATGAAAAAATTGGTGGATTTTTACCAGCACTATTACCATTTATTCCAGCAATAGGAGCTGCAGTTACTGCAGGAACAACATTATATAGAGCATATAATGATAAAAAAACTAACGATAAATTATTAGAAGAAAAAATTCGTCATAATAAAGCATTAGAAGAAAAAAATATAAAATCTGGTAATGGTATGCTACTTAAAAAATCTGGTAATGGTATGTTACTTAAAAAAAATTTGATTTTGAATTAATTCCAATTAAACCATTAAGTAATTATGATTTAAAAAAATATGCTAGAAAATTTAATATAGCAAATTTTAGGGGTGTATTCATGAAAGATAGATTACCAGAAAAGATAAAAGATATAGAATGTGGAATAATAAATTTAGATAATAATGATGGTAATGGTACACACTGGGTAGCATATAAAAAATATAATAATCATATTTTTTACTATGATTCCTTTGCTATAAATAAATTACCAATATTAATAGAAAAATATTTCAAAACTAATGAAAATACTGTAATTTTTAATAATAATATTGATCAAGAAATAAATGAAATAATTTGTGGTCATCTATGTTTAAAATTTTTACTTAATTAAATAATGCCGACTATATCATTAGATGGAAATACTTCAATAATTTCATAATTTTTATCTAAAACTTCTTGGAAATGTTTATTTAAAAATTCTTTACCAGAATCTGTATGAAGTAATTTTGGGGCACAACCTGCTTTTTTAATAATATTTAAAAATGCTTCAGAAGTTGTTTTTCCATCTTTCTTTTTTAATGGTTCTATATAAGCAAATTTAGAAAATGTATCAATTACATTAAGCATATATTTGTATCCTCTATTAATTCTAACATTAACTGTTGTCATAATTAGTAAATCTGCTGCCCACCATTGATGGATTATATAAATATAGAAAAATATTAGATATAATATAGTTTTTGATGAAAAAAATGAAAAATATAAAGATTTCCAAAATAAATGGAAATAATAAAAAATAAAAATCTTATTTAAACAAAAATTCAAACATTTTTTATATTGTAAAGAAAAATTCAAACATTTTTTTATATCTACCATCATTTGTTTCTTGTTCTTTATCTATTACTAAAAATCCAAACTGTTCTTTCCAACATTGAATACACATATTTTTTAAAATATCATAATCAATATCATTACAATGGTCATTAAATATATGCTTCAGATTAGTCTTGTCTTGTTTAAATATAATTATATAGTTTGTATTATCTCTTATCAATTGTTTAGGTATTTTTGAATATGTTTGACATAAATAAAAACAAGAAATGTTATTGTGTCTACCATAAGCAAAATAATTGGCAATATTATCTTGTTGTTCTGTAGAGATATCATCAAATATTATTACAGAATATGGTTTAATATTTTCAGGTGTTGGTAGAGATTGAATTGATAAACATTTTATATCTTTAGATTCTAAATCATTTTTAACACACAATTTATTGAATTGAATTATCATATCTTCCAAAAATTTATATTTTTCTTGATAGCAAGTTTTTGAACAAATTATTATATCAGAATAATAAATCTTTGATAATATATTTAATAATACATTTGTTTTTCCACAATTACTTGGTCCACAAATAATTGCTCTAATAATATTCGGAAATATTTCATTTAATCTTTTTATTGGTTTATGAGTATCAAAATTTTGAATAGTTAATTTAATTTTATTATCTAATTTAGTAACTTTTAAATGACCATCCATAATTTAGAATTTTAGATAAATTTTTTTAATCTATTAATATAATTAATTACATATTTATTTCAATTAATTTTTAGTTAATTTTAATTTTATAAAAATTTAAAAAAACAAGTCAAACATGCATCACTTGATTTGTTAGTGGATTATATGAATAACTATCATCACTAATAATTAAACAGTGAACGACTGTATTTGATGGAAAATCTTCTGTCCATTTAAATTCAATTTTAATATCAATAGCAGCCTCTTTAATTACCTCATTCTGTTTAGATGTATCAATGCATATTATTGGATATTCTTTTAAAAATGTATCATAATTAACTATTGGTAAATTATTTATACTAGAACCATAATATGAATTTTTAAAATCTAGAAACATATTATATAATGTATCAAATTTATTTTGATTAATAGATAGTTGCATATCATAGTTTGGATATCTATTTGTATTTAATTTAACTACAACATTTTCTAAATTACAATGGTCAAATTTACTATTGTCTTTATAATTATTCTGATTTCTTAATGTTTGAAATGCAATAAGAAAATATCTAGGTTTAGCACTAGATGATGTTATATTCCAGGTATAAGTCTTTACAGCTGGAATTGCAGTAGTACAATAGTATCTCCAATTTCTAAAATACATTTGAAAGTTTGTAATATATTATTTGAAATTTTTTTATTAATTTCATGATCAACTTCAACTGAAAATTTAACATGAGGCATTCTCCATATAATTTGATTAATATCAATAGAAAAAGTATGATCACTTAAACTATTATCAATAATTAAACAATTTGTATCATCATTTGATCTTATTAATTCTAATTTTTGATTAATTCTAAAAATGAAATTTTTGTAATCATCAAAAAACCCAATTAATATACATAATGGAATGCTAACAGAAAAATAACCTTTCTTATTACAAACACTACCTTTATTTACAATTTGCCAACCAGCATTATTTAATGATAAATCATTAGAAAATGATGCTAAGCCTTTAATTGTTGTTGTTATTCCAGGATTTTCAATTTTATCAATTTCAACTGAATTAATAAAATATGTAATTTTACTAAACAGATTTATTATACCATTATTCACAAAATTTATTTTATCAGGATTAAGTTTATCTAATATTTTACCATCTTTATCTTTAGCAATAATTTGACCTATAATATTAAGTAAACTTTTTGATGGTAACGTTTTAATGTCTTGATTATTAATATTTATTTCTATTGGTCTTCCATATTCATTTAATAGTGTAGAATTAGATGGCAAATGTTCATAAAAGTCATAAGATTCGATACCTTTTTCTTCTTTCATTTATTTAACGAAAAAATATTATTAAAAATTTACTAATATGTTTTGACTAGGTCGAAACCTATGTTTAAAATAATTGTAGTCTTGTATTTAATTGTCTTATCAAATTATAAAAAAACATTATTAATAGAATAATAATTAGTACCATTGAAATGTATTCATTTTGCATTATTTTATCTATTCCATTTGAAATAATAAAATCTATTTTTGATAATTGATTATTTTTATCACATTTTATTTTATCTTCCATTTAAATAATAAATTTTTTCCATTTTTTGAATTAATGACATAATATTATATAATAATTCTTTTACTTCATTCATATTCGTTAAATTTTCTCCACTAAAATCGCTTAGTATATACTGAAAATTTCTAAAAATTTGGTAAATATAATAAATATATATGAAGAAATATAAATACATCACATTTTCTATTATAATAAATGGTACGATATTATGGTAGTGGTATTATAAATAATCTTCCATTTGAGTTACATTCTCCAGGATATAATTATTTAGGACCTGGTACTAATCTTGAATTAAAACTTGAAAAGGATGTAAATCCAATTAATAAATTAGATGAAGCAGCTAAAGAACATGATATTGCATATTCTAAAAGTAATGATATAAAGAAAAGACATGAAGCTGATAAAATTTTAGAAGATAAAGCATGGTCAAGAGTTTCAGCAAAAGATGCTAGTTTATCAGAAAAAGTAAATGCATATTTAACTACTAATGCTATGAAATTTAAAAGAAAAATGGGTATGGGTTTAACAACTCACAATTCATTAACTGAAGAATTGATAAATGTTGACTCTGTTAACGGTTCACAAAGTGAACATAATACAAATGAAAATGAAATTAATTTTATTCCAAAATGTGGACGATATATTAAATATCCAATATCTCTAAATGAAGACCAACAAAAACAAGTTTATGATGCTATGAAAAATAAAACAGATATTACTATAAAATTAGAACCAATTCAATTACAAAGAACTAAAGAAAGTGTAATGAATGAAACATATTTACCATTAACTAGAAAACAAATTAATTCTATAAAAAAACATTTAGATAATAATAAAACTACTTTTAAAATTTTTATATTAAAATTATCTATGTCTCAGTTACAAAGTTTTAATAATGAAAAAATTGGCGGATTTTTACCAGCACTATTACCACTTATTCCAGCAATAGGAGCTGCAGTTACTGCAGGAACAACATTATATAGAGCATATAATGATAAAAAAACTAACGATAAATTATTAGAAGAAAAAATACGTCATAATAAAGCATTAGAAGAAAAAAATATAAAATCTGGTAATGGTATGTTACTTAAAAAATCTGGTAATGGTATGTTACTTAAAAAAAAATTGATTTTGAATTAATTCCAATTAAACCATTAAGTAATTATGATTTAAAAAAATATGCTAGAAAATTTAATATAGCAAATTTTAGAGGTGTATTCATGAAAGATAGATTACCAGAAAAGATAAAAGATATAGAATGTGGAATAATAAATTTAGATAATAATGATGGTAATGGTACACACTGGGTAGCATATAAAAAATATAATAATCATATTTTTTACTATGATTCCTTTGCTATAAATAAATTACCAATATTAATAGAAAAATATTTCAAAACTAATGAAAATACTGTAATTTTTAATAATAATATTGATCAAGAAATAAATGAAATAATTTGTGGTCATCTATGTTTAAAATTTTTACTTAATTAAATAATGCCGACTATATCATTAGATGGAAATACTTCAATAATTTCATGTAATTTTGATGAACCAATAATTTTAGATAATAAACATATTTCAACAGAGTCAAATGAAGTTAAACATGATTTTGAAATGTGTTTGCTTAATTTTTCTACTTATAATTCTATACCGAACATATCTGAAAAATTAAAAAATAATATTTTACATTATGTTGACTCTGTCATTGGTTCACAAAGTGAACATATTTTCGAAGGAAATGATTCACAAGATAATTTACATACAATTAACAGTGTTAACAAAAAAATTACATTTCCAACTGGTTCATATGAAATAAATGATATAAACAATTTTATAAAAGAGAAAATAAAGGGTATTACTATTAAACCAAATATGACAACATTAAAAGTTGAAATTAAAAGTAATTAATATATATTATTGATTTTACACAAAAAAATTCCATAGCTTCATTACTAGGATTTAGTGAACAAATTATTCAACCTAATACATTAGTATCATCTGATTTACCAGTAAATATTATGAATGTCTATTAGAATAAAATGTAATATTGTAGGAGGTAGTTATGAAAATAATAAACAAACAAATATTATTCATGAATTTTTTATTAATGATAAACCTGGTGAAAAAATAAATGAAATACCTAAAAATTTAATATACTATCCAGTAAATACAAATACTATTAGAAATATATAGGACTATGAATAAGTTCGTGCGGTTTTACAACAGATGGCGTAACTTGATTATTATTCCATCGATCCACATTTCCAAACATTCATTGGAGAGCTACTGTCGTAAGGCACAAACGTCAGTATAAGTTTTTTATTTGAAGCGTAAACAACAATATTTTTACCACACTTGAAAATGTCGAATTTCGTGCCAAATAATGTGTTTTTGCGGGGAATTCTTCTTCATTATTTTAATATGAAGAAAAAAGCAGCCGAAAGTCATCGTATCTTGGTGGAAGTTTATGGTGAGCATGCTCTATCTGAGCGAACGTGCCAGAAGTGGTTTGCACGCTTTAAAAGTGGTGATTTTGGCTTGGAAGACGAAGAACGCGAGGGTGCGCCGCCAAAGTTCATGGATACCGAATTGGAGGAATTGCTCGATCAAGATCCGGCTCAAACGCAAGAAGAGGTTGCAAAAACTTTGGGAGTTGATCAATCAACCATTTCCAAACGTTTAAAAGCCATGGGAATGATCCGAAAGGTAGGCCATTGGGTGCCGTATGAATTGAAGCCAAGAGACGTTGAACGCCGTTTTATGGCATGCGAACAACTGCTTCAACGGCACAAAAGAAAGGGTTTTTTGCATCGAATTGTGACTGGCGATGAAAAGTGGGTCCATTACGACAATCCAAAACGTCGGGCAACGTATGGATACCCTGGCCATGCTTCAACATCGACGTCGGCGCAGAATATTCATGGCCTGAAGGTTATGCTGTGTATCTGGTGGGACCAGCTGGGTGTTGTGTATTATGAGCTACTGAAACCGAATGAAACGATTACGGGGGATGTCTACCGACGACAATTGATGCGTTTGAGCCGAGCACTGCGAGAAAAACGGCCGCAATACGCCGATAGACACGACAAAGTTATTTTGCAACATGACAATGCTCGGCCACATGTTGCACAAGTGGTCAAAACATACTTAGAAACGCTCAAATGGGATGTCCTACCCCACCCGCCGTATAGTCCAGACCTTGCGCCATCCGATTACTATCTCTTCCGATCGATGCAACATGGCCTGGCTGACCAGCACTTCCGTAATTACGATGAAGTCAAAAAATGGATCGATTCGTGGATTGCGGCAAAACCGACCGAATTTTTCACAAAGGGAATCCGTGAATTGCCAGAAAGATGGGAAAAAGTAGTAGTAAGCGATGGACAATATTTTGAATATTAAATTTGTAACCATTTTACGTCAATAAAGTTTCAAATTTCGAAAAAAACCGCACGAACTTATTCATAGTCCTACTTATATTGTTGATCAGGATAATAATTTAATTGATTTTAGAAAAGAAAAAATTAGTATAAGATTAAATATTAGAAATGTAAATTGATATAAAATTTAAAAAAAATATTTGTTAATAAATTGGAAACAATGGGTGAAATAATACAACAACAACAAAGATTATATCATAAAATAGTAAATGGTGAAAAAATATGTTTATCTATTACAAATGGTAAAAAAATATGTTTTTCATGTTTGGAAAAAACAAATATTTCTAATTTGAATAAGGGGTATTGTAAAAAATGTTACAATCAAAAATTTGCATATCGTAACACATTACCAAGTAGAAATAAAAAAATAGAGTGTGAATGTGGTGTAAATTATACTTTATCAAATAAACAACGTCATTTAAAATCTCAATTTCATATTAATATGAATATTAATATGAATATGAAATTGAGATTTTAAATGACGTTGTTTATTTGATAAAGTATAATTTACACCACATTCACACTCTATTTTTTTATTTCTACTTGGTAATGTGTTACGATATGCAAATTTTTGATTGTAACATTTTTTACAATACCCCTTATTCAAATTAGAAATATTTGTTTTTTCCAAACATGAAAAACATATTTTTTTACCATTTGTAATAGATAAACATATTTTTTCACCATTTACTATTTTATGATATAATCTTTGTTGTTGTTGTATTATTTCACCCATTGTTTCCAATTTATTAACAAATATTTTTTTTAAATTTTATATCAATTTACATTTCTAATATTTAATCTTATACTAATTTTTTCTTTTCTAAAATCAATTAAATTATTATCCTGATCGACAATATAAGTAGGACTATGAATAAGTTCGTGCGGTTTTTTTTCGAAATTTGAAACTTTATTGACGTAAAATGGTTACAAATTTAATATTCAAAATATTGTCCATCGCTTACTACTACTTTTTCCCATCTTTCTGGCAATTCACGGATTCCCTTTGTGAAAAATTCGGTCGGTTTTGCCGCAATCCACGAATCGATCCATTTTTTGACTTCATCGTAATTACGGAAGTGCTGGTCAGCCAGGCCATGTTGCATCGATCGGAAGAGATAGTAATCGGATGGCGCAAGGTCTGGACTATACGGCGGGTGGGGTAGGACATCCCATTTGAGCGTTTCTAAGTATGTTTTGACCACTTGTGCAACATGTGGCCGAGCATTGTCATGTTGCAAAATAACTTTGTCGTGTCTATCGGCGTATTGCGGCCGTTTTTCTCGCAGTGCTCGGCTCAAACGCATCAATTGTCGTCGGTAGACATCCCCCGTAATCGTTTCATTCGGTTTCAGTAGCTCATAATACACAACACCCAGCTGGTCCCACCAGATACACAGCATAACCTTCAGGCCATGAATATTCTGCGCCGACGTCGATGTTGAAGCATGGCCAGGGTATCCATACGTTGCCCGACGTTTTGGATTGTCGTAATGGACCCACTTTTCATCGCCAGTCACAATTCGATGCAAAAAACCCTTTCTTTTGTGCCGTTGAAGCAGTTGTTCGCATGCCATAAAACGGCGTTCAACGTCTCTTGGCTTCAATTCATACGGCACCCAATGGCCTACCTTTCGGATCATTCCCATGGCTTTTAAACGTTTGGAAATGGTTGATTGATCAACTCCCAAAGTTTTTGCAACCTCTTCTTGCGTTTGAGCCGGATCTTGATCGAGCAATTCCTCCAATTCGGTATCCATGAACTTTGGCGGCGCACCCTCGCGTTCTTCGTCTTCCAAGCCAAAATCACCACTTTTAAAGCGTGCAAACCACTTCTGGCACGTTCGCTCAGATAGAGCATGCTCACCATAAACTTCCACCAAGATACGATGACTTTCGGCTGCTTTTTTCTTCATATTAAAATAATGAAGAAGAATTCCCCGCAAAAACACATTATTTGGCACGAAATTCGACATTTTCAAGTGTGGTAAAAATATTGTTGTTTACGCTTCAAATAAAAAACTTATACTGACGTTTGTGCCTTACGACAGTAGCTCTCCAATGAATGTTTGGAAATGTGGATCGATGGAATAATAATCAAGTTACGCCATCTGTTGTAAAACCGTAACGAACTTATTCATAGTCCTATTAAATTTATTAACAATAAAGAAAATAATGAAAAAATTAATGATAAAAATTAATATCCAATTAAGTTTAATAAAATTAATTGGTATTTACATCACACTTTAAAGTATTATAATTTTATATTGTATAAAGACGAGAAGTTAATTTATTTAAAAAAATTTTTCTATATAAATAAAGAAAAATTAAGTAAAAATATCAAATAAATAAAAATGAATTCATTTAATATTAAAGAATTGAAATCTAAAAATTTAAAAAATTTAAAAAAATATATTAGAGCAAATAAACATATTTTTCAATTGCCAAAATATTGGTACAATAAAAATAAAAATAGTTTATTAAACATAATAAGTGTTTTAATAGAAAAGCATAATAATGATGTTATTCAAAATATATTTCAAAATTTTGATGATTATGATTTTGATATTATTGATATTCAAGAAAAACAATTAAATGGTTCATGTTTTAACAATATGGTTGCTGATTTAGAGTTTACAAATAATGAAGAATTTGATATTGAAAGACATTTAGAATTAATAAAAAGAAATTGTTTCAAATATTTTTTCAAGGGTTTTAAAAAATATAGTAATTTTAAAGTGTCTTTAGGAACAGCGGTAAATATTGTGATTATTGATAAAAAAACTAATAAAATTAAAGAAAGTTATGAATATTGGTATAGATCAGAAATACATTATGTTAATAAATTAAACTATACAAAAGAATTTTATTTAATGATAGAGGAAACAAATAATAAATTCTCAGAAAAATGTACAAAAGGATCTACAGCTAGCTTTGTTAGAATAGTAAAAACACATATTAGTAGAGATAAGTCTCAAATTCTTGCTGGATCATATATTCCATTTACTAATAGAAATTGTGTTAATATTAAAAATACTGATAATAAATGTATTTTATATTGTATTTTATATTCTATTCATCAAGATGAAATTGTTAAAGATCCTCAAAGACCAACAAAATATAAAAAATATCTTGAAGATTTAGAAAATGATGATAAATTTAAAAATCTAAATTTAGAATTTCCATTTATAATTAATGAAGAAAATGTTAAAAAATTAGAAGAGTATTTTAATATTACCATGAATTTTTATCATTATGATTCAGAAAAAAATGATGATGAATATTACCAAATTCAATTAATGTATAAAAGTAACTCTTTTCATTATTTCGTTAATGGTTTGCTAAAAAAACATGTTAATATTATATATATAGAAGAAAATATTACAGAAGAAACATACAAATCTCACTTTGTACTACTTAAAAATTTATCTGGATTTTTAAGTGGTAAAATTCATCATCAGCATGAACATTTACATATTTGTAATAAATGTTTTAAACATTTTGAAAAATCTGATGAATTAGAAGAACATATAAAAACATGTTATTTATTAAAAGATGATAATAATATAATACAAAATATAAAGTTACCTAAAGAGGGTGAAAATATTTTAAAATATAAATCTATTGGAGCAGAATTATTTCATCCATATACTTTATATGCTGATTTTGAATGTACTTTGGAAAAAATTAATAAAAAAAATATCTGACAAATGTAAAAATACAATATTACTTCATGAACACATTCCAAATAGTTATGGTATTTATAACACTTATAATAAACAATATATTTCAAAAAATACTTCTAATAGAAAAGTGCTATTGAAATCATTCTTAGATAATTTAATAAAATATGCTAAAGATTATTATGAAGTAAGAAAATTGAATAATATAATTCAGGATAAAGAATCGATATTAAAGTTTGATAATACTAACAATTGTGAAATTTGTGATATTCCATTTTCTGAAGAAAATAAAAAATGTTGGGATCATGACCATACAACTGGTAAATATAGAATGGCTTTATGTAATACATGTAATCTAAAGTTAAAGATGCCAAAATTTTTACCAATTATTATTCATAATTTAAAAGGTTATGATTCAAAATTATTTCTAAAATATTTAGATGAATTTCATCCTGAAACTGAAACTAGTGTTTTAGCAACAAGTACTGAAAAATTTAAACAAATTAAAAAACCAGTTATTGTAGGTGAAACTAAATATTTAAAATGTAAAAACAAAAAATGTAAATATGAGTATAATTTCATAACAAGAGACACCTGTTGTAAATGTGAATCAACAGATTTAGAATTATATACAGTTGCCGAAAAAATAGAATTAAGATTTATAGATTCAATGGAATTTATAAATACTTCATTAGATAAAGCTGTTAAAAATTTATTAGATGTTAATGATATATATTGTGTAACATGTAAGAAAATAAGAAAAATGGATTATGTATCTTATAAAGTTAGTAAAAATACTAAGAATAACATATATGCTTGTAGTACTTGTTCAGTTTGTAATACTAAAAATATAAAATATATTAATTTTGATCATTTAGAAAATTTTAATAATATTTTTAAAGATTTATCATTAAAAGATAAATGTTATTTACTTAGAAAAGGCGTATATCCTTATGAATTTATTGATAATTATAAAAAATTAAGTATAACAGAATTTCCAAATCTTGAAGATTTTAATTCATCATTAAATGGAAATATTAATATTAACGATTATAAATTTGCAAATAAATTTTGGAAACATTTTAATTGTAAAACATTTAGAGACTATCACAACTGGTATTTAAAATTAGATGTTATACTTTTAAGTGATGTATTTGATAATTTTAGAAAAGAATGTTTTAAAAATTATAATTTAGATCCTATACATTATATAAGTTCACCACATTTAAGTAATTCATCTGCTTTAAAATTAACCAAACAAAAATTAGAATTATTAACAGATCAAGATATGTATGAATTTTATGAAAGTGGAACTAGGGAATATCACAAATTGCACATAACTATGCTAAAGCTAATAATTGTTATTATTACGATGATATTGTAGAACAAGTTTATAAATTAAGTAAAGAGGAAGCTTCTCTTAAAGGTATATACGATTCTAAAAAATTAACAAGTTATATTTTATATTTAGATGCAAATAACTTATATGGATGGGCTATGTCACAAAAATTAAGTGTTGGTAATCATGAATGGTTAAATGAAGATGAAATTAAATATTTTTGTAATATTGATAATATTTTAAATAAAGATTTTGATGATGGTGATATTGGATATACATTAGAAGTTGATATAAGTATTCCTCCGGAATTACACAACTTTTATAATGATTATGCTCCAGCACCTCATCATTATGTTCCACAATTTGAAGATTTATCACCAAATCAAACAGACTTAATTAATAAAGGGATTGGTAGTAAACCAAATGATAAAATTAAAAAATTAATGTGTACGTTGTTACCAAAGAAAAATTATATAATTGATATAAGATTATTAAAAGAATATTTAAATAATGGTGTAATTTTAACTAAAATTCATAGAGGTATTAAATGTAGACAAGAAGCATGGTTAAAAAATTATATTGAAAAAAATACAACACTTAGAAAAGAAGCTAAAAACCATTTTGAAAAAGATTTTTTCAAACTTATGAATAATAGTGTATATGGTAAGCAAATGGAAAATGTTAGAAATAGACTTAATGTTAGAATAGTTAAAACTGAAAAAATTATGAGAAAACTAATAAGTAGAAATACATATCAATCAAGAAAAATAATAGATCATAATATGTGTGTAGTGTTTGGTAAAAATACAAATATTAAATTAAATAAACCTATCTTTGGAGGTCAAAATATTTTAAATTTATCAAAATTATTAATGTTTAAAATGTATGTACAACTTAAAACTAAATATGGTAATAGAATGAAATTATTAGGAACAGATACTGATTCATTTATTCTTTATTTTGAAGGTAAACATATTGATGATGATTTTGATATTTATTCTGAAATGAAAGATGATCTAGATAATTATGATACCAGTGATTATATAGATAATTTTCCAATTGAAGATTTAAAATCTAATATTAATAAAAAAGTACCAGGAAAATTTAAAGATGAATATAATGGAATACCAATTAGAGAATTTTGTGGACTTAGAAGTAAAATGTATGCATTTAAGACCGATGTTTGTGATAAAAAAGTTTGTAAAGGAACAAAGAAAAATAATATTAAAAAGTTAATTAACAATTGAAGATTATAAGAATTGTTTAATTAATTTAAAAAATAAAAATGAAACTGTTCATAATATTAGATCATATGATAATAAACTATATACTACAGAAGAGAATAAAATAGGATTGTCACCCTCTGATGATAAGTTTTATTTCAATAAAAAGTTGAATAATAATGATAACGATAAGTTAAATAAGACTTACAAATTACCCTAGGGACATTATGAAATAGGAAATGTAGGTAACTAAAACGAACCCCTCCTATTTACTATACATTAAATTATTAATTATATTATATCAGATTAAGTTTTTTTTTTAATTTCAAATGAAATATGATGTGAACATATTTCAACGATGTTGAATATTTGAATTTTTATTTTGATTTATTATTTTTGTTTATCAATTATATATGTATGAATTTTTTAAATTATTTTTGAATTATATTTGTTTCAATTTGTAGTTTACTTTCTTGAATATCTGTTTCACTTTCTTCAATATTTAATTGTTTTATATATTCATCTACTTGAATACTTTTATCAATCTTATTATTAGTTTCATCATTTTGTTTAGTAATATTATTTTGATTAATATTGTCTTTATTTTGTAAAACTAAATCTTTAAGATAATTATCAATTAAAATTTGTTTTTCCGAATAACTATTCAATTGTTTTTCTAAACTGTTTTTAAAATTTTCAATATTTGTTTCTATAAAATATACTTGTTTAGTTATGTTAATAATATCTTGATTTAAATTATTTTCTAATTGTTCTATTTCTTTATATACAACACCAAAAGCTACCACATTATCTTTTTCTTGTTTTTCAACTTCTTTTTGAAGTAGTTGATTTAATATAATTCCATTAATTTACTAATAATATCTTTCATTTGATCACTATTTGAACGAATTTCTTCAACTTCATTTTCTAATGATATTATTCTATTAAGAGAATATTCATTAGATGAATTTATTTCTGAAAAAGATTTTTGTCCAAACTTATCAATTCCCATTTATTAGAAAAAAAATTTTTAATTTATTTAAATTTATATGTAATTTAATTAAACAGTTAATACGTTTCCTTCGGAAACCGTTGACAGAGTCAACATATTTTCTTCTCTTAGTTCCTCAATAATATTCATAATTTCATTATGTATTTCTGGACTATCATTTCCTGCATTATACTCGCCTATCAACAAATTTAATCTATCTTTTAATTCATTAATATCATTCCAATAAACACGTTCACATTGTGAACGATTCGCAAAACGAACATATTCAGTAGGTAAACTAGTTTTAATTTTAAAATTTTGTAATGATTTTGAAAGATTATTTTTTGAATTTAAACCAGATCCTACTTTTTCTTTTATAATTTTATTTTTAATCAATATTGGTCTAATAAAATTCATATATTTATTTCCAACGCTAGATTTAATACGTTTAGAACTTTTGTCATTATTTTGCATGTAAGCATATGTTGATAATATAATTTCTTCATAATTTTGTAAATCATTATTTGTTACAGCTGTTGATGGTTCTTTTAAAGTTATTAATTCCCATAACCCTTTTGTTCCATTATAAGTTTTATTACTTAAAATAATATCATTATTACTAATTTTTACTTCAGTATTACCAATCCATAAATCTTTTCCATCTTCAGATCTTAGACCAAAAATATTGTCACATAATTTCATATCAGAATTATTTAAATTTAAATATTTCATTGCCATATTTCCAATTTTGTCTGAAATAAATTGTACTGGTGTAGATAACGTTTCATTTGCACTACGCAAAAGAGCGTCTTTTGATGTTGATGGAGTCAACTGTTCGCTTCGTGAACCTGTGCTAGTTGTTGGTGTACTTTCAACTAATTTTTGTTTGTTTGTTTTTCTAATTGGTGATAGTTGCTTTTCGTTAAATTCATTAGTTTGTAAATTCACATTATTGTTAGGTGGTTTATATTCATGTTGTGAATCGTTTCCTTTGGAAGTATATTCACTTTCAGTGTCGTTTCTTTTGGAAACTTGCTTGACATTGTCAAACGGTTTCGACTCCGTTGAAACATGTTCACTTTGTGAATGTCCATCTATTGTTTTTTTATATGATTGATTTGATTGATTTAAATCTACTATTAAATTTTTAAAGCTATCATTTAAATTGTGAACATTAATAACTGATTGATTTAATGGTTGAATAATTGCTTGAAGATTTTCATTAATTTTTTCTTGTTTTATTACTTTGTTTAAATTAAATTGTTGAAGTTTATTTTTTAAGTCTTTTTGTGTTTTAATATATTCTTTTAAAACTTTATCTGATATCATTGTTATTTAATTAAAATAAATTTTAAATATTTTTGAAATGGATAAAGATGAATTTATTGATACTAAAAATAATGATTTTAAAATAGCAAAAGAGTTGCATAAACCAGTAAGAAAAAATGTTGAAAGAAGAAAAATTATTACTAAAGGCATAAATGAACTATGGGCAGCAGATTTACTAATTATGACAACAGTTAATGTTAGAATTAATAGAGGATACAAATATATGCTTAATGTAATTGATACATTTTCTAAATTTGCTTATATAGAACCATTAAAAAAGAAATATGGAAAAACAACTTCTGAAGCATTTTTAAATATTATTAAAAAAGCAGGTTGTGCCCCAAAATTACTTCATACAGATTCTGGTAAAGAATTTTTAAATAAACATTTTCAAGAAGTTTTAGATAAATACAATATTAACATGTATCAAACATTTAGTGAAAAGAAATCATCAATTGTAGAAAGATTTAATAGAACCATTAATGAAAAACTAAAAATACGATTTGAAATTCAGAAAAATACTAATTGGATTGATGTAATTGATAAAATATTATATGAATATAATTACAAAGATGTACATAGAACTATTGGTATGAAACCTTGTGAAGTAAATGAAAAAAATGAACAATTAATTTTTAATAATTGTTTTAAAATTAATAGAAACAATTTAGAAAAACCAGTTTTTAAAATTGGAGAAAAAGTAAGAATTCAGTCACATAAAAAACAATTTGAAAACAAATATAAAAATAATTGGACTCGAGAAATATTTTATATTAGTAAAATTTATCCATCTAATCCAATAACATATTTAATAAGAGATTTAAATTATGAACCAATATTGGGTAAATTTTATAAATTTGAACTTCAAAGAGTTCAAATTTGAAGTTTCAATTATTTTGCGTCCACCCTCTTCTAACGCTAAATACACTTGTAACCATGTTTGACTTTGTCAAACGGTTTCGACAGATCAAATATTATGCTTATCTTGCAGTTTGTGACTCGTATTCAACAGTATTTCATTTTTTTTGGTTTGTGCTTATGCTTATCTTGCAATTATGCTTATTTTATTTATAGATTGTGAGCAATGTTGATAAGATCAACTGTTTGCTTTGCATACTACTCAACTATAATTACATTATTCAGGGTATACGGTTTAGATGAATTGGTTAAGCAGTTGGAATTGTAACAATAATTTTGTTGCAAGTGTAAATCTGACTCAAAGACTTTTTTTTGAAAGGTACTTTAAAAAATAAATGTATCCTTTTTTTTTTTTTTTTTTTTTGTTTTTTTTTTTTTTTTTTTTTTTTTTTTTGAGATAATATAAGCTAATTAAAAAAATGAGTTAAATGTTAAAAACCCCTATATTATAGTTACTCGTAGTTAGTATTTTTAAGGTACTCGTAGTTAATATTTTTAAGGTACTCGTAGTTAATATTTAGGGGTGGACTAAATCGACCCAACTCAAAATTTTTAACTTTTTTTTTGAGATAATATAAGCTAAAAAAATGAGTTAAATGTTAAAAAATGTTAAAATTTTGAGTAACTGTAAGTTAAAAAAATGAGTTAAATGGTAAAAATGTTAAAATTTTCAATTAAAATGATAATAAATGTTAAAATTTTAATATTTTTGAGTTAAAATGATAATAAATGTTAAAATTTTAATATTTTTGATATTGCGTTGTAGTCCGGAATATACATACTACTCGCAAACTATGACGCTTTCAAACATCATGCACTCATGTATGCGTATGCTACACGAAATATATTTATATATACATTTTTTATACATATATTTTTATAGAATATGTTCTATTAATGAGCTTGAAGTGAGTGGCATCATCAAAGCAGAACATTGTAACATGCGCTCTCCATAATAATATCTGCCGTTGATATCCAGGCATGCCCGTTATGATGCATACCAGATAGATCAAATTCGAGCAACTGTACTTTAGCACTATTATAAGCATTAAGTATTTTTATTACTATGGAAAATTGGTTATATTACACTTCTATCACAAATGAGGAATTACAATTTCACCACACCTGTCTACAACGGTTCTTATATTGTTTGTTTACCTTCTGTTAAGTGCTGACTTTTTGTGAAAGAACGTGGTTTAATATTATATGTAGGAATCATAGCAACCCATGATTGTAAGAATCATAGCAAGCCATGTAGGTACATTTTGTTCAACCGTTATTCTTAGTTTTCATATGTATAGTTAGTTGAAATAAAGCAACCGTAGCAAATTCACGTGCGGATATATAAAGGTAACATAACCTTACGTTATATTGATAAAAATGTCCGAAATAAAAATTTTGAAAACAAATAAAAATAATGAAATGTTGGGTATTTTTATTATTTAGAAAGAATAACAAAACAAAGGACATATAATTGAAAGAACCAATAACTGTAGACGATATTGATATGCCACTTAATTTATATGTCCTTGAAGGCGAGCTTTTTGTCTTAGCAGAAAAGTGGGTCGATGATGAACTTTTTATAATATTGGGGACAAAATCTTCATTGGAAATGCTGAGTAGCAGTGACTGCTGGGCTGCTGATGGAACTTTCCATGTTGTTCCTCGCGTTATGAGGAAACTTTTTTCCATACATGGCAGAGTACATGGCGAAATCGTGCCTCTCGTTTTTTGCTTGATGAGCAAAAAAACGTTGAAGTCATATGTCGCTGTTTTTAACGAGTTGCTGACGATTGCAGGTAACCATGAACTAAATTTATACCCTCAGCGTATAATTTGCGATTTCGAAATGGGTATCATATCGGCAATTAAGCAATGTTTCCCAAATACTGATTTACGTGGCTGTTTGTTCCATTTTGGACAACTAATATGGCGAAGGGTTCAGAAGGAGAGGTAATTAAAGCCTATTTTATGGTTGTGTATGTATACTAAGTAATAATATGTTCTTTTTATGTATAGATTGGCTCAAAAATATGGGACTTCGGTGGAATTCGCACTGCAAGTCCGAATGATTAAAAGCTTAGCTTTCGTACCGCCAAGCGAAATACCGAATTACTTTCAAACATTACTTAATAACTGCGATGATGAAAATGTAAAAAATTTACTAGTTTGGTTTGATAAAAATTATATTAATATAAATAATAATAATTCCAAATATTCTCCCGAGTTTTGGTCAGTGCATGACCATAATGCATCGCAAACAGAAACGTTTCCTAGAACACAAAACCATATTGAAGCGTGGCATCGCCGGCTGAAAGTTATTGTTGGAGGAAGAAACTCGCAATTTTACCATCTTGTGCTAAGTTTGCAAAAGGAACTTATTTTAGTGAAAACTCAAATATCAAGAAAAGAAAATGGAGAAAGAGTTAGAAAAAAAAGGAAAATAATTAAGAAAAACAAACAGCTGTGAAGAATTATTAAGAAAAGATTAAGTCACACTACATATTTAAAAAGAATTGCAAAAAATATTGTAATTGGCTAATCTAAAATATTGTTATCGCTTAAACATACCTACCTATATGTATATTTATGAATTAAATGTTTAGTTTGTTACTTCTTGTATGACGAAAATCACAAAACTTGAATAAAGCAGAATTTTTCGCATTAAACATGCAGAATTTTGAAAAAGCAGAATTTTAGAAAGCAGAATTTTAAAAAAGCAGAATTTTAAAAAGCAGAATTTTTTTGCAATTTACAGAATTTTGTCACCCAGAATTTTGTAATGCAGAATAATGACACGCTCCCGTTGTGTATTCGTACATAAAATTCCATTTCCATCTATATTTGCTGACAATGAATTTTCAAATGTTTTTGGAGGCGGAAAATCTTTCTTGAGTAAAGCGAAAGGTGTCGCTACTGTCGCTGTTAAACTAGTTGAAGGTATAGTTTTTGAAGAATACGCTGATCCAGTTGATATTAATGGTATTAAATCGGCCCCACCTGCCAATTTACCGACTCCCCCTTTTTCAGTGTTAAAAAGCTCAATTGAAGATAAGTCTGCTGTTGGATTTGGATAAATGTCTTTAGTACTTTTCGAGTATTTAGTGGCCTTTTTTGATTTTTTCGGATCCTGCGAATTAAAATTTAGATCGCTTGTTGAATCTTTCGCAGTGTCATTACACACTGGCAAAAATAAGTCCTCCACATGGGGAAAATTTAATGGAGGAGTTGTTAACTGATGTTGGTTTTGATTTAACTCTTTGGAAAGTAGTTCACTCGAAGTATTAAACACCGATCGTAGTGGATACTCGACGGAGTCGTCAGAGAGTTCAATTGGGTCATCATTATTTAGTATACGTACGGAAGCAGAAGATGCTGCTAAAGTTTTATTAGGTGATGCATTTTGAGAATATATGTCGCCGACCAAAGATGAGTTTTCAGTTTTTGGTTTAGGAGATTTAATACTATTTCTTTCATTTGATTTCTGACCTTCGCCTGGGTTCAACGACGAATGCATATCAGGTGTGCTCCAGTTATCAAAATTCTTTAATATCCTATCACCGATTGCAGATGGTTGCTGAGGTTTAAAAATATTTGGACTATCTCTTTCAAGTTTTGTGATACTGCCTTTAGACTCATGCGACATTAGTTTCATTGATTCTGGCACAAAAGGAGGTGCATTGCAGTAGCTACGTTCTCCGCTTGGTTGCGACAGAATTGCTTCTAGTGATTTTCTGGTGCTTTCTGACTCTATGGAATGCAAAGTTAAATTCGTTTGATAAATAAAACAATATAAATTCAATTAGAAATTAAAAGGTTGTTTTGTAATAATAACTTGAATTAGTTTGATTGGCAGGAGGCATCTGGGGAGCTGATCGCTTTTTGCTAGTAGGCGATTTGTATGTAGGTGCAAGTTTAGCAGCAATTACTTTAGCAACTTCTTTATCCGTTTCCATCAAGGTTTCTTAAACGCTTCTAGCGGTTGTAAAACAATATCCATGCGCATCAGTTTCTTATTTATAGTGTTAACTTCTTCCTTTGTTGGAACTCCAGCTTCTTGTTTTAATATGTTTTTTTCACTCGTCGACATATTCAAGGATTGACTTTTCACTTTATTTTTTTTGCGCTCTTTTCGGTATTCTTTGACATTTGTGGGCATTAGCTTTTTTTAATCAGTAAAGAAAACTTTCCGCTTGTGTTTTCCCCCCGGAAAAATCTCGGTTTAATAAATTAAATGAAATACCAACATTGTAGCCGTAAAGATTGTTCATCTGCTCCAACAACGGAAAATTGGTTATATTACACTTCCAGGAGGAAGACAAAGATTTCTCTTTATTTCAAGCATTTCACATTTTGGAAGCGAAATCTTTACTTGAAAACCTTTATTATGATGCCAGGTTGAAGATTGTACAAAAATATTCTTCAGCGTCATCAACGGGTTTAGTTGGATGAAGAAGAGCGATTGGTATTTGCATAAAAAATCATTTATTTAAACAAATTGCGTACCAGTTTATATTTTTTCTTCCTTTCTTTTTGGAGTTTACTCCTTAAGAAACGATATATAAGGCCCACGATATGAAAAAAATATGGGTAGTAAAATCTGGCGTACGCTGACGGAAGTGACGCATTGCCCTTTCTCTATGCCCCTTTTCTCTTTTGGTTTGTGTTTTTGATGGTTTATTTAGTTGGTAAGTGTTTATTTTAAATTTTTTCAACGAAGACATAAACCACCACTTTGAATATTTGAATATTATCTGCGCAGCGCAATAGTGCGACAACAAACCATACAGCAGCTACCCAGTGTTTTTGGTACTACATTTCACCTCAAACTGTGCATGTGTAATTGTGCCTGCGAATGTTTTGTTACAATGGAGACTCTACTCAGAGTGTTTCGCTGCTACATTTGCATCAAACTGTGGCTCATCAGCATAAATGTGTGGCTTACAAAGTATATTCACTAATTTTGCTAATAGCAAAATTGCATAGCTGGAAACATAAAACGCCTCTGTTAGCTGTCCTACATAAAAGTAAATTTTGGTAACTGTGCATGTTAATTATTAATTGCGCAGTTACCTTGTAAAGCAAATTAAACTTTAGAACAGCCATTTTCATACGCCGCCGGCCACGGCATCTACACCAGAGCAGCAATAGAAACTTGGTTAAGAATTTGCGCTAGCTAAGCTACGAACCATTTCTGGTTCCAGTTTGCAAAGACGTTACTACAGTGCACATCAAACAGTGGACGCTACTCTTATATGTAAGAATTTACCTGTTATGCAAAAAAAAAAAATAAAACACTAGTAGCCATCGGAAGCAAAGCAGCACGGCAGTAGCAAACCACTTCATTTAGTATTTTTACAAAATTTTTACATTGGATTTTATTCGTTTGGGTCACATTTTATTAGCTTTTCTTAATCAGTAAAGAAAACTTTCTTTTGATCGTTGGCACTGTGACCCTGTTGCTTTTTCATTTGGATTTGTTTTTCTTGAACCTTTGCCTGCGATTGAATTTTTTGATGTCCTCGAACCATTTTGTTGATATTTCTTTTGATAACATGTTTTAATTAATAAATTTTTACAACGTGGTTGTTCCACTTAACAATATTTATAAAATGCGATAATAGTTCGAAGAAACAGGGCACTTTTATAATGCGGTATTTACTATTACGTTTTTGTTATATCCGGAATTATTTGCAATTCCATTTTTGTAATCAACTCCTGGCGTTCCGCGTTTGTGTTTTGCTGCATTTTAAACAAATTAAACATTTCTTAAGCACATTAATTTTTCACCGAACCGACGCTGACATGAGCCAAACGAGTCAGGAATTACGGAAAGTAGGTGGTAAAAAATACCCTACAGGAATGATATAAAAGAACTAACAATTTCCAAGAATAGTTTGCGCAAAGTAACGCAAACTATGACGCTTTCAAACATCATGCACTCATGTATGCGTATGCTACACGAAATATATTTATATATACATTTTTTATACATATATTTTTATAGAATATGTTCTATTAATGAGCTTGAAGTGAGTGGCATCATCAAAGCAGAACATTGTAACATGCGCTCTCCATAATAATATCTGCCGTTGATATCCAGGCATGCCCGTTATGATGCATACCAGATAGATCAAATTCGAGCAACTGTACTTTAGCACTATTATAAGCATTAAGTATTTTTATTACTATGGAAAATTGGTTATATTACACTTCTATCACAAATGAGGAATTACAATTTCACCACACCTGTCTACAACGGTTCTTATATTGCTTGTTTACCTTCTGTTAAGTGCTGACTTTTTGTGAAAGAACGTGGTTTAATATTATATGTAGGAATCATAGCAACCCATGATTGTAAGAATCATAGCAAGCCATGTAGGTACATTTTGTTCAACCGTTATTCTTAGTTTTCATATGTATAGTTAGTTGAAATAAAGCAACCGTAGCAAATTCACGTGCGGATATATAAAGGTAACATAACCTTACGTTATATTGATAAAAATGTCCGAAATAAAAATTTTGAAAACAAATAAAAATAATGAAATGTTGGGTATTTCTATTATTTAGAAAGAATAACAAAACAAAGGACATATAATTGAAAGAACCAATAACTGTAGACGATATTGATATGCCACTTAATTTATATGTCCTTGAAGGCGAGCTTTTTGTCTTAGCAGAAAAGTGGGTCGATGATGAACTTTTTACAATATTGGGGACAAAATCTTCATTGGAAATGCTGAGTAGCAGTGACTGCTGGGCTGCTGATGGAACTTTCCATGTTGTTCCTCGCGTTATGAGGCATACATGGCAGAGTACATGGCGAAATCGTGCCTCTCGTTTTTTGCTTGATGAGCAAAAAAACGTTGAAGTCATATGTCGCTGTTTTTAACGAGTTGCTGACGATTGCAGGTAACCATGAACTAAATTTATACCCTCAGCGTATAATTTGCGATTTCGAAATGGGTATCATATCGGCAATTAAGCAATGTTTCCCAAATACTGATTTACGTGGCTGTTTGTTCCATTTTGGACAACTAATATGGCGAAGGGTTCAGAAGGAGAGGTAATTAAAGCCTATTTTATGGTTGTGTATGTATACTAAGTAATAATATGTTCTTTTTATGTATAGATTGGCTCAAAAATATGGGACTTCGATGGAATTCGCACTGCAAGTCCGAATGATTAAAAGCTTAGCTTTCGTACCGCCAAGCGAAATACCGAATTACTTTCAAACATTACTTAATAACTGCGATGATGAAAGTGTAAAAAATTTACTAGTTTGGTTTGATAAAAATTATATTAATATAAATAATAATAATTCCAAATATTCTCCCGAGTTTTGGTCAGTGCATGACCATAATGCATCGCAAACAGAAACGTTTCCTAGAACACAAAACCATATTGAAGCGTGGCATCGCCGGCTGAAAGTTATTGTTGGAAGAAGAAACTTGCAATTTTACCATCTTGTGCTAAGTTTGCAAAAGGAACTTATTTTAGCGAAAACTCAAATATCAAGAAAAGAAAATGGAGAAAGAGTTAGAAAAAAAAGGAAAATAATTAAGAGAAACAAACAGCTGTGAAGAATTATTAAGAAAAGATTAAGTCACACTACATATTTAAAAAGAATTGCAAAAAATATTGTAATTGGCTAAACTAAAATATTGTTATCGCTTAAACATACCTATATGTATATTTATGAATTAAATGTTTAGTTTGTTACTTCTTGTATGACGAAAATCACAAAACTTGAATAAAGCAGAATTTTTCGCATTAAACATGCAGAATTTTGAAAAAGCAGAATTTTAGAAAGCAGAATTTTAAAAAAGCAGAATTTTAAAAAGCAGAATTTTTTTGCAATTTACAGAATTTTGTCACCCAGAATTTTGTAATGCAGAATAATGACACGCTCCCGTTGTGTATTCGTACATAAAATTCCATTTCCATCTATATTTGCTGACAATGAATTTTCAAATGTTTTTGGAGGCGGAAAATCTTTCTTGAGTAAAGCGAAAGGTGTCGCTACTGTCGCTGTTAAACTAGTTGAAGGTATAGTTTTTGAAGAATACGCTGATCCAGTTGATATTAACGGTATTAAATCGGCCCCACCTGCCAATTTACCCACTCCCCCTTTTTCAGTGTTAAAAAGCTCAATTGAAGATAAGTCTGCTGTTGGATTTGGATAAATGTCTTTAGTACTTTTCGAGTATTTAGTGGCCTTTTTTGATTTTTTCGGATCCTGCGAATTAAAATTTAGATCCCTTGTTGAATCTTTCGCAGTGTCATTACACACTGGCAAAAATAAGTCCTCCACATGGGGAAAATTTAATGGAGGAGTTGTTAACTGATGTTGGTTTTGATTTAACTCTTTGGAAAGTAGTTCACTCGAAGTATTAAACACCGATCGTAGTGGATACTCGACGGAGTCGTCAGAGAGTTCAATTGGGTCATCATTATTTAGTATACGTACGGAAGCAGAAGATGCTGCTAAAGTTTTATTAGGAGATGCATTTTGAGAATATATGTCGCCGACCAAAGATGAGTTTTCAGTTTTTGGTTTAGGAGATTTAATACTATTTCTTTCATTTGATTTCTGACCTTCGCCTGGGTTCAACGACGAATGCATATCAGGTGTGCTCCAGTTATCAAAATTCTTTAATATCCTATCACCGATTGCAGATGGTTGCTGAGGTTTAAAAATATTTGGACTATCTCTTTCAAGTTTTGTGATACTGGCTTTAGACTCATGCGACATTAGTTTCATTGATTCTGGCACAAAAGGAGGTACATTGCAGTAGCTACGTTCTCCGCTTGGTTGCGACAGAAGCAAATCTAGTGATTTTCTGGTGCTTTCTGACCTATGGAATGCAAAGTTAAATTCGTTTGATAAATAAAACAATATAAATTCAATTAGAAATTAAAAGGTTGTTTTGTAATAATAACTTGAATTAGTTTGATTGGCAGGAGGCATCTGGGGAGCTGATCGCTTTTTGCTAGTAGGCGATTTGTATGTAGGTGCAAGTTTAGCAGCAATTACTTTAGCAACTTCTTTATCCGTTTCCATCAAGGTTTCTTAAACGCTTCTAGCGGTTGTAAAACAGTATCCATGCACATCAGTTTCTTATTTATAGTGTTAACTTCTTCCTTTGTTGGAACTCCAGCTTCTTGTTTTAATATGTTTTTTTCACTCGTCGACATATTCAAGGATTGACTTTTCACTTTATTTTTTTTGCGCTCTTTTCGGTATTCTTTGACATTTGTGGACATTAGCTTTTTTTAATCAGTAAAGAAAACTTTCCGCTTGTGTTTTCCCCCCGGAAAAATCTCGGTTTAATAAATTAAATGAAATACCAACATTGTAGCCGTAAAGATTGTTCATCTGCTCCAACAACGGAAAATTGGTTATATTACACTTCCAGGAGGAAGACAAAGATTTCTCTTTATTTCAAGCATTTCACATTAGTAGTATGTATATTCCGGACTACAAGACAATATCAAAAATGTTAAAATTTTAAAATTTTTATCATTTTAACTCAAAAATTTAACATTTTTACCATTTAACTCATTTTTTTAACTTACAGTTACTCAAAATTTAACATTTTTTAACATTTAACTCATTTTTTAGCTTATATTATCTCAAAAAATAAACGTTTAAATTTTGATGTGGGTCGATGAGTCCAACCCTAAATTATAGTTACTCGTAGTTAATATAATATTTTTAAGATATTAAAGATATCTATTTTTGATGTACTAGTAATCAATATTTAGGTTGGTACAGTTAAAATTTTGTGTTGGGTCGATGTCTATTAAGTGAAAAAATGTTAAAATATTGATTACAAAATATTTAAAGTAATCTATTCAAAAAAAAAAAACAAAAAAGAATACATTTATTTTTTAAAGTACCTTTCAAAAAAAACGACGAACTCCTCAAAACAAGAGTCTTTGAGTCAGATTTGAACTTGCAACAAAATTATTGTTATAATTCCAACTGCTTAACCAACTCATCTAAACATCATATTCTGAACTAATGTAATTACAGCTGAGTAGTATGCAAAGCAAGCAATGCTGATCTTATCAACATTGCTCACAATCTATAAATAGAATAAGCATAAGCACAAACCAAAAAAAAAAATGAAATACTGTTGAATACGAGTCACAAACTGCAAGATAAGCATAATATTTGATAGGCTTTTATACATCAACACATGGTTACAAGTGCAGTATGTATTTAGCGTTAGAAGAGGGTGGATGCAAAATAATTGAAACTTCAAATTTGAACTCTTTGAAGTTCAAATTTATAAAATTTACCCAATATTGGTTCATAACTTAAATCTCTTATTAAATATGTTATTGGATTAGATGGATAAATTTTACTAATATAAAATATTTCTCGAGTCCAATTATTTTTATATTTGTTTTCAAATTGTTTTTTATGTGATTGAATTCTTACTTTTTCTCCAATTTTAAAAACTGGTTTTTCTAAATTGTTTCTATTAATTTTAAAACAATTATCAAAAATTAATTGTTCATTTTTTTCATTTACTTCACAAGGTTTCATACCAATAGTTCTATGTACATCTTTGTAATTATATTCATATAATATTTTATCAATTACATCAATCCAATTAGTATTTTTCTGAGTTTCAAATCGTATTTTTAGTTTTTCATTAATGGTTCTATTAAATCTTTCTACAATTGATGATTTCTTTTCACTAAATGTTTGATACATGTTAATATTGTATTTATCTAAAACTTCTTGGAAATGTTTATTTAAAAATTCTTTACCAGAATCTGTATGAAGTAATTTTGGTGCACAACCTGCTTTTTTAATAATATTTAAAAATGCTTCAGAAGTTGTTTTTCCATCTTTCTTTTTTAATGGTTCTATATAAGCAAATTTAGAAAATGTATCAATTACATTAAGCATATATTTGTATCCTCTATTAATTCTAACATTAACTGTTGTCATAATTAGTAAATCTGCTGCCCATAGTTCATTTATGCCTTTAGTAATAATTTTTCTTCTTTCAAAATTTTTTCTTACTGGTTTATGCAACTCTTTTGCTATTTTAAAATCATTATTTTTAGTATCAATAAATTCATCTTTATCCATTTCAAAAATATTTAAAATTTATTTTAATTAAATAACAATGATATCAGATAAAGTTTTAAAAGAATATATTAAAACACAAAAAGACTTAAAAAATAAACTTCAACAATTTAATTTAAACAAAGTAATAAAACAAGAAAAAATTAATGAAGATCTTCAAGCAATTATTCAACCATTAAATCAATCAGTTATTAATGTTCACAATTTAAATGATAGCTTTAAAAATTTAATAGTAGATTTAAATCAATCATATAAAAAAACAATAGATGGACATTCACAAAGTGAATATGTTTCAACGGAGTCGAAACCGTTTGACAATAATATGAATTTACAAACTAATGAATTTAACGAAAAGCAACTATCACCAATTAGAAAAACAAACAAACAAAAATTAGTTGAAAGTACACCAACAACTAGCACATGTTCACGAAGCGAACAGTTAACTCCATCAACATCAAAAGACGCTCTTTTGCGTAGTGCAAATGAAACGTTATCTACACCAGTACAATTTATTTCAGAAAAAATTGGAAATATGGCAATGAAATATTTAAATTTAAATAATTCTGATATGAAATTATGTGACAATATTTTTGGTCTAAGATCTGAAGATGGAAAAGATTTATGGATTGGTAATACTGAAGTAAAAATTAGTAATAATGATATTATTTTAAGTAATAAAACTTATAATGGAACAAAAGGGTTATGGGAATTAATAACTTTAAAAGAACCATCAACAGCTGTAACAAATAATGATTTACAAAATTATGAAGAAATTATATTATCAACATATGCTTACATGCAAAATTATGACAAAAGTTCTAAACGTATTAAATCTAGCGTTGGAAATAAATATATGAATTTTATTAGACCAATATTGATTAAAAATAAAATTATAAAAGAAAAAGTAGGATCTGGTTTAAATTCAAAAAATAATCTTTCAAAATCATTACAAAATTTTAAAATTAAAACTAGTTTACCTACTGAATATGTTCGTTTTGCGAATCGTTCACAATGTGAACGTGTTTATTGGAATGATATTAATGAATTAAAAGATAGATTAAATTTGTTGATAGGCGAGTATAATGCAGGAAATGATAGTCCAGAAATACATAATGAAATTATGAATATTATTGAGGAACTAAGAGAAGAAAATATGTTGACTCTGTCAACGGTTTCCGAAGGAAACGTATTAACTGTTTAATTAAATTACATATAAATTTAAATAAATTAAAAATTTTTTTTCTAATAAATGGGAATTGATAAGTTTGGACAAAAATCTTTTTCAGAAATAAATTCATCTAATGAATATTCTCTTAATAGAATAATATCATTAGAAAATGAAGTTGAAGAAATTCGTTCAAATAGTGATCAAATGAGAGAGATTATTAGTAAATTAATGGAATTAAATCAACTACTTCAAAAAGAAGTTGAAAAACAAGAAAAAGATAATGTGGTAGCTTTTGGTGTTGTATATAAAGAAATAGAACAATTAGAAAATAATTTAAATCAAGATATTATTAACATAACTAAACAAGTAGATTTTATAGAAACAAATATTGAAAATTTTAAAAACAGTTTAGAAAAACAATTGGATAGTTATTCGGAAAAACAAATTTTAATTGATAATTATCTTAAAGATTTAGTTTTACAAAATAAAGACAATATTAATCAAAATAATATTACTAAACAAAATGATGAAACTAATAATAAGATTGATAAAAGTATTCAAGTAGATGAATATATAAAACAATTAAATATTGAAGAAAGTGAAACAGATATTCAAGAAAGTAAACTACAAATTGAAACAAATATAATTCAAAAATAATTTAAAAAATTCATACATATATAAATGATAAACAAAAATAATAAATCAAAATAAAAATTCAAATATTCAACATCGTTGAAATATGTTCACATCATATTTCATTTGAAATTAAAAAAAAAACTTAATCTATATTAATATAATTAATAATTTAATGTATAGTAAAAAGGAGGGGGTTCGTTTTAGTTACCTACATTTCTTATTTTATAATGTCCCTAGGGTAATTTGTAAGTCTTATTTAACTTATCGTTATCATTATTATTCAATTTTTTATTAAAATAAAACTTATCATCATAGGGTGACAATCCTATTTTATTCTCTTCTGTAGTATATAGTTTATTATCATATGATCTAATATTATGAACAGTTTCATTTTTATTTTTTAAATTAATTAAACAATTCTTATAATCTTCAATTGTTAACTTTTTAATATTATTTTTCTTTATTCCTTTACAAACTTTTTTATCACAAACATCGGTCTTAAATGCATACATTTTACTTCTAAGTCCACAAAATTCTCTAATTGGTATTCCATTATATTCATCTTTAAATTTTCCTGGTACTTTTTTATTAATATTAGATTTTAAATCTTCAATTGGAAAATTATCTATATAATCACTGGTATCATAATTATCTAGATCATCTTTCATTTCAGAATAAATATCAAAATCATCATCAATATGTTTACCTTCAAAATAAAGAATAAATGAATCAGTATCTGTTCCTAATAATTTCATTCTATTACCATATTTAGTTTTAAGTTGTACATACATTTTAAACATTAATAATTTTGATAAATTTAAAATATTTTGACCTCCAAAGATAGGTTTATTTAATTTAATATTTGTATTTTTACCAAACACTACACACATATTATGATCTATTATTTTTCTTGATTGATATGTATTTCTACTTATTAGTTTTCTCATAAGTTTTTCAGTTTTAACTATTCTAACATTAAGTCTATTTCTAACATTTTCCATTTGTTTACCATATACACTATTATTCATAAGTTTGAAAAAATCTTTTTCAAAATCGTTTTTAGCTTCTTTTCTAAGTGTTGTATTTTTTCAATATAATTTTTTAACCATGCTTCTTGTCTACATTTAATACCTCTATGAATTTTAGTTAAAATTACACCATTATTTAAATATTCTTTTAATAATCTTATATCAATTATATAATTTTTCTTTGGTAACAACGTACACATTAATTTTTTAATTTTATCATTTGGTTTACTACCAATCCCTTTATTAATTAAGTCTGTTTGATTTGGTGATAAATCTTCAAATTGTGGAACATAATGATGAGGTGCTGGAGCATAATCATTATAAAAGTTGTGTAATTCCGGAGGAATACTTATATCAACTTCTAATGTATATCCAATATCACCATCATCAAAATCTTTATTTAAAATATTATCAATATTACAAAAATATTTAATTTCATCTTCATTTAACCATTCGTGATTACCAACACTTAATTTTTGTGACATAGCCCATCCATATAAGTTATTTGCATCTAAATATAAAATATAACTTGTTAATTTTTTAGAATCGTATATACCTTTAAGAGAAGCTTCCTCTTTACTTAATTTATAAACTTGTTCTACAATATCATCGTGTTCACTCTGTGAACCGTTGACAGAGTCAAAGTAATAATAACAATTATTAGCTTTAGCATAGTTATGTGCAATTTGTGATATTCCACCTCTAGTTCCACTTTCATAAAATTCATACATATCTTGATCTGTTAATAATTCTAATTTTTGTTTGGTTAATTTTAAAGCAGATGAATTACTTAAATGTGGTGAACTTATATAATGTATAGGATCTAAATTATAATTTTTAAAACATTCTTTTCTAAAATTATCAAATACATCACTTAAAAGTATAACATCTAATTTCAAATACCAGTTATGATAGTCTCTAAATGTTTTATAATTAAAATGTTTCCAAAATTTATTTGCAAATTTATAATCGTTAATATTAATATTTCCATTTAATGATGAATTAAAATCTTCAAGATTTGGAAATTCTGTTATACTTAATTTTTTATAATTATCAATAAATTCATAAGGATATACGCCTTTTCTAAGTAAATAACATTTATCTTTTAATGATAAATCTTTAAAAATATTATTAAAATTTTCTAAATGATCAAAATTAATATATTTTATATTTTTAGTATTACAAACTGAACAAATACTACAAGCATATATTTTATTCTCAGTATTTTTACCAACTTTATAAGATACATAATCTATATTTCTTATTTTCTTACATGTTACACAATATATATCATTAACATCTAATAAATTTTTAACAGCTTTATCTAATGAAGTATTTATAAATTCCATTGAATCTATAAATCTTAATTCTATTTTTTCGACAACTGTATATAATTCTAAATCTGTTGAATTACAATTACGACAAGTGTTTCTTGTCTTTAAATTATATTGATATTTACATTTTTTGTTTTTACATTTTAAATATTTAGTTTCACCTACAATAACTGGTTTTTTAATTTGTTTAAATTTTTCAGTACTCGTTGCTAGAACACTAGTTTCAGTTTCAGGATGAAATTCATCTAAATATTTTAGAAATAATTTTGAATCATAACCTTTTAAATTATGAATAATAATTGGTAAAAATTTTGGCATCTTTAACTTTAGATTACATTTATTACATAAAGCCATTCTATATTTACCAGTTGTATGGTCATGATCCCAACATTTTTTATTTTCTTCAGAAAATGGAATATCACAAATTTCACAATTGTTAGTATTATCAAACTTTAATATCGATTCTTTATCCTGAATTATATTATTCAATTTTCTTACTTCATAATAATCTTTAGCATATTTTATTAAATTATCTAAGAATGATTTCAATAGCACTTTTCTATTAGAAGTATTCTTTGAAATATATTGTTTGTTATAAGTGTTATAAATACCATAACTATTTGGAATGTGTTCATGAAGTAATATTGTATTTTTACATTTGCCAGATTTTTTTTTATTAATTTTTTCCAAAGTACATTCAAAATCAGCATATAAAGTATATGGATGAAATAATTCTGCACCATTAGATTTATATTTTAAAATATTTTCACCCTCTTTAGGTAACTTTATATTTTGTATTATATTATTATCATCTTTTAATAAATAACATGTTTTTATATGTTCTTCTAATTTATCAGATTTTTCAAAATGTTTAAAACATTTATTACAAATATGTAGATGTTCATGCTGATGATGAATTTTACCACTTAAAAATCCAGATAAATTTTTAAGTGGTACAAAGTGAGATTTGTATGTTTCTTCTGTAATATTTTCTTCTATATATATAATATTAACATGTTTTTTTGGCAAACCATTAACGAAATAATGAAAAGAGTTACTTTTATACATTAATTGAATTTGGTAATATTCATCATCATTTTTTTCTGAATCATAATGATAAAAATTCATGGTAATATTAAAATAATCTTCCAATTTTTTAACATTTTCTTCATTAATTATAAATGGAAATTCTAAATTTAGATTTTTAAATGTATCATCATTTTCTAAATCTTCAAGATATTTTTTGTATTTTGTTGGTCTTTCTGGATGAATTTTCAACACATCTTGATAAATAGAATATAAGATACAATATAAAATACATTTATTATCAGTATTTTTAATATTAACACAATTTCTATTAGTAAATGGAATATATGATCCAGCAAGAATTTGAGACTTATCTCTACTAATATGTGTTTTTACTATTCTAACAAAGCTAGCTGTAGATCCTTTTGTACATTTTTCTGAGAATTTATTATTTATTTCCTCTATCATTAAATAAAATTCTTTTGTATAGTTTAATTTATTAACATAATGTATTTCTGATCTACACCAATATTCATAACTTTCTTTAATTTTATTAGTTTTTTTATCAATAATCACAATATTTACCGCTGTTGCTAAAGACACTTTAAAATTACGATATTTTTTAAAACCTTTGAAAAAATATTTGAAACAATTTCTTTTTATTAATTCTAAATGTCTTTTAATATTAAATTCTTCATTATTTGTAAACTCTAAATCAGCAACCATATTGTTAAAACATGAACCATTTAATTGTTTTTCTTGAATATCAATAATATCAAAATCATAATCATCAAAATTTTGAAATATATTTTGAATAACATCATTATTATGCTTTTCTATTAAAACATTTATTATGTTTAATAAACTATTTTTATTTTTATTATACCAATATTTTGGCAATTGAAAAATATGTTTATTTGCTCTAATATATTTTTTTAAATTTTTTAAATTTTTAGATTTCAATTCTTTAATATTAAATGGATTCATTTTTATTTGGTTGATATTTTTACTTAATTTTTCCTTATTTATATAGAAAAAATTTTTTTAATAATTTAACTTCGGACCTCAAACATTTTAATACTTTAAAGTGTGATGTAAATACTAATTAAATTTATTTAACTTAATTAGAAATTAATTTTTATCAGATTTTTTTTCATTATTTTCTTTATTATTAATATATTTAATATGAAATTGAGATTTTAAATGACGTTGTTTATGTGGAAGAGTATAATTTACACCACATTCACACTCTACGCTTGTAGTTCTACTTGGTAATGAGTTACGATATGCGAATTTTTGATTGTAACATTTTTTACAATACCCCTTATTCAAATTAGAAATAGTTGTTTCTTCTAAGCATGAAAAACATATTTTTTTACCATCTATAATAGATAAACATATTTTTTCACCATTTATTATTTTATGATATAATCTTTGTTTTGGTATGTTTCCTTCGTGAATGGTTTCTTTTGAAAACATAATTTCACTCATTATTTCCAATTTATTAACAAATATTTTTTTTAAATTTATGTTAACTTTGTTAACTATTTTCTTCGAAAATATCAATTTACATTTCTAATATTTAATCTTATACTAATTTTTTCTTTTCTAAAATCAATGAAATTATTATCCTGATCAACTATATAAATAGTTATATTTCTAATATATTAGTATTTGTATTTACTGGATAGTATATTAAATTTGTAGGTATTTCATTTATTTTTTCACCAGGTTTATCATTGATAAAAAATTCATGAATAATATTTGTTTGTTTATTATTTTCATAACTACCTCCTACAATATTACATTTTATTCTAATAGAATTAACATTCATAATATTTACTGGTAAATCAGATGATACTAATGTATTAGGTTGAATAATTTGTTCACTAAATCCTAGTAATGAAGCTATTTTTGTGTAAAATCAATAATATAATCACTTTTAATTTCAACTTTTAATGTTGTCATATTTGGTTTAATAGTAATACCCTTTATTTTGTCTTTTATAAAATTGTTTATATCATTTATTTCATATGAACCAGTTGGGAATGTAATTATTTTGTTAACACTGTTAATTGTTTGTAAATTATCTTGTGAATCATTTCCTTCGAAAATATGTTCACTTTGTGAACCAATGACAGAGTCAACATAATGTAAAATATTATTTTTTAATTTTTTAGATATGTTCGGTATAGAATTATAAGTAGAAAAATTAAGCAAACACATTTCAAAATCATGTTTATTATCTAAAATTATTGGTTCATCAAAATTACATGAAATTATTGAAGTATTTCCATCTAATGATATAGTCGGCATTATTTAATTAAGTAAAAATTTTAAACATAGATGACCACAAATTATTTCATTTATTTCTTGATCAATATTATTATTAAAAATTACAGTATTTTCATTAGTTTTGAAATATTTCTCTATTAATATTGGTAATTTATTTATAGCAAAGGAATCATAGTAAAAAATATGATTATTATATTTTTTATATGCTACCCAGTGTGTACCATTACCATTATTATTATCTAAATTTATTATTCCACATTCTATATCTTTTATCTTTTTTGGTAATCTATCTTTCATGAATACACCTCTAAAATTTGCTATATTAAATTTTCTAGCATATTTTTTTAAATCATAATTACTTAATGGTTTAATTGGAATTAATTCAAAATCAAATTTTTTTTAAGTAACATACCATTACCAGATTTTTTAAGTAGCATACCATTACCAGATTTTATATTTTTTTCTTCTAATGCTTTATTATGACGAATTTTTTCTTCTAATAATTTATCGTTAGTTTTTTTATCATTATATGCTCTATATAATGTTGTTCCTGCAGTAACTGCAGCTCCTATTGCTGGAATAAATGGTAATAGTGCTGGTAAAAATCCACCAATTTTTCCATTATTAAAACTTTGTAACTGGGACATAGATAATTTTAATATAAAAATTTTAAAAGTAGTTTTATTATTATCTAAATGTTTTTTTATAGAATTAATTTGTTTTCTAGTTAATGGTAAATATGTTTCATTCATTACACTTTCTTTAGTTCTTTGTAATTGAATTGGTTCTAATTTTATAGTAATATCTGTTTTATTTTTCATAGCATCATAAACTTGTTTTTGTTGATCTTCATTTAGAGATATTGGATATTTAATGTATCGTCCACATTTTGGAATAAAATAAATTTTATCTTTATTCTCATTTTTATTATATTCACTTTGTGAACCGTTAACAGAGTCAACATTTATCAATTCTTCAGTTGATGAATTGTGAGTTGTCAAACCCATACCCATTTTTCTTTTAAATTTCATAGCATTAGTAGTTAAATATGCATTTACTTTTTCTGATAAACTACTATCTTTTGCTGAAACTCTTGACCATGCTTTATCTTCTAAAATTTTATCAGCTTCATGTCTTTTCTTTCTATCGTTACTTTTAGAATATGCAATATCATGTTCTTTAGCTGCTTCATCTAATTTATTAATTGGATGTATATCTTTTTCAAGTTTTAATTCAAGATTAGTACCAGGTCCTAAATAATTATATCCTGGAGAATGTAATTCAAATGGAAGATTATTTATAAGATTATTTATAATACCACTACCATAATATCGTACCATTTATTATAATAGAAAATGTGATGTATTTATTTATTTATTTATTTGGATAATTATTAATCATGAACTGAAGGTAAACTTGAAATATCATCATCAACTTTTTTATTAATATTAGACAATTCGTTTTTATTTTTCTTATTTATTTTAGTTACATTCTTTAAAAATCCCTCTGTTAAACTATTTGATTTAGTCTGTCGAGAATTGTCTTCTTTTGTCGAGAATTGTCGAGAATTGTCTTCATTTTTAGTGTTTTTGCCAATAATTTCAATACCAAGTAATTTAAGTCCATTATTAAGAGAATCGCGTGAAATATGATTTTGTTCGCAAAATTTTACTTTAGTTAATTTTAAAGTACTAGCTTGTTCTAAATAATTAATAGCTAAATTTCTTTCTCTAATTTGTTTAAGTTCATTAGCATTTTTTGGAATATGAATATTTTTTGAATTTCTAAAACTTTTTGTTTTCCCTTGTAGTGATACAAGTGGTGAAACAGTTTTAGTAGAAGGGCTTGGATGATTGTATAAATTAGTTATATTCTTATACATTTTATTCATTTTAATTTATTTATGAAACAATTTTTTAAAATAATTATATTTTTCTTAGTGTTTCAATATAAAAAAATATTAAAAATTTTTATTATAATAAATGTCGAATATACATACAATTGAAGAATTTAAAACAAATACTGATGTGCCTATCATGAAATTAAGAGGATCTAGTATAAAACTATTAAATAAAGAAGAAATAGAAAAAGAGGTCAAACAAACACAAGAATTTATTAGGCAACATAAGTCTCAGTTTAATAATAGAAGTGGTTTTGTTCAATGTTTAAATGATGCACTTAAAAATAATGATCATGTATGGCATGAATATGCTGTTTGTATTATGAAAAGTGTTAAAAATATTAAAGATTATAATATTGAATTACATTCAGAATCAAATAAAATATTAGTAAATGAATTATTAAATGAGAAAGCTATATTAGAATTTAGTTTAATGAGTTATGAAGAAATTATTGGCAAATTAAATGATGATATGTATGAGTTACAAGTAAATTATGATATTCTTGAATCAGAACATAATAACCTTATAAATAGCATTGAAAAAAAAAAAACGCTGCATTAGCTGAAAAATATAAGAACAATTTTATTAAAAGACAAAAAGCTATTGAAGAATCTAAAACAATGAAGATTGGACTAGTAAATAAAAAAATTACAACACAAAAACTCAATGATTTATTGAAAAGTGTAAGTAAAATGAAATAAAAAAAAAATATTGTTAATAAATGAATACTTGTGTTAATATTATTCCATATCAAAATAATTGTATATCACAGTTATACATAATTGATGCTAATAATAAATATAATGGAGGATGTAGATGTGTCATAATGGATCCGTCTTTATTAAAATTAATTTCTATTGTAATTTTTATTGTAATTGCAATTCTTATATTTTATGCAATATATTTAGATACACAAAAAAGGGTAATTGAAAATGAATGTAAAAAGATTAACAAAAAAAAAAAATAATATATTAAAAATATTTAGGATTTTTTCTATTGCATTAAATGAATAATTGTAAAAACAATTTTGATAAAAATAATCAATTATCAAAAATAGATTTTATTATTTCAAATGGAATAGATAAAATAATGCAAAATGAATACATTTCAATGGTACTAATTATTATTCTATTAATAATGTTTTTTTATAATTTGATAAGACAATTAAATACAAGACTACAATTATTTTAAACATAGGTTTCGACCTAGTCAAAACATATTAGTAAATTTTTAATAATATTTTTTCGTTAAATAAATGAAAGAAGAAAAAGGTATCGAATCTTATGACTTTTATGAACATTTGCCATCTAATTCTACACTATTAAATGAATATGGAAGACCAATAGAAATAAATATTAATAATCAAGACATTAAAACGTTACCATCAAAAAGTTTACTTAATATTATAGGTCAAATTATTGCTAAAGATAAAGATGGTAAAATATTAGATAAACTTAATCCTGATAAAATAAATTTTGTGAATAATGGTATAATAAATCTGTTTAGTAAAATTACATATTTTATTAATTCAGTTGAAATTGATAAAATTGAAAATCCTGGAATAACAACAACAATTAAAGGCTTAGCATCATTTTCTAATGATTTATCATTAAATAATGCTGGTTGGCAAATTGTAAATAAAGGTAGTGTTTGTAATAAGAAAGGTTATTTTTCTGTTAGCATTCCATTATGTATATTAATTGGGTTTTTTGATGATTACAAAAATTTCATTTTTAGAATTAATCAAAAATTAGAATTAATAAGATCAAATGATGATACAAATTGTTTAATTATTGATAATAGTTTAAGTGATCATACTTTTTCTATTGATATTAATCAAATTATATGGAGAATGCCTCATGTTAAATTTTCAGTTGAAGTTGATCATGAAATTAATAAAAAAATTTCAAATAATATATTACAAACTTTCAAATGTATTTTAGAAATTGGAGATACTATTGTACTACTGCAATTCCAGCTGTAAAGACTTATACCTGGAATATAACATCATCTAGTGCTAAACCTAGATATTTTCTTATTGCATTTCAAACATTAAGAAATCAGAATAATTATAAAGACAATAGTAAATTTGACCATTGTAATTTAGAAAATGTTGTAGTTAAATTAAATACAAATAGATATCCAAACTATGATATGCAACTATCTATTAATCAAAATAAATTTGATACATTATATAATATGTTTCTAGATTTTAAAAATTCATATTATGGTTCTAGTATAAATAATTTACCAATAGTTAATTATGATACATTTTTAAAAGAATATCCAATAATATGCATTGATACATCTAAACAGAATGAGGTAATTAAAGAGGCTGCTATTGATATTAAAATTGAATTTAAATGGACAGAAGATTTTCCATCAAATACAGTCGTTCACTGTTTAATTATTAGTGATGATAGTTATTCATATAATCCACTAACAAATCAAGTGATGGATGTTTGACTTGTTTTTTTAAATTTTTATAAAATTAAAATTAACTAAAAATTAATTGAAATAAATATGTAATTAATTATATTAATAGATTAAAAAAATGTATCTAAAATTCTAAATTATGGATGGTCATTTAAAAGTTACTAAATTAGATAATAAAATTAAATTAACTATTCAAAATTTTGATACTCATAAACCAATAAAAAGATTAAATGAAATATTTCCGAATATTATTAGAGCAATTATTTGTGGACCAAGTAATTGTGGAAAAACAAATGTATTATTAAATATATTATCAAAGATTTATTATTCTGATATAATAATTTGTTCAAAAACTTGCTATCAAGAAAAATATAAATTTTTGGAAGATATGATAATTCAATTCAATAAATTGTGTGTTAAAAATGATTTGGAATCTAAAGATATAAAATGTTTATCAATTCAATCTCTACCAACACCTGAAAATATTAAACCATATTCTGTAATAATATTTGATGATATCTCTACAGAACAACAAGATAATATTGCCAATTATTTTGCTTATGGTAGACACAATAACATTTCTTGTTTTTATTTATGTCAAACATATTCAAAAATACCTAAACAATTGATAAGAGATAATACAAACTATATAATTATATTTAAACAAGACAAGACTAATCTGAAGCATATATTTAATGACCATTGTAATGATATTGATTATGATATTTTAAAAAATATGTGTATTCAATGTTGGAAAGAACAGTTTGGATTTTTAGTAATAGACAAAGAACAAGAAAAAAATGATGGTAGATATAAAAAAATGTTTGAATTTTTCTTTACAATATAAAAAATGTTTGAATTTTTGTTTAAATAAGATTTTTATTTTTTATTATTTCCATTTATTTTAGAAATCTTTATATTTTTCATTTTTTTCATCAAAAACTATATCTAATATTTTTCTATATTTATATAATCCATCAATGGTGGGCAGCAGATTTACTAATTATGACAACAGTTAATGTTAGAATTAATAGAGGATACAAATATATGCTTAATGTAATTGATACATTTTCTAAATTTGCTTATATAGAACCATTAAAAAAGAAAGATGGAAAAACAACTTCTGAAGCATTTTTAAATATTATTAAAAAAGCAGGTTGTGCCCCAAAATTACTTCATACAGATTCTGGTAAAGAATTTTTAAATAAACATTTCCAAGAAGTTTTAGATAAATACAATATTAACATGTATCAAACATTTAGTGAAAAGAAATCATCAATTGTAGAAAGATTTAATAGAACCATTAATGAAAAACTAAAAATACGATTTGAAATTCAGAAAAATACTAATTGGATTGATGTAATTGATAAAATATTATATGAATATAATTACAAAGATGTACATAGAACTATTGGTATGAAACCTTGTGAAGTAAATGAAAAAAATGAACAATTAATTTTTGATAATTGTTTTAAAATTAATAGAAACAATTTAGAAAAACCAGTTTTTAAAATTGGAGAAAAAGTAAGAATTCAATCACATAAAAAACAATTTGAAAACAAATATAAAAATAATTGGACTCGAGAAATATTTTATATTAGTAAAATTTATCCATCTAATCCAATAACATATTTAATAAGAGATTTAAGTTATGAACCAATATTGGGTAAATTTTATAAATTTGAACTTCAAAGAGTTCAAATTTGAAGTTTCAATTATTTTGCGTCCACCCTCTTCTAACGCTAAATACATACTGCACTTGTAACCATGTGTTGATGTATAAAAGCTTATCAAATATTATGCTTATCTTGCAGTTTGTGACTCGTATTCAACAGTATTTCATTTTTTTTTTTGGTTTGTGCTTATGCTTATTCTATTTATAGATTGTGAGCAATGTTGATAAGATCAGCATTGCTTGCTTTGCATACTACTCAGCTGTAATTACATTAGTTCAGAATATGATGTTTAGATGAGTTGGTTAAGCAGTTGGAATTATAACAATAATTTTGTTGCAAGTTCAAATCTGACTCAAAGACTCTTGTTTTGAGGAGTTCGTCGTTTTTTTTGAAAGGTACTTTAAAAAATAAATGTATCCTTTTTTGTTTTTTTTTTTTGAATAGATTACTTTAAATATTTTGTAATCAATATTTTAACATTTTTTCACTTAATAGACATCGACCCAACACAAAATTTTAACTGTACCAACCTAAATATTGATTACTAGTACATCAAAAATAGATATCTTTAATATCTTAAAAATATTAACTACGAGTAACTATAATTTAGGGTTGGACTCATCGACCCACATCAAAATTTAAACGTTTATTTTTTGAGATAATATAAGCTAAAAAATGAGTTAAATGTTAAAAAATGTTAAAATTTTGAGTAACTGTAAGTTAAAAAAATGACTTAAATGGTAAAAATGTTAAATTTTTGAGTTAAAATGATAAAAATGTTAAAATTTTAACATTTTTGATATTGTCTTGTAGTCCGGAATATACATACTACTTACGTTATATTGATAAAAATGTCCGAAATAAAAATTTTGAAAACAAATAAAAATAATGAAATGTTGGGTGTTTCTATTATTTAGAAAGAATAACAAAACAAAGGACATATAATTGGCCCAAAAAAGTAAAATAATGCGGACTAGAAAAAAGAAATGGAACATGAAAGAACCAATAACTGTAGACGATATTGATATGCCACTTAATTTATATGTCCTTGAAGGCGAGCTTTTTGTCTTAGCAGAAAAGTGGGTCGATGATGAACTTTTTATAATATTGGGGACAAAATCTTCATTGGAAATGCTGAGTAGCAGTGACTGCTGGGCTGCTGATGGAACTTTCCATGTTGTTCCTCGCGTTATGAGGCATACATGGCAGAGTACATGGCGAAATCGTGCCTCTCGTTTTTTGCTTGATGAGCAAAAAAACGTTGAAGTCATATGTCGCTGTTTTTAACGAGTTGCTGACGATTGCAGGTAACCATGAACTAAATTTATACCCTCAGCGTATAATTTGCGATTTCGAAATGGGTATCATATCGGCAATTAAGCAATGTTTCCCAAATACTGATTTACGTGGCTGTTTGTTCCATTTTGGACAACTAATATGGCGAAGGGTTCAGAAGGAGAGGTAATTAAAGCCTATTTTATGGTTGTGTATGTATACTAAGTAATAATATGTTCTTTTTATGTATAGATTGGCTCAAAAATATGGGACTTCGGTGGAATTCGCACTGCAAGTCCGAATGATTAAAAGCTTAGCTTTCGTACCGCCAAGCGAAATACCGAATTACTTTCAAACATTACTTAATAACTGCGATGATGAAAGTGTAAAAAATTTACTAGTTTGGTTTGATAAAAATTATATTAATATAAATAATAATAATTCCAAATATTCTCCCGAGTTTTGGTCAGTGCATGACCATAATGCATCGCAAACAGAAACGTTTCCTAGAACACAAAACCATATTGAAGCGTGGCATCGCCGGCTGAAAGTTATTGTTGGAGGAAGAAACTTGCAATTTTACCATCTTGTGCTAAGTTTGCAAAAGGAACTTATTTTAGCGAAAACTCAAATATCAAGAAAAGAAAATGGAGAAAGAGTTAGAAAAAAAAGGAAAATAATTAAGAGAAACAAACAGCTGCGAAGAATTATTAAGGAAAGATTAAGTCACACTACATATTTAAAAAGAATTGCAAAAAATATTGTAATTGGCTAAACTAAAATATTGTTATCGCTTAAACATACCTATATGTATATTTATGAATTAAATGTTTAGTTTGTTACTTCTTGTATGACGAAAATCACAAAACTTGAATAAAGCAGAATTTTTCGCATTAAACATGCAGAATTTTGAAAAAGCAGAATTTTAGAAAGCAGAATTTTAAAAAAGCAGAATTTTAAAAAGCAGAATTTTTTTGCAATTTACAGAATTTTGTCACCCAGAATTTTGTAATGCAGAATAATGACACGCTCCCGTTGTGTATTCGTACATAAAATTCCATTTCCATCTATATTTGCTGACAATGAATTTTCAAATGTTTTTGGAGGCGGAAAATCTTTCTTGAGTAAAGCGAAAGGTGTCGCTACTGTCGCTGTTAAACTAGTTGAAGGTATAGTTTTTGAAGAATACGCTGATCCAGTTGATATTAACGGTATTAAATCGGCCCCACCCGCCAATTTACCCACTCCCCCTTTTTCAGTGTTAAAAAGCTCAATTGAAGATAAGTCTGCTGTTGGATTTGGATAAATGTCTTTAGTACTTTTCGAGTATTTAGTGGCCTTTTTTGATTTTTTCGGATCCTGCGAATTAAAATTTAGATCGCTTGTTGAATCTTTCGCAGTGTCATTACACACTGGCAAAAATAAGTCCTCCACATGGGGAAAATTTAATGGAGGAGTTGTTAACTGATGTTGGTTTTGATTTAACTCTTTGGAAAGTAGTTCACTCGAAGTATTAAACACCGATCGTAGTGGATACTCGACGGAGTCGTCAGAGAGTTCAATTGGGTCATCATTATTTAGTATACGTACGGAAGCAGAAGATGCTGCTAAAGTTTTATTAGGTGATGCATTTTGAGAATATATGTCGCCGACCAAAGATGAGTTTTCAGTTTTTGGTTTAGGAGATTTAATACTATTTCTTTCATTTGATTTCTGACCTTCGCCTGGGTTCAACGACGAATGCATATCAGGTGTGCTCCAGTTATCAAAATTCTTTAATATCCTATCACCGATTGCAGATGGTTGCTGAGGCTTAAAAATATTTGGACTATCTCTTTCAAGTTTTGTGATATTGGCTTTAGACTCATGCGACATTAGTTTCATTGATTCTGGCACAAAAGGAGGTACATTGCAGTAGCTACGTTCTCCGCTTGGTTGCGACAGAAGCAAATCTAGTGATTTTCTGGTGCTTTCTGACTCTATGGAATGCAAAGTTAAATTCGTTTGATAAATAAAACAATATAAATTCAATTAGAAATTAAAAGGTTGTTTTGTAATAATAACTTGAATTAGTTTGATTGGCAGGAGGCATCTGGGGAGCTGATCGCTTTTTGCTAGTAGGCGATTTGTATGTAGGTGCAAGTTTAGCAGCAATTACTTTACCAACTTCTTTATCCGTTTCCATCAAGGTTTCTTAAACGCTTCTAGCGGTTGTAAAACAGTATCCATGCGCATCAGTTTCTTATTTATAGTGTTAACTTCTTCCTTTGTTGGAACTCCAGCTTCTTGTTTTAATATGTTTTTTTCACTCGTCGACATATTCAAGGATTGACTTTTCACTTTATTTTTTTTGCGCTCTTTTCGGTATTCTTTGACATTTGTGGACATTAGCTTTTTTTAATCAGTAAAGAAAACTTTCCGCTTGTGTTTCCCCCCGGAAAAATCTCGGTTTAATAAATTAAATGAAATACCAACATTGTAGCCGTAAAGATTGTTCATCTGCTCCAACAACGGAAAATTGGTTATATTACACTTCCAGGAGGAAGACAAAGATTTCTCTTTATTTCAAGCATTTCACATTAGTAGTATGTATATTCCGGACTACAAGACAATATCAAAAATGTTAAAATTTTAAAATTTTTATCATTTTAACTCAAAAATTTAACATTTTTACCATTTAACTCATTTTTTTAACTTACAGTTACTCAAAATTTAACATTTTTTAACATTTAACTCATTTTTTAGCTTATATTATCTCAAAAAATAAACGTTTAAATTTTGATGTGGGTCGATGAGTCCAACCCTAAATTATAGTTACTCGTAGTTAATATAATATTTTTAAGATATTAAAGATATCTATTTTTGATGTACTAGTAATCAATATTTAGGTTGGTACAGTTAAAATTTTGTGTTGGGTCGATGTCTATTAAGTGAAAAAATGTTAAAATATTGATTACAAAATATTTAAAGTAATCTATTCAAAAAAAAAAAACAAAAAAGAATACATTTATTTTTTAAAGTACCTTTCAAAAAAAACGACGAACTCCTCAAAACAAGAGTCTTTGAGTCAGATTTGAACTTGCAACAAAATTATTGTTATAATTCCAACTGCTTAACCAACTCATCTAAACATCATATTCTGAACTAATGTAATTACAGCTGAGTAGTATGCAAAGCAAGCAATGCTGATCTTATCAACATTGCTCACAATCTATAAATAGAATAAGCATAAGCACAAACCAAAAAAAAAAATGAAATACTGTTGAATACGAGTCACAAACTGCAAGATAAGCATAATATTTGATAAGCTTTTATACATCAACACATGGTTACAAGTGCAGTATGTATTTAGCGTTAGAAGAGGGTGGACGCAAAATAATTGAAACTTCAAATTTGAACTCTTTGAAGTTCAAATTTATAAAATTTACCCAATATTGGTTCATAACTTAAATCTCTTATTAAATATGTTATTGGATTAGATGGATAAATTTTACTAATATAAAATATTTCTCGAGTCCAATTATTTTTATATTTGTTTTCAAATTGTTTTTTATGTGATTGAATTCTTACTTTTTCTCCAATTTTAAAAACTGGTTTTTCTAAATTGTTTCTATTAATTTTAAAACAATTATCAAAAATTAATTGTTCATTTTTTTCATTTACTTCACAAGGTTTCATACCAATAGTTCTATGTACATCTTTGTAATTATATTCATATAATATTTTATCAATTACATCAATCCAATTAGTATTTTTCTGAATTTCAAATCGTATTTTTAGTTTTTCATTAATGGTTCTATTAAATCTTTCTACAATTGATGATTTCTTTTCACTAAATGTTTGATACATGTTAATATTGTATTTATCTAAAACTTCTTGGAAATGTTTATTTAAAAATTCTTTACCAGAATCTGTATGAAGTAATTTTGGGGCACAACCTGCTTTTTTAATAATATTTAAAAATGCTTCAGAAGTTGTTTTTCCATCTTTCTTTTTTAATGGTTCTATATAAGCAAATTTAGAAAATGTATCAATTACATTAAGCATATATTTGTATCCTCTATTAATTCTAACATTAACTGTTGTCATAATTAGTAAATCTGCTGCCCATAGTTCATTTATGCCTTTAGTAATAATTTTTCTTCTTTCAAAATTTTTTCTTACTGGTTTATGCAACTCTTTTGCTATTTTAAAATCATTATTTTTAGTATCAATAAATTCATCTTTATCCATTTCAAAAATATTTAAAATTTATTTTAATTAAATAACAATGATATCAGATAAAGTTTTAAAAGAATATATTAAAACACAAAAAGACTTAAAAAATAAACTTCAACAATTTAATTTAAACAAAGTAATAAAACAAGAAAAAATTAATGAAAATCTTCAAGCAATTATTCAACCATTAAATCAATCAGTTATTAATGTTCACAATTTAAATGATAGCTTTAAAAATTTAATAGTAGATTTAAATCAATCATATAAAAAAACAATAGATGGACATTCACAAAGTGAATATGTTTCAACGGAGTCGAAACCGTTTGACAATAATATGAATTTACAAACTAATGAATTTAACGAAAAGCAACTATCACCAATTAGAAGAACAAACAAACAAAAATTAGTTGAAAGTACACCAACAACTAGCACATGTTCACGAAGCGAACAGTTAACTCCATCAACATCAAAAGACGCTCTTTTGCGTAGTGCAAATGAAACGTTATCTACACCAGTACAATTTATTTCAGAAAAAATTGGAAATATGGCAATGAAATATTTAAATTTAAATAATTCTGATATGAAATTATGTGACAATATTTTTGGTCTAAGATCTGAAGATGGAAAAGATTTATGGATTGGTAATACTGAAGTAAAAATTAGTAATAATGATATTATTTTAAGTAATAAAACTTATAATGGAACAAAAGGGTTATGGGAATTAATAACTTTAAAAGAACCATCAACAGCTGTAACAAATAATGATTTACAAAATTATGAAGAAATTATATTATCAACATATGCTTACATGCAAAATAATGACAAAAGTTCTAAACGTATTAAATCTAGCGTTGGAAATAAATATATGAATTTTATTAGACCAATATTGATTAAAAATAAAATTATAAAAGAAAAAGTAGGATCTGGTTTAAATTCAAAAAATAATCTTTCAAAATCATTACAAAATTTTAAAATTAAAACTAGTTTACCTACTGAATATGTTCGTTTTGCGAATCGTTCACAATGTGAACGTGTTTATTGGAATGATATTAATGAATTAAAAGATAGATTAAATTTGTTGATAGGCGAGTATAATGCAGGAAATGATAGTCCAGAAATACATAATGAAATTATGAATATTATTGAGGAACTAAGAGAAGAAAATATGTTGACTCTGTCAACGGTTTCCGAAGGAAACGTATTAACTGTTTAATTAAATTACATATAAATTTAAATAAATTAAAAATTTTTTTTCTAATAAATGGGAATTGATAAGTTTGGACAAAAATCTTTTTCAGAAATAAATTCATCTAATGAATATTCTCTTAATAGAATAATATCATTAGAAAATGAAGTTGAAGAAATTCGTTCAAATAGTGATCAAATGAGAGAGATTATTAGTAAATTAATGGAATTAAATCAACTACTTCAAAAAGAAGTTGAAAAACAAGAAAAAGATAATGTGGTAGCTTTTGGTGTTGTATATAAAGAAATAGAACAATTAGAAAATAATTTAAATCAAGATATTATTAACATAACTAGACAAGTAGATTTTATAGAAACAAATATTGAAAATTTTAAAAACAGTTTAGAAAAACAATTGGATAGTTATTCGGAAAAACAAATTTTAATTGATAATTATCTTAAAGATTTAGTTTTACAAAATAAAGACAATATTAATCAAAATAATATTACTAAACAAAATGATGAAACTAATAATAAGATTGATAAAAGTATTCAAGTAGATGAATATATAAAACAATTAAATATTGAAGAAAGTGAAACAGATATTCAAGAAAGTAAACTACAAATTGAAACAAATATAATTCAAAAATAATTTAAAAAATTCATACATATATAAATGATAAACAAAAATAATAAATCAAAATAAAAATTCAAATATTCAACATCGTTGAAATATGTTCACATCATATTTCATTTGAAATTAAAAAAAAACTTAATCTAATATAATTAATAATTTAATGTATAGTAAAAAGGAGGGGGTTCGTTTTAGTTACCTACATTTCTTATTTTATAATGTCCCCAGGGTAATTTGTAAGTCTTATTTAACTTATCGTTATCATTATTATTCAATTTTTTATTAAAATAAAACTTATCATCATAGGGTGACAATCCTATTTTATTCTCTTCTGTAGTATATAGTTTATTATCATATGATCTAATATTATGAACAGTTTCATTTTTATTTTTTAAATTAATTAAACAATTCTTATAATCTTCAATTGTTAACTTTTTAATATTATTTTTCTTTATTCCTTTACAAACTTTTTTATCACAAACATCGGTCTTAAATGCATACATTTTACTTCTAAGTCCACAAAATTCTCTAATTGGTATTCCATTATATTCATCTTTAAATTTTCCTGGTACTTTTTTATTAATATTAGATTTTAAATCTTCAATTGGAAAATTATCTATATAATCACTGGTATCATAATTATCTAGATCATCTTTCATTTCAGAATAAATATCAAAATCATCACCAATATATTTACCTTCAAAATAAAGAATAAATGAATCAGTATCTGTTCCTAATAATTTCATTCTATTACCATATTTAGTTTTAAGTTGTACATACATTTTAAACATTAATAATTTTGATAAATCTAAAATATTTTGACCTCCAAAGATAGGTTTATTTAATTTAATATTTGTATTTTTACCAAACACTACACACATATTATGATCTATTATTTTTCTTGATTGATATGTATTTCTACTTATTAGTTTTCTCATAAGTTTTTCAGTTTTAACTATTCTAACATTAAGTCTATTTCTAACATTTTCCATTTGTTTACCATATACACTATTATTCATAAGTTTGAAAAAATCTTTTTCAAAATGGTTTTTAGCTTCTTTTCTAAGTGTTGTATTTTTTTCAATATAATTTTTTAACCATGCTTCTTGTCTACATTTAATACCTCTATGAATTTTAGTTAAAATTACACCATTATTTAAATATTCTTTTAATAATCTTATATCAATTATATAATTTTTCTTTGGTAACAACGTACACATTAATTTTTTAATTTTATCATTTGGTTTACTACCAATCCCTTTATTAATTAAGTCTGTTTGATTTGGTGATAAATCTTCAAATTGTGGAACATAATGATGAGGTGCTGGAGCATAATCATTATAAAAGTTGTGTAATTCCGGAGGAATACTTATATCAACTTCTAATGTATATCCAATATCACCATCATCAAAATCTTTATTTAAAATATTATCAATATTACAAAAATATTTAATTTCATCTTCATTTAACCATTCGTGATTACCAACACTTAATTTTTGTGACATAGCCCATCCATATAAGTTATTTGCATCTAAATATAAAATATAACTTGTTAATTTTTTAGAATCGTATATACCTTTAAGAGAAGCTTCCTCTTTACTTAATTTATAAACTTGTTCTACAATATCATCGTAATAATAACAATTATTAGCTTTAGCATAGTTATGTGCAATTTGTGATATTCCACCTCTAGTTCCATTTTCATAAAATTCATACATATCTTGATCTGTTAATAATTCTAATTTTTGTTTGGTTAATTTTAAAGCAGATGAATTACTTAAATGTGGTGAACTTATATAATGTATAGGATCTAAATTATAATTTTTAAAACATTCTTTTCTAAAATTATCAAATACATCACTTAAAAGTATAACATCTAATTTTAAATACCAGTTGTGATAGTCTCTAAATGTTTTACAATTAAAATGTTTCCAAAATTTATTTGCAAATTTATAATCGTTAATATTAATATTTCCATTTAATGATGAATTAAAATCTTCAAGATTTGGAAATTCTGTTATACTTAATTTTTTATAATTATCAATAAATTCATAAGGATATACGCCTTTTCTAAGTAAATAACATTTATCTTTTAATGATAAATCTTTAAAAATATTATTAAAATTTTCTAAATGATCAAAATTAATATATTTTATATTTTTAGTATTACAAACTGAACAAATACTACAAGCATATATTTTATTCTCAGTATTTTTACCAACTTTATAAGATACATAATCTATATTTCTTATTTTCTTACATGTTACACAATATATATCATTAACATCTAATAAATTTTTAACAGCTTTATCTAATGAAGTATTTATAAATTCCATTGAATCTATAAATCTTAATTCTATTTTTTCGACAACTGTATATAATTCTAAATCTGTTGAATTACAATTACGACAAGTGTTTCTTGTCTTTAAATTATATTGATATTTACATTTTTTGTTTTTACATTTTAAATATTTAGTTTCACCTACAATAACTGGTTTTTTAATTTGTTTAAATTTTTCAGTACTCGTTGCTAGAACACTAGTTTCAGTTTCAGGATGAAATTCATCTAAATATTTTAGAAATAATTTTGAATCATAACCTTTTAAATTATGAATAATAATTGGTAAAAATTTTGGCATCTTTAACTTTAGATTACATTTATTACATAAAGCCATTCTATATTTACCAGTTGTATGGTCATGATCCCAACATTTTTTATTTTCTTCAGAAAATGGAATATCACAAATTTCACAATTGTTAGTATTATCAAACTTTAATATCGATTCTTTATCCTGAATTATATTATTCAATTTTCTTACTTCATAATAATCTTTAGCATATTTTATTAAATTATCTAAGAATGATTTCAATAGCACTTTTCTATTAGAAGTATTCTTTGAAATATATTGTTTGTTATAAGTGTTATAAATACCATAACTATTTGGAATGTGTTCATGAAGTAATATTGTATTTTTACATTTGCCAGATTTTTTTTTATTAATTTTTTCCAAAGTACATTCAAAATCAGCATATAAAGTATATGGATGAAATAATTCTGCACCATTAGATTTATATTTTAAAATATTTTCACCCTCTTTAGGTAACTTTATATTTTGTATTATATTATTATCATCTTTTAATAAATAACATGTTTTTATATGTTCTTCTAATTTATCAGATTTTTCAAAATGTTTAAAACATTTATTACAAATATGTAGATGTTCATGCTGATGATGAATTTTACCACTTAAAAATCCAGATAAATTTTTAAGTGGTACAAAGTGAGATTTGTATGTTTCTTTTGTAATATTTTCTTCTATATATATAATATTAACATGTTTTTTTGGCAAACCATTAACGAAATAATGAAAAGAGTTACTTTTATACATTAATTGAATTTGGTAATATTCATCATCATTTTTTTCTGAATCATAATGATAAAAATTCATGGTAATATTAAAATAATCTTCTAATTTTTTAACATTTTCTTCATTAATTATAAATGGAAATTCTAAATTTAGATTTTTAAATGTATCATCATTTTCTAAATCTTCAAGATATTTTTTGTAATATATTTTGTTGGTCTTTCTGGATGAATTTTCAACACATCTTGATAAATAGAATATAAGATACAATATAAAATACATTTATTATCAGTATTTTTAATATTAACACAATTTCTATTAGTAAATGGAATATATGATCCAGCAAGAATTTGAGACTTATCTCTACTAATATGTGTTTTTACTATTCTAACAAAGCTAGCTGTAGATCCTTTTGTACATTTTTCTGAGAATTTATTATTTATTTCCTCTATCATTAAATAAAATTCTTTTGTATAGTTTAATTTATTAACATAATGTATTTCTGATCTATACCAATATTCATAACTTTCTTTAATTTTATTAGTTTTTTTATCAATAATCACAATATTTACCGCTGTTGCTAAAGACACTTTAAAATTACTATATTTTTTAAAACCTTTGAAAAAATATTTGAAACAATTTCTTTTTATTAATTCTAAATGTCTTTTAATATTAAATTCTTCATTATTTGTAAACTCTAAATCAGCAACCATATTGTTAAAACATGAACCATTTAATTGTTTTTCTTGAATATCAATAATATCAAAATCATAATCATCAAAATTTTGAAATATATTTTGAATAACATCATTATTATGCTTTTCTATTAAAACATTTATTATGTTTAATAAACTATTTTTATTTTTATTATACCAATATTTTGGCAATTGAAAAATATGTTTATTTGCTCTAATATATTTTTTTAAATTTTTTAAATTTTTAGATTTCAATTCTTTAATATTAAATGGATTCATTTTTATTTGGTTGATATTTTTACTTAATTTTTCCTTATTTATATAGAAAAAAATTTTTTAATAATTTAACTTCGCACCTCAAACATTTTAATACTTTAAATTGTGATGTAAATACTAATTAAATTTATTTAACTTAATTAGAAATTAATTTTTATCAGATTTTTTTTCATTATTTTCTTTATTATTAATATATTTAATATGAAATTGAGATTTTAAATGACGTTGTTTATGTGGAAGAGTATAATTTACACCACATTCACACTCTACGCTTGTAGTTCTACTTGGTAATGAGTTACGATATGCGAATTTTTGATTGTAACATTTTTTACAATACCCCTTATTCAAATTAGAAATAGTTGTTTCTTCTAAGCATGAAAAACATATTTTTTTACCATCTATAATAGATAAACATATTTTTTGACCATTTACTATTTTATGATATAATCTTTGTTTTGGTATGTTTCCTTCGTGAATGGTTTCTTTTGAAAACATAATTTCACTCATTATTTCCAATTTATTAACAAATATTTTTTTTAAATTTATGTTAACTTTGTTAACTATTTTCTCCGAAAATATCAATTTACATTTCTAATATTTAATCTTATACTAATTTTTTCTTTTCTAAAATCAATGAAATTATTATCCTGATCAACTATATAAATAGTTATATTTCTAATATATTAGTATTTGTATTTACTGGATAGTATATTAAATTTGTAGGTATTTCATTTATTTTTTCACCAGGTTTATCATTGATAAAAAATTCATGAATAATATTTGTTTGTTTATTATTTTCATAACTACCTCCTACAATATTACATTTTATTCTAATAGAATTAACATTCATAATATTTACTGGTAAATCAGATGATACTAATGTATTAGGTTGAATAATTTGTTCACTAAATCCTAGTAATGAAGCTATTTTTGTGTAAAATCAATAATATAATCACTTTTAATTTCAACTTTTAATGTTGTCATATTTGGTTTAATAATATAGTAATACCCTTTATTTTCTCTTTTATAAAATTGTTTATATCATTTATTTCATATGAACCAGTTGGGAATGTAATTATTTTGTTAACACTGTTAATTGTTTGTAAATTATCTTGTGAATCATTTCCTTCGAAAATATGTTCACTTTGTGAACCAATGACAGAGTCAACATAATGTAAAATATTATTTTTTAATTTTTTAGATATGTTCGGTATAGAATTATAAGTAGAAAAATTAAGCAAACACATTTCAAAATCATGTTTATTATCTAAAATTATTGGTTCATCAAAATTACATGAAATTATTGAAGTATTTCCATCTAATGATATAGTCGGCATTATTTAATTAAGTAAAAATTTTAAACATAGATGACCACAAATTATTTCATTTATTTCTTGATCAATATTATTATTAAAAATTACAGTATTTTCATTAGTTTTGAAATATTTTTCTATTAATATTGGTAATTTATTTATAGCAAAGGAATCATAGTAAAAAATATGATTATTATATTTTTTATATGCTACCCAGTGTGTACCATTACCATTATTATTATCTAAATTTATTATTCCACATTCTATATCTTTTATCTTTTTTGGTAATCTATCTTTCATGAATACACCTCTAAAATTTGCTATATTAAATTTTCTAGCATATTTTTTTAAATCATAATTACTTAATGGTTTAATTGGAATTAATTCAAAATCAAATTTTTTTTAAGTAACATACCATTACCAGATTTTTTAAGTAGCATACCATTACCAGACTTTATATTTTTTTCTTCTAATGCTTTATTATGACGAATTTTTTCTTCTAATAATTTATCGTTAGTTTTTTTATCATTATATGCTCTATATAATGTTGTTCCTGCAGTAACTGCAGCTCCTATTGCTGGAATAAATGGTAATAGTGCTGGTAAAAATCCACCAATTTTTTCATTATTAAAACTTTGTAACTGGGACATAGATAATTTTAATATAAAAATTTTAAAAGTAGTTTTATTATTATCTAAATGTTTTTTTATAGAATTAATTTGTTTTCTAGTTAATGGTAAATATGTTTCATTCATTACACTTTCTTTAGTTCTTTGTAATTGAATTGGTTCTAATTTTATAGTAATATCTGTTTTATTTTTCATAGCATCATAAACTTGTTTTTGTTGATCTTCATTTAGAGATATTGGATATTTAATGTATCGTCCACATTTTGGAATAAAATAAATTTTATCTTTATTCTCATTTTTATTATATTCACTTTGTGAACCGTTAACAGAGTCAACATTTATCAATTCTTCAGTTGATGAATTGTGAGTTGTCAAACCCATACCCATTTTTCTTTTAAATTTCATAGCATTAGTAGTTAAATATGCATTTACTTTTTCTGATAAACTACTATCTTTTGCTGAAACTCTTGACCATGCTTTATCTTCTAAAATTTTATCAGCTTCATGTCTTTTCTTTATATCGTTACTTTTAGAATATGCAATATCATGTTCTTTAGCTGCTTCATCTAATTTATTAATTGGATGTATATCTTTTTCAAGTTTTAATTCAAGATTAGTACCAGGTCCTAAATAATTATATCCTGGAGAATGTAATTCAAATGGAAGATTATTTATAAGATTATTTATAATACCACTACCATAATATCGTACCATTTATTATAATAGAAAATGTGATGTATTTATTTATTTATTTATTTGGATAATTATTAATCATGAACTGAAGGTAAACTTGAAATATCATCATCAACTTTTTTATTAATATTAGACAATTCGTTTTTATTTTTCTTATTTATTTTAGTTACATTCTTTAAAAATCCCTCTGTTAAACTATTTGATTTAGTCTGTCGAGAATTGTCTTCTTTTGTCGAGAATTGTCGAGAATTGTCTTCATTTTTAGTGTTTTTGCCAATAATTTCAATACCAAGTAATTTAAGTCCATTATTAAGAGAATCGCGTGAAATATGATTTTGTTCGCAAAATTTTACTTTAGTTAATTTTAAAGTACTAGCTTGTTCTAAATAATTAATAGCTAAATTTCTTTCTCTAATTTGTTTAAGTTCATTAGCATTTTTTGGAATATGAATATTTTTTGAATTTCTAAAACTTTTTGTTTTCCCTTGTAGTGATACAAGTGGTGAAACAGTTTTAGTAGAAGGGCTTGGATGATTGTATAAATTAGTTATATTCTTATACATTTTATTCATTTTAATTTATTTATGAAAAAATTTTTTAAAATAATTATATTTTTCTTAGTGTTTCAATATAAAAAAATATTAAAAATTTTTATTATAATAAATGTCGAATATACATACAATTGAAGAATTTAAAACAAATACTGATGTGCCTATCTTGAAATTAAGAGGATCTAGTATAAAACTATTAAATAAAGAAGAAATAGAAAAAGAGGTCAAAGAAACATAAGAATTTATTAGGCAACATAAGTCTCAGTTTAATAATAGAAGTGGTTTTGTTCAATGTTTAAATGATGCACTTAAAAATAATGATCATGTATGGCATGAATATGCTGTTTGTATTATGAAAAGTGTTAAAAATATTAAAGATTATAATATTGAATTACATTCAGAATCAAATAAAATATTAGTAAATGAATTATTAAATGAGAAAGCTATATTAGAATTTAGTTTAATGAGTTATGAAGAAATTATTGGCAAATTAAATGATGATATGTATGAGTTACAAGTAAATTATGATATTCTTGAATCAGAACATAATAACCTTATAAATAGCATTGAAAAAAAACGCTGCATTAGCTGAAAAATATAAGAACAATTTTATTAAAAGACAAAAAGCTATTGAAGAATCTAAAACAATGAAGATTGGACTAGTAAATAAAAAAATTACAACACAAAAACTCAATGATTTATTGAAAAGTGTAAGTAAAATGAAATAAAAAAAAAATATTGTTAATAAATGAATACTTGTGTTAATATTATTCCATATCAAAATAATTGTATATCACAGTTATACATAATTGATGCTAATAATAAATATAATGGAGGATGTAGATGTGTCATAATGGATCCGTCTTTATTAAAATTAATTTCTATTGTAATTTTTATTGTAATTGCAATTCTTATATTTTATGCAATATATTTAGATACACAAAAAAGGGTAATTGAAAATGAATGTAAAAATATTAACAAAAAAAAAAAAATATTAAAAATATTTAGGATTTTTTCTATTGCATTAAATGAATAATTGTAAAAACAATTTTGATAAAAATAATCAATTATCAAAAATAGATTTTATTATTTCAAATGGAATAGATAAAATAATGCAAAATGAATACATTTCAATGGTACTAATTATTATTCTATTAATAATGTTTTTTTATAATTTGATAAGACAATTAAATGCAAGACTACAATTATTTTAAACATAGGTTTCGACCTAGTCAAAACATATTAGTAAATTTTTAATAATATTTTTTAGTTAAATAAATGAAAGAAGAAAAAGGTATTGAATCTTATGACTTTTATGAACATTTACCAGCTAATTCAACTTTATTAAACGAATATGGAAGACCAATACAAATAAATATTAATAATCAAGACATTAAAACGTTACCATCAAAAAGTTTACTTAATATTAGAGGTCAAATTATTGCTAAAGATAAAGATGGTAAAATATTAGATAAACTTAATCCTGATAAAATAAATTTTGTGAATAATGGTATAATAAATCTGTTTAGTAAAATTACATATTTTATTAATTCAGTTGAAATTGATAAAATTGAAAATCCTGGAATAACAACAACAATTAAAGGCTTAGCATCATTTTCTAATGATTTATCATTAAATAATGCTGGTTGGCAAATTGTAAATAAAGGTAGTGTTTGTAATAAGAAAGGTTATTTTTCTGTTAGCATTCCATTATGTATATTAATTGGGTTTTTTGATGATTACAAAAATTTCATTTTTAGAATTAATCAAAAATTAGAATTAATAAGATCAAATGATGATACAAATTGTTTAATTATTGATAGTAGTTTAAGTGATCATACTTTTTCTATTGATATTAATCAAATTATATGGAGAATGCCTCATGTTAAATTTTCAGTTGAAGTTGATCATGAAATTAATAAAAAAATTTCAAATAATACAAACTTTGAAATGTATTTTAGAAATTGGAGATACTATTGTACTACTGCAATTCCAGCTGTAAAGACTTATACCTGGAATATAACATCATCTAGTGCTAAACCTAGATATTTTCTTATTGCATTTCAAACATTAAGAAATCAGAATAATTATAAAGACAATAGTAAATTTGACCATTGTAATTTAGAAAATGTTGTAGTTAAATTAAATACAAATAGATATCCAAACTATGATATGCAACTATCTATTAATCAAAATAAATTTGATACATTATATAATATGTTTCTAGATTTTAAAAATTCATATTATGGTTCTAGTATAAATAATTTACCAATAGTTAATTATGATACATTTTTAAAAGAATATCCAATAATATGCATTGATACATCTAAACAGAATGAGGTAATTAAAGAGGCTGCTATTGATATTAAAATTGAATTTAAATGGACAGAAGATTTTCCATCAAATACAGTCGTTCACTGTTTAATTATTAGTGATGATAGTTATTCATATAATCCACTAACAAATCAAGTGATGCATGTTTGACTTGTTTTTTTAAATTTTTATAAAATTAAAATTAACTAAAAATTAATTGAAATAAATATGTAATTAATTATATTAATAGATTAAAAAAATTTATCTAAAATTCTAAATTATGGATGGTCATTTAAAAGTTACTAAATTAGATAATAAAATTAAATTAACTATTCAAAATTTTGATACTCATAAACCAATAAAAAGATTAAATGAAATATTTCCGAATATTATTAGAGCAATTATTTGTGGACCAAGTAATTGTGGAAAAACAAATGTATTATTAAATATATTATCAAAGATTTATTATTCTGATATAATAATTTGTTCAAAAACTTGCTATCAAGAAAAATATAAATTTTTGGAAGATATGATAATTCAATTCAATAAATTGTGTGTTAAAAATGATTTGGAATCTAAAGATATAAAATGTTTATCAATTCAATCTCTACCAACACCTGAAAATATTAAACCATATTCTGTAATAATATTTGATGATATCTCTACAGAACAACAAGATAATATTGCCAATTATTTTGCTTATGGTAGACACAATAACATTTCTTGTTTTTATTTATGTCAAACATATTCAAAAATACCTAAACAATTGATAAGAGATAATACAAACTATATAATTATATTTAAACAAGACAAGACTAATCTGAAGCATATATTTAATGACCATTGTAATGATATTGATTATGATATTTTAAAAAATATGTGTATTCAATGTTGGAAAGAACAGTTTGGATTTTTAGTAATAGACAAAGAACAAGAAAAAAATGATGGTAGATATAAAAAAATGTTTGAATTTTTCTTTACAATATAAAAAATGCTTGAATTTTTGTTTAAATAAGATTTTTATTTTTTATTATTTCCATTTATTTTGGAAATCTTTATATTTTTCATTTTTTTCATCAAAAACTATATCTAATATTTTTCTATGTTTATATAATCCATCAATGGTGGGCAGCAGATTTACTAATTATGACAACAGTTAATGTTAGAATTAATAGAGGATACAAATATATGCTTAATGTAATTGATACATTTTCTAAATTTGCTTATATAGAACCATTAAAAAAGAAAGATGGAAAAACAACTTCTGAAGCATTTTTAAATATTATTAAAAAAGCAGGTTGTGCCCCAAAATTACTTCATACAGATTCTGGTAAAGAATTTTTAAATAAACATTTCCAAGAAGTTTTAGATAAATACAATATTAACATGTATCAAACATTTAGTGAAAAGAAATCATCAATTGTAGAAAGATTTAATAGAACCATTAATGAAAAACTAAAAATACGATTTGAAATTCAGAAAAATACTAATTGGATTGATGTAATTGATAAAATATTATATGAATATAATTACAAAGATGTACATAGAACTATTGGTATGAAACCTTGTGAAGTAAATGAAAAAAATGAACAATTAATTTTTGATAATTGTTTTAAAATTAATAGAAACAATTTAGAAAAACCAGTTTTTAAAATTGGAGAAAAAGTAAGAATTCAATCACATAAAAAACAATTTGAAAACAAATATAAAAATAATTGGACTCGAGAAATATTTTATATTAGTAAAATTTATCCATCTAATCCAATAACATATTTAATAAGAGATTTAAGTTATGAACCAATATTGGGTAAATTTTATAAATTTGAACTTCAAAGAGTTCAAATTTGAAGTTTCAATTATTTTGCGTCCACCCTCTTCTAACGCTAAATACATACTGCACTTGTAACCATGTGTTGATGTATAAAAGCTTATCAAATATTATGCTTATCTTGCAGTTTGTGACTCGTATTCAACAGTATTTCATTTTTTTTTTTGGTTTGTGCTTATGCTTATTCTATTTATAGATTGTGAGCAATGTTGATAAGATCAGCATTGCTTGCTTTGCATACTACTCAGCTGTAATTACATTACTTCAGAATATGACGTTTAGATGAGTTGGTTAAGCAGTTGGAATTATAACAATAATTTTGTTGCAAGTTCAAATCTGACTCAAAGACTCTTGTTTTGAGGAGTTCGTCGTTTTTTTTGAAAGGTACTTTAAAAAATAAATGTATTCTTTTTTGTTTTTTTTTTTTTGAATAGATTACTTTAAATATTTTGTAATCAATATTTTAACATTTTTTCACTTAATAGACATCGACCCAACACAAAATTTTAACTGTACCAACCTAAATATTGATTACTAGTACATCAAAAATAGATATCTTTAATATCTTAAAAATATTAACTACGAGTAACTATAATTTAGGGTTGGACTCATCGACCCACATCAAAATTTAAACGTTTATTTTTTGAGATAATATAAGCTAAAAAATGAGTTAAATGTTAAAAAATGTTAAAATTTTGAGTAACTGTAAGTTAAAAAAATGAGTTAAATGGTAAAAATGTTAAATTTTTGAGTTAAAATGATAAAAATGTTAAAATTTTAACATTTTTGATATTGTCTTGTAGTCCGGAATATACATACTACTCACATTTTGGAAGCGAACTCTTTACTTGAAAACCTTTATTATGATGCCAGGTTGAAGATTGTGCAAACACATTCTTCAGCGTCATCAACGGGTTTAGTTGGATGAAGAAGAGCGATTGGTATTTGCATAAAAAATCATTTATTTAAACAAATTGCGTACCAGTTTATATTTTTTCTTCCTTTCTTTTTGGAGTTTACTCCTTAAGAAACGATATATAAGGCCCACGATATGAAAAAAATATTGGTAGTAAAATCTGGCGTACGCTGACGGAAGTGACGCATTGCCCTTTCTCTATGCCCCTTTTCTCTTTTGGTTTGTGTTTTTGATGGTTTATTTAGTTGGTAAGTGTTTATTTTAAATTTTTCCAACGAAGACATAAACCACCACTTTGAATATTTGAATATTATCTGCGCAGCGCAATAGTGCGACAACAAACCATACAGCAGCTACCCAGTGTTTTTGCTACTACATTTCACCTCAAACTGTGCATGTGTAATTGTGCCTGCGAATGTTTTGTTACAACGGAGACTCTACTCAGAGTGTTTTGCTGCTACATTTGCATCAAACTGTGGCTCATCAGCATAAATGTGTGGCTTACAAAGTATATTCACTAATTTTGCTAATAGCAAAATTGCATAGCTGGAAACATAAAACGCCTCTGTTATCTGTCCTACATAAAAGTAAATTTTGGTAACTGTGCATGTTAATTATTAATTGCGCAGTTACCTTGTAAAGCAAATTAAACTTTAGAACAGCCATTTTCATACGCCGCCGGCCACGGCATCTACACCAGAGCAGCAATAGAAACTTGGTTAAGAATTTGCGCTAGCTAAGCTACGAACCATTTCTGGTTCCAGTTTGCAAAGACGTTACTACAGTGCACATCAAACAGTGGACGCTACTCTTATATGTAAGAATTTACCTGTTATGCAAAAAAAAAAATAAAACACTAGTAGCCATCGGAAGCAAAGCAGCACGGCAGTAGCAAACCACTTCATTTAGTATTTTTACAAAATTTTTACATTAGATTTTATTCGTTTGGGTCACATTTTATTAGCTTTTCTTAATCAGTAAAGAAAACTTTCTTTTGATCGTTGGCACTGTGACCCTGTTGCTTTTTCATTTGGATTTGTTTTTCTTGAACCTTTGCCTGCGATTGAATTTTTTGATGTCCTCGAACCATTTTGTTGATATTTCTTTTGATAACATGTTTTAATTAATAAATTTTTACAACGTGGTTGTTCCACTTAACAATATTTATAAAATGCGATAATAGTTCGAAGAAACCGGGCACTTTTATAACGCGGTATTTACTATTACGTTTTTGTTATATCCGGAATTATTTGCAATTCCATTTTTGTAATCAACTCCTGGCGTTCCGCGTTTGTGTTTTGCTGCATTTTAAACAAATTAAACATTTCTTAAGCACATTAATTTTTCACCGAACCGACGCTGACATGAGCCAAACGAGTCAGGAATTACGGAAAGTAGGTGGTAAAAAATACCCTACAGGAATGATATAAAAGAATTAACAATTTCCAAGAATAGTTTGCGCAAAGTAACGCAAACTATGACGCTTTCAAACATCATGCACTCATGTATGCGTATGCTACACGAAATATATTTATATATACATTTTTTATACATATATTTTTATAGAATATGTTCTATTAATGAGCTTGAAGTGAGTGGCATCATCAAAGCAGAACATTGTAACATGCGCTCTCCATAATAATATCTGCCGTTGATATCCAGGCATGCCCGTTATGATGCATACCAGATGGATCAAATTCGAGCAACTGTACTTTAGCACTATTATAAGCATTAAGTATTTTTATTACTATGGAAAATTGGTTATATTACACTTCTATCACAAATGAGGAATTACAATTTCACCACACCTGTCTACAACGGTTCTTATATTGTTTGTTTACCTTCTGTTAAGTGCTGACCTTTTGTGAAAGAACGTGGTTTAATATTATATGTAGGAATCATAGCAACCCATGATTGTAAGAATCATAGCAAGCCATGTAGGTACATTTTGTTCAACCGTTATTCTTAGTTTTCATATGTATAGTTAGTTGAAATAAAGCAACCGTAGCAAATTCACGTGCGGATATATAAAGGTAACATAACCTTACGTTATATTGATAAAAATGTCCGAAATAAAAATTTTGAAAACAAATAAAAAAGGACATATAAACAAAAAGGACATATAATTGAAAGAACCAATAACTGTAGACGATATTGATATGCCACTTAATTTATATGTCCTTGAAGGCGAGCTTTTTGTCTTAGCAGAAAAGTGGGTCGATGATGAACTTTTTACAATATTGGGGACAAAATCTTCATTGGAAATGCTGAGTAGCAGTGACTGCTGGGCTGCTGATGGAACTTTCCATGTTGTTCCTCGCGTTATGAGGCATACATGGCAGAGTACATGGCGAAATCGTGCCTCTCGTTTTTTGCTTGATGAGCAAAAAAACGTTGAAGTCATATGTCGCTGTTTTTAACGAGTTGCTGACGATTGCAGGTAACCATGAACTAAATTTATACCCTCAGCGTATAATTTGCGATTTCGAAATGGGTATCATATCGGCAATTAAGCAATGTTTCCCAAATACTGATTTACGTGGCTGTTTGTTCCATTTTGGACAACTAATATGTATACTAAGTAATAATATGTTCTTTTTATGTATAGATTGGCTCAAAAATATGGGACTTCGGTGGAATTCGCACTGCAAGTCCGAATGATTAAAAGCTTAGCTTTCGTACCGCCAAGCGAAATACCGAATTACTTTCAAACATTACTTAATAACTGCGATGATGAAAGTGTAAAAAATTTACTAGTGTGGTTTGATAAAAATTATATTAATTAATATAAATAATAATAATTCCAAATATTCTCCCGAGTTTTGGTCAGTGCATGACCATAATGCATCGCAAACAGAAACGTTTCCTAGAACACAAAACCATATTGAAGCGTGGCATCGCCGGCTGAAAGTTATTGTTGGAGGAAGAAACTCGCAATTTTACCATCTTGTGCTAAGTTTGCAAAAGGGAAGTATTTTAGCGAAAACTCAAATATCAAGAAAAGAAAATGGAGAAAGAGTTAGAAAAAAAAGGGAAATAATTAAGAAAAACAAACAGCTGCGAAGAATTATTAAGGAAAGATTAAGTCACACTACATATTTAAAAAGAATTGCAAAAAATATTGTAATTGGCTAAACTAAAATATTGTTATCGCTTAAACATACCTATATGTATATTTATGAATTAAATGTTTAGTTTGTTACTTCTTGTATGACGAAAATCACAAAACTTGAATAAAGCAGAATTTTTCGCATTAAACATGCAGAATTTTAGAAAGCAGAATTTTAGAAAAGCAGAATTTTAAAAAGCAGAATTTTTTTGCAATTTACAGAATTTTGTCACCCAGAATTTTGTAATGCAGAATAATGACACGCTCCCGTTGTGTATTCGTACATAAAATTCCATTTCCATCTATATTTGCTGACAATGAATTTTCAAATGTTTTTGGAGGCGGAAAATCTTTCTTGAGTAAAGCGAAAGGTGTCGCTACTGTCGCTGTTAAACTAGTTGAAGGTATAGTTTTTGAAGAATACGCTGATCCAGTTGATATTAACGGTATTAAATCGGCCCCACCTGCCAATTTACCGACTCCCCCTTTTTCAGTGTTAAAAAGCTCAATTGAAGATAAGTCTGCTGTTGGATTTGGATAAATGTCTTTAGTACTTTTCGAGTATTTAGTGGCCTTTTTTGATTTTTTCGGATCCTGCGAATTAAAATTTAGATCCCTTGTTGAATCTTTCGCAGTGTCATTACACACTGGCAAAAATAAGTCCTCCACATGGGGAAAATTTAATGGAGGAGTTGTTAACTGATGTTGGTTTTGATTTAACTCTTTGGAAAGTAGTTCACTCGAAGTATTAAACACCGATCGTAGTGGATACTCGACGGAGTCGTCAGAGAGTTCAATTGGGTCATCATTATTTAGTATACGTACGGAAGGAGAAGATGCTGCTAAAGTTTTATTAGATGATGCATTTTGAGAATATATGTCGCCGACCAAAGATGAGTTTTCAGTGTTTGGTTTAGGAGATTTAATACTATTTCTTTCATTTGATTTCTGACCTTCGCCTGGGTTCAACGACGAATGCATATCAGGTGTGCTCCAGTTATCAAAATTCTTTAATATCCTATCACCGATTGCAGATGGTTGCTGAGGTTTAAAAATATTTGGACTATCTCTTTCAAGTTTTGTGATACTGGCTTCAGACTCATGCGACATCAGTTTCATTGATTCTGGCACAAAAGGAGGTACATTGCAGTAGCTACGTTCTCCGCTTGGTTGCGACAGAAGCAAATCTAGTGATTTTCTGGTGCTTTCTGACTCTATGGAATGCAAAGTTAAATTCGTTTGATAAATAAAACAATATAAATTCAATTAGAAATTAAAAGGTTGTTTTGTAATAATAACTTGAATTAGTTTGATTGGCAGGAGGCATCTGGGGAGCTGATCGCTTTTTGCTAGTAGGCGATTTGTATGTAGGTGCAAGTTTAGCAGCAATTACTTTAGCAACTTCTTTATCCGTTTCCATCAAGGTTTCTTAAACGCTTCTAGCGGTTGTAAAACAGTATCCATGCGCATCAGTTTCTTATTTATAGTGTTAACTTCTTCCTTTGTTGGAACTCCAGCTTCTTGTTTTAATATGTTTTTTTCACTCGTCGACATATTCAAGGATTGACTTTTCACTTTATTTTTTTTTGCGCTCTTTTCGGTATTCTTTGACATTTGTGGACATTAGCTTTTTTTAATCAGTAAAGAAAACTTTCCGCTTGTGTTTTCCCCCCGGAAAAATCTCGGTTTAATAAATTAAATGAAATACCAACATTGTAGCCGTAAAGATTGTTCATCTGCTCCAACAACGGAAAATTGGTTATATTACACTTCCAGGAGGAAGACAAAGATTTCTCTTTATTTCAAGCATTTCACATTTTGGAAGCGAACTCTTTACTTGAAAACCTTTATTATGATGCCAGGTTGAAGATTGTGCAAAAACATTCTTCAGCGTCATCAACGGGTTTAGTTGGATGAAGAAGAGCGATTGGTATTTGCATAAAAAAATCATTTATTTAAACAAATTGCGTACCAGTTTATATTTTTTCTTCCTTTCTTTTTGGAGTTTACTCCTTAAGAAACGATATATAAGGCCCACGATATGAAAAAAATATTGGTAGTAAAATCTGGCGTACGCTGACGGAAGTGACGCATTGCCCTTTCTCTATGCCCCTTTTCTCTTTTGGTTTGTGTTTTTGATGGTTTATTTAGTTGGTAAGTGTTTATTTTAAATTTTTCCAACGAAGACATAAACCACCACTTTGAATATTTGAATATTATCTGCGCAGCGCAATAGTGCGACAACAAACCATACAGCAGCTACCCAGTGTTTTTGGTACTACATTTCACCTCAAACTGTGCATGTGTAATTGTGCCTGCGAATGTTTTGTTACAACGGGGACTCTACTCAGAGTGTTTTGCTGCTACATTTGCATCAAACTGTGGCTCATCAGCATAAATGTGTGGCTTACAAAGTATATTCACTAATTTTGCTAATAGCAAAATTGCATAGCTGGAAACATAAAACGCCTCTGTTAGCTGTCCTACATAAAAGTAAATTTTGGTAACTGTGCATGTTAATTATTAATTGCGCAGTTACCTTGTAAAGCAAATTAAACTTTAGAACAGCCATTTTCATACGCCGCCGGCCACGGCATCTACACCAGAGCAGCAATAGAAACTTGGTTAAGAATTTGCGCTAGCTAAGCTACGAACCATTTCTGGTTCCAGTTTGCAAAGACGTTACTACAGTGCACATCAAACAGTGGACGCTACTCTTATATGTAAGAATTTACCTGTTATGCAAAAAAAAAAATAAAACACTAGTAGCCATCGGAAGCAAAGCAGCACGGCAGTAGCAAACCACTTCATTTAGTATTTTTACAAAATTTTTACATTAGATTTTATTCGTTTGGGTCACATTTTATTAGCTTTTCTTAATCAGTAAAGAAAACTTTCTTTTGATCGTTGGCACTGTGACCCTGTTGCTTTTTCATTTGGATTTGTTTTTCTTGAACCTTTGCCTGCGATTGAATTTTTTGATGTCCTCGAACCATTTTGTTGATATTTCTTTTGATAACATGTTTTAATTAATAAATTTTTACAACGTGGTTGTTCCACTTAACAATATTTATAAAATGCGATAATAGTTCGAAGAAACAGGGCACTTTTATAACGCGGTATTTACTATTACGTTTTTGTTATATCCGGAATTATTTGCAATTCCATTTTTGTAATCAACTCCTGGCGTTCCGCGTTTGTGTTTTGCTGCATTTTAAACAAATTAAACATTTCTTAAGCACATTAATTTTTCACCGAACCGACGCTGACATGAGCCAAACGAGTCAGGAATTACGGAAAGTAGGTGGTAAAAAATACCCTACAGGAATGATATAAAAGAATTAACAATTTCCAAGAATAGTTTGCGCAAAGTAACGCAAACTATGACGCTTTCAAACATCATGCACTCATGTATGCGTATGCTACACGAAATATATTTATATATACATTTTTTATACATATATTTTTATAGAATATGTTCTATTAATGAGCTTGAAGTGAGTGGCATCATCAAAGCAGAACATTGTAACATGCGCTCTCCATAATAATATCTGCCGTTGATATCCAGGCATGCCCGTTATGATGCATACCAGATGGATCAAATTCGAGCAACTGTACTTTAGCACTATTATAAGCATTAAGTATTTTTATTACTATGGAAAATTGGTTATATTACACTTCTATCACAAATGAGGAATTACAATTTCACCACACCTGTCTACAACGGTTCTTATATTGTTTGTTTACCTTCTGTTAAGTGCTGACCTTTTGTGAAAGAACGTGGTTTAATATTATATGTAGGAATCATAGCAACCCATGATTGTAAGAATCATAGCAAGCCATGTAGGTACATTTTGTTCAACCGTTATTCTTAGTTTTCATATGTATAGTTAGTTGAAATAAAGCAACCGTAGCAAATTCACGTGCGGATATATAAAGGTAACATAACCTTACGTTATATTGATAAAAATGTCCGAAATAAAAATTTTGAAAACAAATAAAAATAATGAAATGTTGGGTATTTCTATTATTTAGAAAGAATAACAAAACAAAGGACATATAATTGAAAGAACCAATAACTGTAGGCGATATTGATATGCCACTTAATTTATATGTCCTTGAAGGCGAGCTTTTTGTCTTAGCAGAAAAGTGGGTCGATGATGAACTTTTTATAATATTGGGGACAAAATCTTCATTGGAAATGCTGAGTAGCAGTGACTGCTGGGCTGCTGATGGAACTTTCCATGTTGTTCCTCGCGTTATGAGGCAACTTTTTTCCATACATGGCAGAGTACATGGCGAAATCGTGCCTCTCGTTTTTTGCTTGATGAGCAAAAAAACGTTGAAGTCATATGTCGCTGTTTTTAACGAGTTGCTGACGATTGCAGGTAACCATGAACTAAATTTATACCCTCAGCGTATAATTTGCGATTTCGAAATGGGTATCATATCGGCAATTAAGCAATGTTTCCCAAATACTGATTTACGTGGCTGTTTGTTCCATTTTGGACAACTAATATGTATACTAAGTAATAATATGTTCTTTTTATGTATAGATTGGCTCAAAAATATGGGACTTCGGTGGAATTCGCACTGCAAGTCCGAATGATTAAAAGCTTAGCTTTCGTACCGCCAAGCGAAATACCGAATTACTTTCAAACATTACTTAATAACTGCGATGATGAAAGTGTAAAAAATTTACTAGTTTGGTTTGATAAAAATTATATTAATTAATATAAATAATAATAATTCCAAATATTCTCCCGAGTTTTGGTCAGTGCATGACCATAATGCATCGCAAACAGAAACATTTCCTAGAACACAAAACCATATTGAAGCGTGGCATCGCCGGCTGAAAGTTATTGTTGGAGGAAGAAACTTGCAATTTTACCATCTTGTGCTAAGTTTGCAAAAGGAACTTATTTTAGCGAAAACTCAAATATCAAGAAAAGAAAATGGAGAAAGAGTTAGAAAAAAAAGGAAAATAATTAAGAAAAACAAACAGCTGCGAAGAATTATTAAGAAAAGATTAAGTCACACTACATATTTAAAAAGAATTGCAAAAAATATTGTAATTGGCTAAACTAAAATATTGTTATCGCTTAAACATACCTATATGTATATTTATGAATTAAATGTTTAGTTTGTTACTTCTTGTATGACGAAAATCACAAAACTTGAATAAAGCAGAATTTTTCGCATTAAACATGCAGAATTTTGAAAAAGCAGAATTTTAGAAAGCAGAATTTTAAAAAAGCAGAATTTTAAAAAGCAGAATTTTTTTGCAATTTACAGAATTTTGTCACCCAGAATTTTGTAATGCAGAATAATGACACGCTCCCGTTGTGTATTCGTACATAAAATTCCATTTCCATCTATATTTGCTGACAATGAATTTTCAAATGTTTTTGGAGGCGGAAAATCTTTCTTGAGTAAAGCGAAAGGTGTCGCTACTGTCGCTGTTAAACTAGTTGAAGGTATAGTTTTTGAAGAATACGCTGATCCAGTTGATATTAACGGTATTAAATCGGCCCCACCTGCCAATTTACCGACTCCCCCTTTTTCAGTGTTAAAAAGCTCAATTGAAGATAAGTCTGCTGTTGGATTTGGATAAATGTCTTTAGTACTTTTCGAGTATTTAGTGGCCTTTTTTGATTTTTTCGGATCCTGCGAATTAAAATTTAGATCCCTTGTTGAATCTTTCGCAGTGCCATTACACACTGGCAAAAATAAGTCCTCCACATGGGGAAAATTTATTGGAGGAGTTGTTAACTGATGTTGGTTTTGATTTAACTCTTTGGAAAGTAGTTCACTCGAAGTATTAAACACCGATCGTAGTGGATACTCGACGGAGTCGTCAGAGAGTTCAATTGGGTCATCATTATTTAGTATACGTACGGAAGCAGAAGATGCTGCTAAAGTTTTATTAGGTGATGCATTTTGAGAATATATGTCGCCGACCAAAGATGAGTTTTCAGTTTTTGGTTTAGGAGATTTAATACTATTTCTTTCATTTGATTTCTGACCTTCGCCTGGGTTCAACGACGAATGCATATCAGGTGTGCTCCAGTTATCAAAATTCTTTAATATCCTATCACCGATTGCAGATGGTTGCTGAGGTTTAAAAATATTTGGACTATCTCTTTCAAGTTTTGTGATACTGGCTTTAGACTCATGCGACATTAGTTTCATTGATTCTGGCACAAAAGGAGGTACATTGCAGTAGCTACGTTCTCCGCTTGGTTGCGACAGAAGCAAATCTAGTGATTTTCTGGTGCTTTCTGACTCTATGGAATGCAAAGTTAAATTCGCTTGATAAATAAAACAATATAAATTCAATTAGAAATTAAAAGGTTGTTTTGTAATAATAACTTGAATTAGTTTGATTGGCAGGAGGCATCTGGGGAGCTGATCGCTTTTTGCTAGTAGGCGATTTGTATGTAGGTGCAAGTTTAGCAGCAATTACTTTACCAACTTCTTTATCCGTTTCCATCAAGGTTTCTTAAACGCTTCTAGCGGTTGTAAAACAGTATCCATGCGCATCAGTTTCTTATTTATAGTGTTAACTTCTTCCTTTGTTGGAACTCCAGCTTCTTGTTTTAATATGTTTTTTTCACTCGTCGACATATTCAAGGATTGACTTTTCACTTTATTTTTTTTTGCGCTCTTTTCGGTATTCTTTGACATTTGTGGACATTAGCTTTTTTTAATCAGTAAAGAAAACTTTCCGCTTGTGTTTTCCCCCCGGAAAAATCTCGGTTTAATAAATTAAATGAAATACCAACATTGTAGCCGTAAAGATTGTTCATCTGCTCCAACAACGGAAAATTGGTTATATTACACTTCCAGGAGGAAGACAAAGATTTCTCTTTATTTCAAGCATTTCACATTTTGGAAGCGAACTCTTTACTTGAAAACCTTTATTATGATGCCAGGTTGAAGATTGTGCAAAAACATTCTTCAGCGTCATCAACGGGTTTAGTTGGATGAAGAAGAGCGATTGGTATTTGCATAAAAAATCATTTATTTAAACAAATTGCGTACCAGTTTATATTTTTTCTTCCTTTCTTTTTGGAGTTTACTCCTTAAGAAACGATATATAAGGCCCACGATATGAAAAAAATATGGGTAGTAAAATCTGGCGTACGCTGACGGAAGAGATGCATTGCCCTTTCTCTATGCCCCTTTTCTCTTTTGGTTTGTGTTTTTGATGGTTTATTTAGTTGGTAAGTGTTTATTTTAAATTTTTCCAACGAAGACATAAACCACCACTTTGAATATTTGAATATTATCTGCGCAGCGCAATAGTGCGACAACAAACCATACAGCAGCTACCCAGTGTTTTTGCTACTACATTTCACCTCAAACTGTGCATGTGTAATTGTGCCTGCGAACGTTTTGTTACAATGGAGAAACTACTCAGAGTGTTTCGCTGCTACATTTGACATCAAACTGTGGCTCATCATCATAAATGTGTGGCTTACAAAGCATATTCACTAATTTTGCTAATAGCAAAATTGCATAGCTGGAAACATAAAACGCCTCTGTTAGCTGTCCTACATAAAAGTAAATTTTGGTAACTGTGCATGTTAATTATTAATTGCGCAGTTACCTTGTAAAGCAAATTAAACTTTAGAACAGCCATATTCATACGCCGCCGGCCACGGCATCTACACCAGAGCAGCAATAGAAACTTGGTTAAGAATTTGCGCTAGCTAAGCTACGAACCATTTCTGGTTCCAGTTTGCAAAGACGTTACTACAGTGCACATCAAACAGTGGACGCTACTCTTATATGTAAGAATTTACCTGTTATGCAAAAAAAAAAATAAAACACTAGTAGCCATCGGAAGCAAAGCAGCACGGCAGTAGCAAACCACTTCATTTAGTATTTTTACAAAATTTTTACATTGGATTTTATTCGTTTGGGTCACATTTTATTAGCTTTTCTTAATCAGTAAAGAAAACTTTCTTTTGATCGTTGGCACTGTGACCCTGTTGCTTTTTCATTTGGATTTGTTTTTCTTGAACCTTTGCCTGCGATTGAATTTTTTGATGTCCTCGAACCATTTTGTTGATATTTCTTTTGATAACATGTTTTAATTAATAAATTTTTACAACGTGGTTGTTCCACTTAACAATATTTATAAAATGCGATAATAGTTCGAAGAAACAGGACACTTTTATAACGCGGTATTTACTATTACGTTTTTGTTATATCGGGAATTATTTGCAATTCCATTTTTGTAATCAACTCCTGGCGTTCCGCGTTTGTGTTTTGCTGCATTTTAAACAAATTAAACATTTCTTAAGCACATTAATTTTCACCGAACCGACGCTGACATGAGTCAAACGAGTCAGGAATTACGGAAAGTAGGTGGTAAAAAAATACCCTACAGGAATGATATAAAAGAATTAACAATTTCCAAGAATAGTTTGCGCAAAGTAACGCAAACTATGACGCTTTCAAACATCATGCACTCATGTATGCGTATGCTACACGAAATATATTTATATATACATTTTTTATACATATATTTTTATAGAATATGTTCTATTAATGAGCTTGAAGTGAGTGGCATCATCAAAGCAGAACATTGTAACATGCGCTCTCCATAATAATATCTGCCGTTGATATCCAGGCATGCCCGTTATGATGCATACCAGATAGATCAAATTCGAGCAACTGTACTTTAGCACTATTATAAGCATTAAGTATTTTTATTACTATGGAAAATTGGTTATATTACACTTCTATCACAAATGAGGAATTACAATTTCACCACACCTGTCTACAACGGTTCTTATATTGTTTGTTTACCTTCTGTTAAGTGCTGACTTTTTGTGAAAGAACGTGGTTTAATATTATATGTAGGAATCATAGCAACCCATGATTGTAAGAATCATAGCAAGCCATGTAGGTACATTTTGTTCAACCGTTATTCTTAGTTTTCATATGTATAGTTAGTTGAAATAAAGCAACCGTAGCAAATTCACGTGCGGATATATAAAGGTAACATAACCTTACGTTATATTGATAAAAATGTCCGAAATAAAAATTTTGAAAACAAATAAAAATAATGAAATGTTGGGTATTTCTATTATTTAGAAAGAATAACAAAACAAAGGACATATAATTGAAAGAACCAATAACTGTAGACGATATTGATATGCCACTTAATTTATATGTCCTTGAAGGCGAGCTTTTTGTCTTAGCAGAAAAGTGGGTCGATGATGAACTTTTTATAATATTGGGGACAAAATCTTCATTGGAAATGCTGAGTAGCAGTGACTGCTGGGCTGCTGATGGAACTTTCCATGTTGTTCCTCGCGTTATGAGGCATACATGGCAGAGTACATGGCGAAATCGTGCCTCTCGTTTTTTGCTTGATGAGCAAAAAAACGTTGAAGTCATATGTCGCTGTTTTTAACGAGTTGCTGACGATTGCAGGTAACCATGAACTAAATTTATACCCTCAGCGTATAATTTGCGATTTCGAAATGGGTATCATATCGGCAATTAAGCAATGTTTCCCAAATACTGATTTACGTGGCTGTTTGTTCCATTTTGGACAACTAATATGGCGAAGGGTTCAGAAGGAGAGGTAATTAAAGCCTATTTTATGGTTGTGTATGTATACTAAGTAATAATATGTTCTTTTTATGTATAGATTGGCTCAAAAATATGGGACTTCGGTGGAATTCGTACTGCAAGTCCGAATGATTAAAAGCTTAGCTTTCGTACCGCCAAGCGAAATACCGAATTACTTTCAAACATTACTTAATAACTGCGATGATGAAAGTGTAACAAATTTACTAGTTTGGTTTGATAAAAATTATATTAATATAAATAATAATAATTCCAAATATTCTCCCGAGTTTTGGTCAGTGTATGACCATAATGCATCGCAAACAGAAACGTTTCCTAGAACACAAAACCATATTGAAGCGTGGCATCGCCGGCTGAAAGTTATTGTTGGAGGAAGAAACTTGCAATTTTACCATCTTGTGCTAAGTTTGCAAAAGGAACTTATTTTAGCGAAAACTCAAATATCAAGAAAAGAAAATGGAGAAAGAGTTAGAAAAAAAAGGAAAATAATTAAGAAAAACAAACAGCTGCGAAGAATTATTAAGAAAAGATTAAGTCACACTACATATTTAAAAAGAATTGCAAAAAATATTGTAATTGGCTAAACTAAAATATTGTTATCGCTTAAACATACCTATATGTATATTTATGAATTAAATGTTTAGTTTGTTACTTCTTGTATGACGAAAATCACAAAACTTGAATAAAGTAGAATTTTTCGCATTAAACATGCAGAATTTTGAAAAAGCAGAATTTTAGAAAGCAGAATTTTAAAAAAGCAGAATTTTAAAAAGCAGAATTTTTTTGCAATTTACAGAATTTTGTCACCCAGAATTTTGTAATGCAGAATAATGACACGCTCCCGTTGTGTATTCGTACATAAAATTCCATTTCCATCTATATTTGCTGACAATGAATTTTCAAATGTTTTTGGAGGCGGAAAATCTTTCTTGAGTAAAGCGAAAGGTGTCGCTACTGTCGCTGTTAAACTAGTTGAAGGTATAGTTTTTGAAGAATACGCTGATCCAGTTGATATTAACGGTATTAAATCGGCCCCACCTGCCAATTTACCGACTCCCCCTTTTTCAGTGTTAAAAAGCTCAATTGAAGATAAGTCTGCTGTTGGATTTGGATAAATGTCTTTAGTACTTTTCGAGTATTTAGTGGCCTTTTTTGATTTTTTCGGATCCTGCGAATTAAAATTTAGATCCCTTGTTGAATCTTTCGCAGTGTCATTACACACTGGCAAAAATAAGTCCTCCACATGGGGAAAATTTAATGGAGGAGTTGTTAACTGATGTTGGCTCTGATTTAACTCTTTGGAAATTATTAATTATTATATTATTGGAAGTATTAAACACCGATCGTAGTGGATACTCGACGGAGTCGTCAGAGAGTTCAATTGGGTCATCATTATTTAGTATACGTACGGAAGCAGAAGATGCTGCTAAAGTTTTATTAGGTGATGCATTTTGAGAATATATGTCGCCGACCAAAGATGAGTTTTCAGTTTTTGGTTTAGGAGATTTAATACTATTTCTTTCATTTGATTTCTGACCTTCGCCTGGGTTCAACGACGAATGCATATCAGGTGTGCTCCAGTTATCAAAATTCTTTAATATCCTATCACCGATTGCAGATGGTTGCTGAGGTTTAAAAATATTTGGACTATCTCTTTCAAGTTTTGTGATACTGGCTTTAGACTCATGCGACATTAGTTTCATTGATTCTGGCACAAAAGGAGGTACATTGCAGTAGCTACGTTCTCCGCTTGGTTGCGACAGAAGCAAATCTAGTGATTTTCTGGTGCTTTCTGACTCTATGGAATGCAAAGTTAAATTCGCTTGATAAATAAAACAATATAAATTCAATTAGAAATTAAAAGGTTGTTTTGTAATAATAACTTGAATTAGTTTGATTGGCAGGAGGCATCTGGGGAGCTGATCGCTTTTTGCTAGTAGGCGATTTGTATGTAGGTGCAAGTTTAGCAGCAATTACTTTAGCAACTTCTTTATCCGTTTCCATCAAGGTTTCTTAAACGCTTCTAGCGGTTGTAAAACAGTATCCATGCGCATCAGTTTCTTATTTATAGTGTTAACTTCTTCCTTTGTTGGAACTCCAGCTTCTTGTTTTAATATGTTTTTTTCACTCGTCGACATATTCAAGGATTGACTTTTCACTTTATTTTTTTTGCGCTCTTTTCGGTATTCTTTGACATTTGTGGACATTAGCTTTTTTTAATCAGTAAAGAAAACTTTCCGCTTGTGTTTTCCCCCCGGAAAAATCTCGGTTTAATAAATTAAATGAAATACCAACATTGTAGCCGTAAAGATTGTTCATCTGCTCCAACAACGGAAAATTGGTTATATTACACTTCCAGGAGGAAGACAAAGATTTCTCTTTATTTCAAGCATTTCACATTTTGGAAGCGAACTCTTTACTTGAAAACCTTTATTATGATGCCAGGTTGAAGATTGTGCAAAAACATTCTTCAGCGTCATCAACGGGTTTAGTTGGATGAAGAAGAGCGATTGGTATTTGCATAAAAAATCATTTATTTAAACAAATTGCGTACCAGTTTATATTTTTTCTTCCTTTCTTTTTGGAGTTTACTCCTTAAGAAACGATATATAAGGCCCACGATATGAAAAAAATATGGGTAGTAAAATCTGGCGTACGCTGACGGAAGAGATGCATTGCCCTTTCTCTATGCCCCTTTTCTCTTTTGGTTTGTGTTTTTGATGGTTTATTTAGTTGGTAAGTGTTTATTTTAAATTTTTCCAACGAAGACATAAACCACCACTTTGAATATTTGAATATTATCTGCGCAGCGCAATAGTGCGACAACAAACCATACAGCAGCTACCCAGTGTTTTTGCTACTACATTTCACCTCAAACTGTGCATGTGTAATTGTGCCTGCGAACGTTTTGTTACAATGGAGAAACTACTCAGAGTGTTTCGCTGCTACATTTGACATCAAACTGTGGCTCATCATCATAAATGTGTGGCTTACAAAGCATATTCACTAATTTTGCTAATAGCAAAATTGTATAGCTGGAAACATAAAACGCCTCTGTTAGCTGTCCTACATAAAAGTAAATTTTGGTAACTGTGCATGTTAATTATTAATTGCGCAGTTACCTTGTAAAGCAAATTAAACTTTAGAACAGCCATATTCATACGCCGCCGGCCACGGCATCTACACCAGAGCAGCAATAGAAACTTGGTTAAGAATTTGCGCTAGCTAAGCTACGAACCATTTCTGGTTCCAGTTTGCAAAGACGTTACTACAGTGCACATCAAACAGTGGACGCTACTCTTATATGTAAGAATTTACCTGTTATGCAAAAAAAAAAATAAAACACTAGTAGCCATCGGAAGCAAAGCAGCACGGCAGTAGCAAACCACTTCATTTAGTATTTTTACAAAATTTTTACATTGGATTTTATTCGTTTGGGTCACATTTTATTAGCTTTTCTTAATCAGTAAAGAAAACTTTCTTTTGATCGTTGGCACTGTGACCCTGTTGCTTTTTCATTTGGATTTGTTTTTCTTGAACCTTTGCCTGCGATTGAATTTTTTGATGTCCTCGAACCATTTTGTTGATATTTCTTTTGATAACATGTTTTAATTAATAAATTTTTACAACGTGGTTGTTCCACTTAACAATATTTATAAAATGCGATAATAGTTCGAAGAAACAGGACACTTTTATAACGCGGTATTTACTATTACGTTTTTGTTATATCCGGAATTATTTGCAATTCCATTTTTGTAATCAACTCCTGGCGTTCCGCGTTTGTGTTTTGCTGCATTTTAAACAAATTAAACATTTCTTAAGCACATTAATTTTCACCGAACCGACGCTGACATGAGTCAAACGAGTCAGGAATTACGGAAAGTAGGTGGTAAAAAAATACCCTACAGGAATGATATAAAATAATTAACAATTTCCAAGAATAGTTTGCGCAAAGTAACGCAAACTATGACGCTTTCAAACATCATGCACTCATGTATGCGTATGCTACACGAAATATATTTATATATACATTTTTTATACATATATTTTTATAGAATATGTTCTATTAATGAGCTTGAAGTGAGTGGCATCATCAAAGCAGAACATTGTAACATGCGCTCTCCATAATAATATCTGCCGTTGATATCCAGGCATGCCCGTTATGATGCATACCAGATAGATCAAATTCGAGCAACTGTACTTTAGCACTATTATAAGCATTAAGTATTTTTATTACTATGGAAAATTGGTTATATTACACTTCTATCACAAATGAGGAATTACAATTTCACCACACCTGTCTACAACGGTTCTTATATTGTTTGTTTACCTTCTGTTAAGTGCTGACTTTTTGTGAAAGAACGTGGTTTAATATTATATGTAGGAATCATAGCAACCCATGATTGTAAGAATCATAGCAAGCCATGTAGGTACATTTTGTTCAACCGTTATTCTTAGTTTTCATATGTATAGTTAGTTGAAATAAAGCAACCGTAGCAAATTCACGTGCGGATATATAAAGGTAACATAACCTTACGTTATATTGATAAAAATGTCCGAAATAAAAATTTTGAAAACAAATAAAAATAATGAAATGTTGGGTATTTCTATTATTTAGAAAGAATAACAAAACAAAGGACATATAATTGAAAGAACCAATAACTGTAGACGATATTGATATGCCACTTAATTTATATGTCCTTGAAGGCGAGCTTTTTGTCTTAGCAGAAAAGTGGGTCGATGATGAACTTTTTATAATATTGGGGACAAAATCTTCATTGGAAATGCTGAGTAGCAGTGACTGCTGGGCTGCTGATGGAACTTTCCATGTTGTTCCTCGCGTTATGAGGCAACTTTTTTCCATACATGGCAGAGTACATGGCGAAATCGTGCCTCTCGTTTTTTGCTTGATGAGCAAAAAAACGTTGAAGTCATATGTCGCTGTTTTTAACGAGTTGCTGACGATTGCAGGTAACCATGAACTAAATTTATACCCTCAGCGTATAATTTGCGATTTCGAAATGGGTATCATATCGGCAATTAAGCAATGTTTCCCAAATACTGATTTACGTGGCTGTTTGTTCCATTTTGGACAACTAATATGTATACTAAGTAATAATATGTTCTTTTTATGTATAGATTGGCTCAAAAATATGGGACTTCGGTGGAATTCGCACTGCAAGTCCGAATGATTAAAAGCTTAGCTTTCGTACCGCCAAGCGAAATACCGAATTACTTTCAAACATTACTTAATAACTGCGATGATGAAAGTGTAAAAAATTTACTAGTGTGGTTTGATAAAAATTATATTAATTAATATAAATAATAATAATTCCAAATATTCTCCCGAGTTTTGGTCAGTGCATGACCATAATGCATCGCAAACAGAAACGTTTCCTAGAACACAAAACCATATTGAAGCGTGGCATCGCCGGCTGAAAGTTATTGTTGGAGGAAGAAACTCGCAATTTTACCATCTTGTGCTAAGTTTGCAAAAGGGAAGTATTTTAGCGAAAACTCAAATATCAAGAAAAGAAAATGGAGAAAGAGTTAGAAAAAAAAGGAAAATAATTAAGAAAAACAAACAGCTGCGAAGAATTATTAAGGAAAGATTAAGTCACACTACATATTTAAAAAGAATTGCAAAAAATATTGTAATTGGCTAAACTAAAATATTGTTATCGCTTAAACATACCTATATGTATATTTATGAATTAAATGTTTAGTTTGTTACTTCTTGTATGACGAAAATCACAAAACTTGAATAAAGCAGAATTTTTCGCATTAAACATGCAGAATTTTAGAAAGCAGAATTTTAGAAAAGCAGAATTTTAAAAAGCAGAATTTTTTTGCAATTTACAGAATTTTGTCACCCAGAATTTTGTAATGCAGAATAATGACACGCTCCCGTTGTGTATTCGTACATAAAATTCCATTTCCATCTATATTTGCTGACAATGAATTTTCAAATGTTTTTGGAGGCGGAAAATCTTTCTTGAGTAAAGCGAAAGGTGTCGCTACTGTCGCTGTTAAACTAGTTGAAGGTATAGTTTTTGAAGAATACGCTGATCCAGTTGATATTAACGGTATTAAATCGGCCCCACCTGCCAATTTACCGACTCCCCCTTTTTCAGTGTTAAAAAGCTCAATTGAAGATAAGTCTGCTGTTGGATTTGGATAAATGTCTTTAGTACTTTTCGAGTATTTAGTGGCCTTTTTTGATTTTTTCGGATCCTGCGAATTAAAATTTAGATCCCTTGTTGAATCTTTCGCAGTGTCATTACACACTGGCAAAAATAAGTCCTCCACATGGGGAAAATTTAATGGAGGAGTTGTTAACTGATGTTGGTTTTGATTTAACTCTTTGGAAAGTAGTTCACTCGAAGTATTAAACACCGATCGTAGTGGATACTCGACGGAGTCGTCAGAGAGTTCAATTGGGTCATCATTATTTAGTATACGTACGGAAGGAGAAGATGCTGCTAAAGTTTTATTAGATGATGCATTTTGAGAATATATGTCGCCGACCAAAGATGAGTTTTCAGTGTTTGGTTTAGGAGATTTAATACTATTTCTTTCATTTGATTTCTGACCTTCGCCTGGGTTCAACGACGAATGCATATCAGGTGTGCTCCAGTTATCAAAATTCTTTAATATCCTATCACCGATTGCAGATGGTTGCTGAGGTTTAAAAATATTTGGACTATCTCTTTCAAGTTTTGTGATACTGGCTTCAGACTCATGCGACATCAGTTTCATTGATTCTGGCACAAAAGGAGGTACATTGCAGTAGCTACGTTCTCCGCTTGGTTGCGACAGAAGCAAATCTAGTGATTTTCTGGTGCTTTCTGACTCTATGGAATGCAAAGTTAAATTCGTTTGATAAATAAAACAATATAAATTCAATTAGAAATTAAAAGGTTGTTTTGTAATAATAACTTGAATTAGTTTGATTGGCAGGAGGCATCTGGGGAGCTGATCGCTTTTTGCTAGTAGGCGATTTGTATGTAGGTGCAAGTTTAGCAGCAATTACTTTACCAACTTCTTTATCCGTTTCCATCAAGGTTTCTTAAACGCTTCTAGCGGTTGTAAAACAGTATCCATGCGCATCAGTTTCTTATTTATAGTGTTAACTTCTTCCTTTGTTGGAACTCCAGCTTCTTGTTTTAATATGTTTTTTTCACTCGTCGACATATTCAAGGATTGACTTTTCACTTTATTTTTTTTGCGCTCTTTTCGGTATTCTTTGACATTTGTGGACATTAGCTTTTTTTAATCAGTAAAGAAAACTTTCCGCTTGTGTTTTCCCCCCGGAAAAATCTCGGTTTAATAAATTAAATGAAATACCAACATTGTAGCCGTAAAGATTGTTCATCTGCTCCAACAACGGAAAATTGGTTATATTACACTTCCAGGAGGAAGACAAAGATTTCTCTTTATTTCAAGCATTTCACATTTTGGAAGCGAACTCTTTACTTGAAAACCTTTATTATGATGCCAGGTTGAAGATTGTGCAAAAACATTCTTCAGCGTCATCAACGGGTTTAGTTGGATGAAGAAGAGCGATTGGTATTTGCATAAAAAATCATTTATTTAAACAAATTGCGTACCAGTTTATATTTTTTCTTCCTTTCTTTTTGGAGTTTACTCCTTAAGAAACGATATATAAGGCCCACGATATGAAAAAAATATGGGTAGTAAAATCTGGCGTACGCTGACGGAAGAGATGCATTGCCCTTTCTCTATGCCCCTTTTCTCTTTTGGTTTGTGTTTTTGATGGTTTATTTAGTTGGTAAGTGTTTATTTTAAATTTTTCCAACGAAGACATAAACCACCACTTTGAATATTTGAATATTATCTGCGCAGCGCAATAGTGCGACAACAAACCATACAGCAGCTACCCAGTGTTTTTGCTACTACATTTCACCTCAAACTGTGCATGTGTAATTGTGCCTGCGAACGTTTTGTTACAATGGAGAAACTACTCAGAGTGTTTCGCTGCTACATTTGACATCAAACTGTGGCTCATCATCATAAATGTGTGGCTTACAAAGCATATTCACTAATTTTGCTAATAGCAAAATTGCATAGCTGGAAACATAAAACGCCTCTGTTAGCTGTCCTACATAAAAGTAAATTTTGGTAACTGTGCATGTTAATTATTAATTGCGCAGTTACCTTGTAAAGCAAATTAAACTTTAGAACAGCCATATTCATACGCCGCCGGCCACGGCATCTACACCAGAGCAGCAATAGAAACTTGGTTAAGAATTTGCGCTAGCTAAGCTACGAACCATTTCTGGTTCCAGTTTGCAAAGACGTTACTACAGTGCACATCAAACAGTGGACGCTACTCTTATATGTAAGAATTTACCTGTTATGCAAAAAAAAAAATAAAACACTAGTAGCCATCGGAAGCAAAGCAGCACGGCAGTAGCAAACCACTTCATTTAGTATTTTTACAAAATTTTTACATTGGATTTTATTCGTTTGGGTCACATTTTATTAGCTTTTCTTAATCAGTAAAGAAAACTTTCTTTTGATCGTTGGCACTGTGACCCTGTTGCTTTTTCATTTGGATTTGTTTTTCTTGAACCTTTGCCTGCGATTGAATTTTTTGATGTCCTCGAACCATTTTGTTGATATTTCTTTTGATAACATGTTTTAATTAATAAATTTTTACAACGTGGTTGTTCCACTTAACAATATTTATAAAATGCGATAATAGTTCGAAGAAACAGGACACTTTTATAACGCGGTATTTACTATTACGTTTTTGTTATATCCGGAATTATTTGCAATTCCATTTTTGTAATCAACTCCTGGCGTTCCGCGTTTGTGTTTTGCTGCATTTTAAACAAATTAAACATTTCTTAAGCACATTAATTTTCACCGAACCGACGCTGACATGAGTCAAACGAGTCAGGAATTACGGAAAGTAGGTGGTAAAAAAATACCCTACAGGAATGATATAAAATAATTAACAATTTCCAAGAATAGTTTGCGCAAAGTAACGCAAACTATGACGCTTTCAAACATCATGCACTCATGTATGCGTATGCTACACGAAATATATTTATATATACATTTTTTATACATATATTTTTATAGAATATGTTCTATTAATGAGCTTGAAGTGAGTGGCATCATCAAAGCAGAACATTGTAACATGCGCTCTCCATAATAATATCTGCCGTTGATATCCAGGCATGCCCGTTATGATGCATACCAGATAGATCAAATTCGAGCAACTGTACTTTAGCACTATTATAAGCATTAAGTATTTTTATTACTATGGAAAATTGGTTATATTACACTTCTATCACAAATGAGGAATTACAATTTCACCACACCTGTCTACAACGGTTCTTATATTGTTTGTTTACCTTCTGTTAAGTGCTGACTTTTTGTGAAAGAACGTGGTTTAATATTATATGTAGGAATCATAGCAACCCATGATTGTAAGAATCATAGCAAGCCATGTAGGTACATTTTGTTCAACCGTTATTCTTAGTTTTCATATGTATAGTTAGTTGAAATAAAGCAACCGTAGCAAATTCACGTGCGGATATATAAAGGTAACATAACCTTACGTTATATTGATAAAAATGTCCGAAATAAAAATTTTGAAAACAAATAAAAATAATGAAATGTTGGGTATTTCTATTATTTAGAAAGAATAACAAAACAAAGGACATATAATTGAAAGAACCAATAACTGTAGACGATATTGATATGCCACTTAATTTATATGTCCTTGAAGGCGAGCTTTTTGTCTTAGCAGAAAAGTGGGTCGATGATGAACTTTTTATAATATTGGGGACAAAATCTTCATTGGAAATGCTGAGTAGCAGTGACTGCTGGGCTGCTGATGGAACTTTCCATGTTGTTCCTCGCGTTATGAGGCAACTTTTTTCCATACATGGCAGAGTACATGGCGAAATCGTGCCTCTCGTTTTTTGCTTGATGAGCAAAAAAACGTTGAAGTCATATGTCGCTGTTTTTAACGAGTTGCTGACGATTGCAGGTAACCATGAACTAAATTTATACCCTCAGCGTATAATTTGCGATTTCGAAATGGGTATCATATCGGCAATTAAGCAATGTTTCCCAAATACTGATTTACGTGGCTGTTTGTTCCATTTTGGACAACTAATATGGCGAAGGGTTCAGAAGGAGAGGTAATTAAAGCCTATTTTATGGTTGTGTATGTATACTAAGTAATAATATGTTCTTTTTATGTATAGATTGGCTCAAAAATATGGGACTTCGGTGGAATTCGTACTGCAAGTCCGAATGATTAAAAGCTTAGCTTTCGTACCGCCAAGCGAAATACCGAATTACTTTCAAACATTACTTAATAACTGCGATGATGAAAGTGTAACAAATTTACTAGTTTGGTTTGATAAAAATTATATTAATATAAATAATAATAATTCCAAATATTCTCCCGAGTTTTGGTCAGTGTATGACCATAATGCATCGCAAACAGAAACGTTTCCTAGAACACAAAACCATATTGAAGCGTGGCATCGCCGGCTGAAAGTTATTGTTGGAGGAAGAAACTTGCAATTTTACCATCTTGTGCTAAGTTTGCAAAAGGAACTTATTTTAGCGAAAACTCAAATATCAAGAAAAGAAAATGGAGAAAGAGTTAGAAAAAAAAGGAAAATAATTAAGAAAAACAAACAGCTGCGAAGAATTATTAAGAAAAGATTAAGTCACACTACATATTTAAAAAGAATTGCAAAAAATATTGTAATTGGCTAAACTAAAATATTGTTATCGCTTAAACATACCTATATGTATATTTATGAATTAAATGTTTAGTTTGTTACTTCTTGTATGACGAAAATCACAAAACTTGAATAAAGTAGAATTTTTCGCATTAAACATGCAGAATTTTGAAAAAGCAGAATTTTAGAAAGCAGAATTTTAAAAAAGCAGAATTTTAAAAAGCAGAATTTTTTTGCAATTTACAGAATTTTGTCACCCAGAATTTTGTAATGCAGAATAATGACACGCTCCCGTTGTGTATTCGTACATAAAATTCCATTTCCATCTATATTTGCTGACAATGAATTTTCAAATGTTTTTGGAGGCGGAAAATCTTTCTTGAGTAAAGCGAAAGGTGTCGCTACTGTCGCTGTTAAACTAGTTGAAGGTATAGTTTTTGAAGAATACGCTGATCCAGTTGATATTAACGGTATTAAATCGGCCCCACCTGCCAATTTACCGACTCCCCCTTTTTCAGTGTTAAAAAGCTCAATTGAAGATAAGTCTGCTGTTGGATTTGGATAAATGTCTTTAGTACTTTTCGAGTATTTAGTGGCCTTTTTTGATTTTTTCGGATCCTGCGAATTAAAATTTAGATCCCTTGTTGAATCTTTCGCAGTGTCATTACACACTGGCAAAAATAAGTCCTTCACATGGGGAAAATTTAATGGAGGAGTTGTTAACTGATGTTGGCTTTGATTTAACTCTTTGGAAATTATTAATTATTATATTATTGGAAGTATTAAACACCGATCGTAGTGGATACTCGACGGAGTCGTCAGAGAGTTCAATTGGGTCATCATTATTTAGTATACGTACGGAAGCAGAAGATGCTGCTAAAGTTTTATTAGGTGATGCATTTTGAGAATATATGTCGCCGACCAAAGATGAGTTTTCAGTTTTTGGTTTAGGAGATTTAATACTATTTCTTTCATTTGATTTCTGACCTTCGCCTGGGTTCAACGACGAATGCATATCAGGTGTGCTCCAGTTATCAAAATTCTTTAATATCCTATCACCGATTGCAGATGGTTGCTGAGGTTTAAAAATATTTGGACTATCTCTTTCAAGTTTTGTGATACTGGCTTTAGACTCATGCGACATTAGTTTCATTGATTCTGGCACAAAAGGAGGTACATTGCAGTAGCTACGTTCTCCGCTTGGTTGCGACAGAAGCAAATCTAGTGATTTTCTGGTGCTTTCTGACTCTATGGAATGCAAAGTTAAATTCGCTTGATAAATAAAACAATATAAATTCAATTAGAAATTAAAAGGTTGTTTTGTAATAATAACTTGAATTAGTTTGATTGGCAGGAGGCATCTGGGGAGCTGATCGCTTTTTGCTAGTAGGCGATTTGTATGTAGGTGCAAGTTTAGCAGCAATTACTTTACCAACTTCTTTATCCGTTTCCATCAAGGTTTCTTAAACGCTTCTAGCGGTTGTAAAACAGTATCCATGCGCATCAGTTTCTTATTTATAGTGTTAACTTCTTCCTTTGTTGGAACTCCAGCTTCTTGTTTTAATATGTTTTTTTCACTCGTCGACATATTCAAGGATTGACTTTTCACTTTATTTTTTTTGCGCTCTTTTCGGTATTCTTTGACGTTTGTGGACATTAGCTTTTTTTAATCAGTAAAGAAAACTTTCCGCTTGTGTTTTCCCCCCGGAAAAATCTCGGTTTAATAAATTAAATGAAATACCAACATTGTAGCCGTAAAGATTGTTCATCTGCTCCAACAACGGAAAATTGGTTATATTACACTTCCAGGAGGAAGACAAAGATTTCTCTTTATTTCAAGCATTTCACATTTTGGAAGCGAACTCTTTACTTGAAAACCTTTATTATGATGCCAGGTTGAAGATTGTGCAAAAACATTCTTCAGCGTCATCAACGGGTTTAGTTGGATGAAGAAGAGCGATTGGTATTTGCATAAAAAATCATTTATTTAAACAAATTGCGTACCAGTTTATATTTTTTCTTCCTTTCTTTTTGGAGTTTACTCCTTAAGAAACGATATATAAGGCCCACGATATGAAAAAAATATGGGTAGTAAAATCTGGCGTACGCTGACGGAAGAGATGCATTGCCCTTTCTCTATGCCCCTTTTCTCTTTTGGTTTGTGTTTTTGATGGTTTATTTAGTTGGTAAGTGTTTATTTTAAATTTTTCCAACGAAGACATAAACCACCACTTTGAATATTTGAATATTATCTGCGCAGCGCAATAGTGCGACAACAAACCATACAGCAGCTACCCAGTGTTTTTGCTACTACATTTCACCTCAAACTGTGCATGTGTAATTGTGCCTGCGAACGTTTTGTTACAATGGAGAAACTACTCAGAGTGTTTCGCTGCTACATTTGACATCAAACTGTGGCTCATCATCATAAATGTGTGGCTTACAAAGTATATTCACTAATTTTGCTAATAGCAAAATTGCATAGCTGGAAACATAAAACGCCTCTGTTAGCTGTCCTACATAAAAGTAAATTTTGGTAACTGTGCATGTTAATTATTAATTGCGCAGTTACCTTGTAAAGCAAATTAAACTTTAGAACAGCCATTTTCATACGCCGCCGGCCACGGCATCTACACCAGAGCAGCAATAGAAACTTGGTTAAGAATTTGCGCTAGCTAAGCTACGAACCATTTCTGGTTCCAGTTTGCAAAGACGTTACTACAGTGCACATCAAACAGTGGACGCTACTCTTATATGTAAGAATTTACCTGTTATGCAAAAAAAAAAATAAAACACTAGTAGCCATCGGAAGCAAAGCAGCACGGCAGTAGCAAACCACTTCATTTAGTATTTTTACAAAACTTTTACATTGGATTTTATTCGTTTCGGTCACATTTTATTAGCTTTTCTTAATCAGTAAAGAAAACTTTCTTTTGATCGTTGGCACTGTGACCCTGTTGCTTTTTCATTTGGATTTGTTTTTCTTGAACCTTTGCCTGCGATTGAATTTTTTGATGTCCTCGAACCATTTTGTTGATATTTCTTTTGATAACATGTTTTAACAACGTGGTTGTTCCACTTAACAATATTTATAAAATGCGATAATAGTTCGAAGAAACAGGACACTTTTATAACGCGGTATTTACTATTACGTTTTTGTTATATCCGGAATTATTTGCAATTCCATTTTTGTAATCAACTCCTGGCGTTCCGCGTTTGTGTTTTGCTGCATTTTAAACAAATTGAACATTTCTTAAGCACATTAATTTTCACCGAACCGACGCTGACATGAGTCAAACGAGTCAGGAATTACGGAAAGTAGGTGGTAAAAAAATACCCTACAGGAATGGTATAAAAGAATTAACAATTTCCAAGAATAGTTTGCGCAAAGTAACGCAAACTATGACGCTTTCAAACATCATGCACTCATGTATGCGTATGCTACACGAAATATATTTATATATACATTTTTTATACATATATTTTTATAGAATATGTTCTATTAATGAGCTTGAAGTGAGTGGCATCATCAAAGCAGAACATTGTAACATGCGCTCTCCATAATAATATCTGCCGTTGATATCCAGGCATGCCCGTTATGATGCATACCAGATAGATCAAATTCGAGCAACTGTACTTTAGCACTATTATAAGCATTAAGTATTTTTATTACTATGGAAAATTGGTTATATTACACTTCTATCACAAATGAGGAATTACAATTTCACCACACCTGTCTACAACGGTTCTTATATTGTTTGTTTACCTTCTGTTAAGTGCTGACTTTTTGTGAAAGAACGTGGTTTAATATTATATGTAGGAATCATAGCAACCCATGATTGTAAGAATCATAGCAAGCCATGTAGGTACATTTTGTTCAACCGTTATTCTTAGTTTTCATATGTATAGTTAGTTGAAATAAAGCAACCGTAGCAAATTCACGTGCGGATATATAAAGGTAACATAACCTTACGTTATATTGATAAAAATGTCCGAAATAAAAATTTTGAAAACAAATAAAAATAATGAAATGTTGGGTATTTCTATTATTTAGAAAGAATAACAAAACAAAGGACATATAATTGAAAGAACCAATAACTGTAGACGATATTGATATGCCACTTAATTTATATGTCCTTGAAGGCGAGCTTTTTGTCTTAGCAGAAAAGTGGGTCGATGATGAACTTTTTATAATATTGGGGACAAAATCTTCATTGGAAATGCTGAGTAGCAGTGACTGCTGGGCTGCTGATGGAACTTTCCATGTTGTTCCTCGCGTTATGAGGCATACATGGCAGAGTACATGGCGAAATCGTGCCTCTCGTTGTTTGCTTGATGAGCAAAAAAACGTTGAAGTCATATGTCGCTGTTTTTAACGAGTTGCTGACGATTGCAGGTAACCATGAACTAAATTTATACCCTCAGCGTATAATTTGCGATTTCGAAATGGGTATCATATC